>NC_132856.1:20007500-20382500 GCF_048164855.1 Canis lupus baileyi | reverse complement strand
AGGGCTACAACAGACTGCAGAGATACAGCAGTGCACAGGGTCTCATGGGAACACTCACAAAGGCACCTAAGCTGGGGTGGTAGCAAACTGGCCTCAGTACTAAAAGTAAAGCTAGAGAACTCCTTTAGAGTCACCTAATGCTTTGTGCCTAGAGAAGAGGTTGGTAGAGAGAGGGGAGCAAGTCCTGGTCTAACCCTAAGCCTTTCCTTTTCATTGCTTCATCAACATCGAAGTGCTTTACAGTCTACTGTTAATGGAGGAAAAAGACAAGACCTAGTGATAGATAAATGCCCACAGTGGAAAAAAATGACTTTCTCAGCCACGGATAAGCGCCATGTCATTAAGGCAAAAGGAGATGGGCTTTCTTTTTCCACACCTGCTTTACCTAAACTAATTTGGATGGTAAAGCTACTTCTAATAATAAAGCTTTTGGCATTGATAAGTTGTGTAAGCAAACATACTCTCACCCGCAGGAGAACTTAACCATGTTCAACACGTCTGTATGGAGGTCAAGGTTATGTTCATCCAGGGAACCACCATTAACTCTGTCCATACTTTATCATACCACCACCTGGCTGATTCTCAAAATCAACAACTGTAGGGAGCATAAAAGGCACAAATTCCTATTTTTTTGTTACTGAGAAGGAAAAGAACATGAGTTTTCTTAAATGAACCATTCTTAAACCTGCCTGGGAGTTTGATGGGAATGCTGCACTCCTGAACATTCTTCTCTTTGTCCACCATTTTCCCCTAACATGAGGGACCAGAGGCCCTGTCCCAAGTCCTCTCATTTGTAAGAGAACAGACCCAAATACTCCCAGGCTGATGGAGGTGCCAAGCAGCACGTGGCCCTGTTTGAGAATGCAAGGTCTCCACATTAGCTCCACAAAGGTGAGAATGATTTTTAAAAATTAATCCAAGTGTTCCATGTAACATAGGTCATCTATTCACTGGTTTTGATAAAAATGATTTGTATTAGAGAAGAATTCAGATTTTGGAATCCCAACACAGACATTGCTGCCATCCCCAGTTATAATTCCTTTGCGTTTCAGTTTATTTTTGAAATGGGGATATAATATCACCCATCTCTTGGTGCTGCTGTGAGGATCTTATGGAGAAATGTGCAGTCAGCACTTAGCACAGTGCTGGCACACAGTAAGTACTCAATAAATAATGCTATGGTTCCTGCAATGAACATCACTGAAATCGTATCATTATGTTCTCCTTCCCTTCTTGAAAATGTGTATGCAAGACTTTTAGTAAATGTATTAGTTATTATAATTTCTAGGTTGAAGTCCCAAACACAATTATTTCCTCATGGCCTAAATAAGTGAGCAAAGGTGACTATTCTACAAAGAAGAGGTGGAAGGAATGAGTGACACTGCGGGGTGTGTTACTCTTTTCCCCTTCCCCTGGCCTCCATTTGAAATCTCTCCTCAAAGCATCCACATACTGGCCTTCCCGTTGTCTGAAAGGACACAGCTGGGGGGATGGCTGATGCTTGGCCGGTGATGGGGTCCTTGGTACTAAGCCAACAGAGCCACAGACCTCTCCATCCCTAAGCCACTCCTCCTCCACCCCTTCCCCATAACCAGGGGACCGGCTTCAGCTGGGTTCTGGCTACAGCTCTAAAGCTGTCATGTTCCCTATGCCATCAACCCCTGCACATATGGGGATTTTCTGGGCAGTTAATTTAACCAAGTAGAATAACCTCGAAGCATCTTCCTTGATAACTTTAAAGCATCTTTCTTTCTTGTGTCTGTCCTTCCGCTGCAGCAGTGGTCCTGAGTGATCAAAGTCACCCGAGAGGGGCAAGTTTTCCAAAGCAGGAGACAGCTGCTAACTTCAATGTTAAATGTCCCACAGGTAGAGGCCCTGTCTTGATGCTTCCCGGGACTCTACAGTTACCATGAAAGCACAAAGACTGCTATACCTCAACTGATCTAACAACTCCAAGGTGGTCAAAGGGCTCCTCTTGTACCCTCCTCAGAAGTATTCCAAGGATCCCCAAATATTTCAGCGCATCCCTTAATGCACAGGGCAAATCACTGATATGTGTGCACTTCTTTGCAGTGCTTTCTGACAACCAGGCAACTTCATGTGCTGCTGTTGTTTTTCTAATGTGATTAAAGGTACAATAAGGTATGTGTGCAACAAGAGGCAAAGCCATTGTTCTGCATCATTAAGCTCACAGCGGCCCCAAAAAGAAATTGTAGGCAGCTTGCCAAAGGCCCTAATGAAGAGCATCTCTTTGAATTATCTCTGGATGAGGAAAGGATAAAGTCTGAGCCCCAGAATATTTGATCCTCTTTGCGCTGCTGTTACGAGGGCTTACTGAAGCCAGACACACTGGACCTTCTGGAACTGTAATTTATGGGAACCTTAATTTCTCTGCTTTTAATAAGGCTTTGCATAATAAGAAGGGGAATGCAGTTATTAATTCCTGCAAGTGTTTTGTGAATTCCTTTATGCTACGGTTCAGGACTCCCAAAGAATAGGAGAAAGGGGATTTTACTTAGTTGGCACAAGGGTAATGGGTCTGAAAAGTAGTTTGAGTTTCCTGAAAATAAATCTGCATGGCTTCCTAAATTGCTGACAAAGTGTATTCCAGATGGAAGTCATTTATCAGCAATTTACTGCATGATGCTTTGGCCAAAAATATTTCCACATAAATTCACCTAGTAAAAAACAAACAAACAGAATCCAGGTTCTTTCTTTTGGGGGGCTATGGGATGGGGGAAAGAGCCTAAGTAATATAGAAGAATAAGGCACAAGTTAACATCAGATTTGCAGGAGATGGTGTAGGGTTGTCACATTTTGGAGGGTTCCGTTGTAATTAACACACTTACAACAATGAATGCTAAATGATATTTTTGTGTACTGATAGTTAAAAGAAAAAAAAACCCCAGCAAGTTATTAAGACTTCATTTTTATGTACTATATTATATACAGAGTAGTGGGAAGTCTGTAATAAAACCACCTTGGTGATGGTTCTGTTGTTCTGCTTGTTTTGCTTCTGAATTCCTGACTCACTGAGAACTGGGGGCTCACTGCCCATTGCACATGACACTCTGGCAGAATTTGGATTACAACATCACCATATGATCACACAAGGGATGGAGGCCAGATCTCCAGTGCCAGTGGCACTTTTGCCCACGCCTCCAATGTGCTCCCAGACCGCTTTCAAAGGACAGAAGTCCAACAGAGTGCTAAGCATGAACTCCTATGTCAGAAGTGTATGTCAAACACTGATTTAAGATGCTTGTTTTTCGTAAACAAAAACATTGTTTTTGTTTTTTAAGATATGTGTACTCTGTATACAGGGTGGCTGGCAGTGGTGGGGTGGGGACACATGACCAAGCCCCAAAAGGTTTGTTTTGATCTCTATGCTTCAGTGGAGAAAAAGACACAGACACAGGCACACATGTGCACACGCATACACACACACACACACACACATCTTTTCTTCACCCAGGGTCACTTTATCATTAGATTGTTCACAGAGGCAGCCAATGCACAGAAGCAGCCTTGCTTCACTGTGTCTTTTTAATGCGACGCGCCCTCTGGTGGCGTGTGCAAAACTGGTGCCCAATTGATGGCTAATCAAATTCTTTTTTTTAAGCTGTCTGGCTCTTTAAAGAATATATTGATATGCCATTCATTGTGATAAATTAAGGAATAACCACCTTTGGTTTTTTTTTTTTACCATAAAGACCTTATTCTATCATTCTAATTAAAAAAACCTTTTGAATGGGATTATAATTTTTGATTACTGAAAAAAATTGTTAGAATGATTTAAGGGGAAAACACTTAACTGCCAAGTTCGGTTACCAACAACAGTGTGCAAACCTCATCGTTCAGGATAAAACTGGAATATTTAAAAATAAGACACTCAACATAGATGTAAGGTAAGTTATCTGGGTTATACCTTAACTGTCCCATTTCATCTCAATTGAATTTTCACATTACTAAGGATGCAGAAGTTTTGAGAAGTCATCTGCTGTGGATGACAGCACCTAAGATCAAATCATTTGCTCTTGAAGTTCTTAAAATTTTCACAGGGTGAGGTATAGAAATGCCAAGTGTGAAGCATAAATCCGAACCACATGTCCCAGCACAAGAAGTTGCTGAAAGAATCAAGTCTGTGGTCGACGCTTGTGCTCTACTCAAAGGCGCGCCTCATAACTATTTGTAAACAGAGACAAAACCGTGCAAGCATTAATCATCATCCCATCTTCTCCGACGTGTTCAAAGGGTGACCACGCTCTGACCCCTCCTAAGACATTCGCTGACACTCCAGAGAGCGGTCAGTTGTAAAAGAGCTTTGTGACATGCCTGCTGGATACATACTTTGTGACTGTCAACATCTACTTAAATATTCAAATATAGGCACCTAAGTGCCACTGTGAGGGCAATCACGTAAGAGATTCAAGAGAATGTACAGAAGAGTCAGAAGAGCTGTCTCGGTCAGAACACAAATACACACCCAAATCCCCAATTCCTTTCCCAGAAGTTACACTCTGCCAGCTGAGTGCCGGTACACTCCCACAGAATAAAATGCAATGCGTTACCTGGCAAACTTCATAGAGCAATTTGTACTGCTCCTCTTGCTTCTGCAGGCTGCACAAACTGCATCCCATGTTTAGAGAAACGTCAAAGGAAGGCTTCAGTACTCGCCAGCACCCGGGAAAAGCAGCGTCCTGCGTGCAGGCATGAAGGTATCCTCGGAGAGCCTCAGGTGCATCGGGCGGGCTGCAACACTTCACATTGGCGTTGCTCTCTAAGGCTGAAAACAACTCTCTCCCCTTCCACGCTTCCCCTCCTTCCCTCGCAGCATGCACACACACACACACACACACACGCACACACGAGCCCGTGCATGCACACACACACACACACACACACACCACTCCCTCCTCTGAGGGACTCTGGCAGCTGGATTGTGGTCCAATGCACACGCTATATATACTGCTGCTCATGCATATTAATCAGTTCTCATTGACTATTCATAACAGACAATGATACAGAAGCTATAATTGCCAACTATGACAGTTGAAATTTCTCTAATTAACAAGCAAGTGCTCCAGTGGTAGGGAATAATAAAAGACACTAACAATTTTGTAAGCCATTTTCGGGCAGTTACAAATAAACATGACTGCATTTTTAGCAAGGTCTCTTAGGATAGTCCCTAATGCATTTAAGCTAAGTAGAAATTCATTTTTAAATATATCATAAAATTTTTGATGATATAAAGTGTATTTAATGCTGCAGATAATGATGGCATATAAACGAGCTTTACAGAATGCACATGTTTTGAATAATACTCATATAATATTTAGAGCTTTACCAAGTTGTAGGAAATATGTGCCATATATGAATAAAATACAGAAATTTAAATTGCAGGATCTAAGTGTGTATATGCAAAGTAACCAGGGGGATGTAAGGAGATAGCCTGCCCTAAAGGTGAGCAAGAAGATAATCACTGCTAAAGTGCATTTTCAGTTCCCAAAGCAGAAAGTTCTTTCTTAAAGGGCTGCCCAGCTAAATGGAAGGAAGAGAAGCAACCAGCTTTGTGCCATCTCTATAGCTGTGTAGATGCTTCAGATAGCTTAGAGCCAACGCCACTGAGCTGTCACTGGCTACTACAGATCTGGATGTGATATTCCATGGCTGCCTAGACTTACAGAGCTCTGCTCTGTGCCGTGTGTCAAAAAAGCAGGGAGTTGCGATGATAACATGGAAGGTGAGTACTGACAGCATTTTTAAGAATTTTAATCCTTGCTGTCTTGCCTCTTGTCTCCCTTCATTTAGCCTCTGATCCACTAAGTTTGATGGCTTTTAAAACAAAAACTTTCTTTTTTCAAATGATCACCCCACCGGCTAAGTGAAAAGCACAGGTCCTATTGTTTCAATCCAAATCACTGATGTTTAAAATTCTCACAACTGCTTCCAAATCAGCATCGCACCCCCCTACATTTTATAAAGGTTGAATTGTCTCTCAGGAGGACTCCCACGTCCTGCCAAGAGACATTACAGGGCCTGAAGAATAATGCTCCCTTTCTCTGGGAGCCCAGACACACCTGTGATGTGAGTAAACCTATACATAAAATTCCACTTGGGCTGGTGGCCAGCAGATACATCTGGTCCCATTTCTCAGACCCAGAAGATGAGGCATGGCAACTTGTCACAGATCACCTAATAGCCTTAGCTTGCTGGGCGGGGAGGAAGGGAACCTTCATTTCAGACCCATACCTGGTGTCACCACGGTGGCTGGAGCAGAGAGCTGAGGCGTGCCACCAGGGAAAAGAAGGCACAGATGGGGCTGAGCAGTGGCAGTGACCTCTGACTTGCTCTGATGATGGATCCATGAGCAGGTTACTAGGAGCTCAGTTTCCTGATCCCTAATTAGCCATAAAACTACTTTGCAGAGTTTTGTTGTAACAATGTGGGAAAACACAAGCCAAAACCAGAGGTCATGCTTATTCACTGCCCTCATCCCCAGAGCCTTCCCTCTCTTTGTGGGTCTGCTCTCTTATTCCAAGAGAAATTTCAATTCTGCCCACTTCTGTTTATCCTCTGGCACACCATCTACTCCACCTGGATGACATCAAGAGCCTCCTGACACACTTCTGCTTCCTCTCTTGCCCACCCATAGACTACCCACTCCACAAGGTTGTCAGGTTGGTCTTTATAAACCAGAGACAGGATCACTTCTCTTGCTTGCTTGAAAACCCTGCCATGACTTCTCATCACACTTGGATTAAAATCACATTCTTCACTGGGCCTCCAATGCCCTAGAGAATCTATCTGGTCCTTACCCATTAGTTTTTCTACCATCATCTACTGGTGCTCTGGTGCTCACCTCACTCCCACCAAGCCATGTCCTTCTTCTGGGTTCCCTCTATCAGAATGCACCTTTCTTCTTCCTACCCACCCAGCACTGCCATCTCAGAAGTCTTGTTAGAAAGGCAAAGCCTTTTCTAACAAAAGCCTGTGCACCTTGTATGAATTCATTTCTCAATCCTCCAAATTACTGTGTGTATCATCCCATTCATTTCCTCAGTCTTTCCTGTTCACTTATGCTTGTTTGTTCCTCACTGGTCTCCTTCCCGGGGCAGGGAACTGTGTCTGCATTACCCTGCAGTCCAGCCCTATGAAGGTGCTGGGGAAACACATGTCCTTTGGTTGAATGAATAGGTGAAGGCTGACGTCTCACAAACTCATACCCTACGGTGCAAAGTATAATTTCCACATACGGAGGACAACGGTGTGCTTGGTTTTCCTCCTCCAATGTGGTGGGCCTTTAAATTTTCTTTTTTTTTTTTTTTTTTTGGTAAGGTTTTGTGCTTCACACTGGCTTGTATCCATATTTTCCCTGCACATCCACAGGTAAATGTAGAAATGGTCGCCTGCTAAATGGATAGGGAACTTATGCAAATCCTTTTGGTGTTTGTTAGAAAATGTTCGAATCTCATTCACAAGCCAGGAGAATTTTATTACATATTGCCCTGTATTTCAGAAAAGTTTCTCAAACTTTTGAGTTTTAGGAATCCTTCACAATCTTAAAATTACTGAGAATGGTGAACGGCTGCTGTTTATTTGGGTTATACTTATTGATGTTGGTCATGTTAGAAACAGAAATACGAAATTACGTATTTCTTAATTTATTTAAAATAGCAATAACCTACTATATATTAACATAAATAACATTTTTATGAAAAATTACCATTTTTTCCAAAACAAAAATAATTTTTTGAGAAGAATGCTATTGTTTTACATTTCCACAAAGCCCTCTATGTCTAGCTTAATTGAAGACAGCTGGCCTTTTGCTTCTGCATTCAATCATTTGTTATGTGATAGAAGGGCTTCTAGAATACTCTACTTCAAGTTCATTTATAAAAGAATGAAAGCAAAAGAAAAAAATAACATCTTGATGTTTTTATGAACATAGTTTTGACCTCAGACTCCCTGAAACAGTGTTGAGGACCCCCATCCCCCAGGTAGGCCTGGGTGACATTCTGAGAATTGCTGCTCTAGAAGAACACATCAATGAGCTAGGAGTCTAAGAACCTTATTCTTGGGGGTGGAGAGAAGAGCGGAGAGGATGCTAATTCAAATTCAACTCAGGGTTGGTTTTCCATTCTTATGATTAATTACATATTATTTGGACTCAAGAATGAAAACCACTCATACCCATTATGCCTAAGACAAGACTTGCCAAACTGATTATTGGCTTAGAAATACCCTTTCCTTTGTAAAAGTACATCTAGAACGGTTTCATTTTCAAAATGCTGCTTTCACAGAGTGAGAAACACAGCTGCGTGAAAGGAGGTTCACCTGTACTGTGATCCACACCGAGGCCTTGAATCCCATGGATCCAAGAGGCACAGATCTTAGCGACAGGAAGTTATTTACAATAGAACTGTTTGTGAGAGAACAGCTGTCCCAAGTAAAAAATGAAAAACGACCGGCCTCACAAAGACCCACACTGTTTGATGAAGATGCTAAATGTCCTTTTCAAGTTAGTAATCACATCATCGGAAAGTGCCGAGGGAGCTCACTCCTCCTGGGCGCTCTGTGCCATCAGACCCCCGGCTCTTCCTGCCTCCGCGGTAATGAGAAGCGCAGTGCAAAGGGGGGTCACCGAGGCACGCGCAGAGACAGCTAGAGGAGGCAGCCGAGAAGGGCCGAAGACGCCCAGGGAACGGCCTTGGTAAGCGTTCTCTGAACTTCTAGAAGTCATCAGGGATGCGATGCGGCGCGACAGTCAGCAGATAGAGACCAAAACTTACGTTGGCTTAATTGTGGAAACCTCTATCTAATCCAGCATATTATTCCAGCACCCCCACAGGGGTGCCCATTTGTCCACTACCTGTCATCTGACCTTCCCGTTTTCCCCAATGGGTGAGCGACGCCGGTGTCAGCGAACACTCTCTGTCAAACGGTAGGTCTTCTGGGAAGAGGATGACAAAAAATAGGTGGGATGACGGATCCACATTCGTGCTGAGAAACGGAGTCTCTCTGGGGGCCCAGCTCTAGGGAGCTGTGGAATCACCCTCGAATCTCTGACACCCGCCCACTGGCTCTGCCTTTCCTGAAGCACCTGTCAGCTTTTTTGGGAACCATGCGGCTTCATTACCTTGGTTTCTTCCCGGTTTCAATCTCGCTCTCATTTTGGTTCCTACTGTACAATGTGGCTGGAACAGTCCTACACACATACACACCCACACGGCGGGTAGAGCACCACCCTCAAGACCCAGTCCACACTTGCACACGTGGGGACCTGACCCCTCCTGCTCTGCCCAGCGGCCTCTGTCTTCTCTTGTTCTGCAGCATCAGGGTGCTTCGTGCCTCACATCTGTGCACATGGTGGGCCTGCGGCGTGCACCACCAACTCCACGGCCTTCAGCGTGCCCCTGAATCTCCCCCCCTCTGCCCCTGGGCCATGAGGCCCCTCAGTGCATGCTGCATTTTTGCCACCTCCTTTCTGGCATGCTTCCCACCGTGTGGTCCTTCTGTGTTTACATCACTCCCTTCCTCACCGGAGAGGGCACTGGACGAGACCAGGCCTGATTCAGCTATGGACACCCACCCCTCCCCCCAGCTCCTAACGCTCAAAAAATATCTCAGGAGTAAATCTGACCTCTGCTATTTATCGAGTGCTCCCTCACCAGGAGGCACTTTCCTGAGTTCTGAGAACACAACAGTGACCAAAATGGACACAGAGTCCAGCTCTCACAAGATCAAGGCCATGTACCTGGGAAAAGCACTTTTTATGCCTGCTATGGTCTGGATGCTTGTGTCCCCTCTCAAATTTATATGCTGACATCCTAATGTTCAGTGTGATGGTATCAGGAGGTGGGGCTCTGAGAAGTGCTCAGGTGGTGAGAGTGGAGTCCTCATGAATGGGATCAGTGATCTTATAAAAGAGACCCCACAGAGCCTCCAGTCCCTTCTGCAGTGTGATAATGCAGCAAATCTCTGACTTGGAAGTGAGCCCTCACCCAATCGTGCTGGCACGCTGATCTGGGACTTCCAGCCTCCAGAATTGTGAGCAATACATGTCGGCTGTTTATGAGCCCCAGAATCGATGCTATTTTGTTAAACACCCAAAGAGACTGAGATACTACCCTTTTGCAGGACAAAAATTGCTCCTATAAGCCTTCCATACTAGTCATGGCTGGAGATTCAGATCATAATCTGTTGAGGAAACAGCACAGTACCGTCTAGTTCACCTTCACCTTTGTTAGGGTGACACTTCAGTAGCCACCTTCAATGAGTTCTTGGACTAATTCCTGAGCAAGGGGTGAGAACTGCTGGGAAGCCAAGTGTGGATGAAAATCACAATATCACAGCAAAGAAAAGAAGCAACTGCCAACAGGTTAGAACACACAAAGACACAAATGTCATGAGTTGCAAAAATATATAATAGCAGCTTTGAGTGCAGTTTTGTTTCTGAAAAGCTCTATCAGCTCGGACTATCTGCTCACGACCTCAACTTTTATTTTTATAAACGAAAGGATGTTTTTCCTTTTGACTGAGGCCCTGCTGTCCTGAGGGCATGTCCTCTGGGCTCCAGGTACCTGATGAACACCCTGGCTGCCTGAGACCCATGGCTTGCTGTTTTCACCTGCAGCAGTCTGGAGCGAAGGCACCTACTGAACCCTGGGAGAGGTGGGCGTGAGAGAACGGTGAGGGCAGCAGGGTGCCATTCAAATGCCACACGGGCACATGGGTATCAGACTCCAGGAATTGCCTGATGACCCACAAAGCAGCTGGATAAGAATGTACCCAGAGGACAGGGATCAATCATGGGGAGGCTGGAACACGAGCATTTTTGTTGAAGGCAGCCAGTGGGAAAAGAGCTTCAAGGGGCCTTGGCTTCCAACAGAAAATTCAAGTGTTCTAGCAGGCTGGACCTTGAGGCTGCCCCTGTAGATGCTTTTATTCCTTGAAGGCCCTAGAGCATGCTGTGTTTGTGCTGGTTAACAGTGCCTCTTCTTGTTTCTGGTAGTAAGGGTGTGCCTTAGTTTCCCCAACTATCTTTTGAGATTCCTGGAGGGTGGATTCCTGAGCAAGTCATCTCTATGACCCCTGAAATGCCTAGAAAAACATCCAAACCCTCTCTAAATGCTTGTGAGTTCCTCACAGAGAAGAGGAAGCACACCCATTGGCCGGCTCAGGGAGCCAAGTGGGGAAGGGAGGTCAACTCAGTCCAATCCAGAATACCCTGAGAGCTGTAGGGAGGAAATTCACCATCTCCTGGGACCTTGGCTTCCCCACTTTACAGTGTGGCACCTACCCTCCCAAACCAAGCCTGTGGAGGGAGAGCGTTTAAGAGAGAGAAAGCCTACAAAAGCTCTCAGAACAGCCTATGGGTCTGCAATCAACCAAAAGAACCAGGGGACCCCAAGCCCTTCCAGAATGTTCTAGTACAGGGGGTGGCAAACTTTTACCATAAAGGGCCAAACAGCAGTTTACATTTTGTGGGCCAAGAGCAAAATCGAGAATACTATGCAGAAACCTATATAACAACATTTTATTATTTTTTAAAAGATTTACTTATTTATTTTAGTGAGAGAGAAAGACACAGAGAATAGAAGAGAGAAAGAGAGAGAAAGAGGAAGGGAGGGGTGGAGGGGAAGAATCTTTCAAGCAGTCTCCCTGTTGAGTGTGGAACCCCCGTGGGGCTCCTTCTCATGACCCCTGCGATCATGACCCGAGCAGAAACCAAGGGTTAGACACTTAACTGAGTGAGCCACCCAGGCGCCCCTATAACAACCATTTTAAAATGGGCAGAATACTCTTCATTTGAGGGCCGTATATAAACAGGCTATGGGCCTGGGTTTGGCCTGTGAACCAAAATTTGCCAACCAGACTATGGCAGAATGAACAAAGAGTTCCTTGATACAAATAGCACCATGAGGCCGTGCTCACTCTTATCCCCTCATTATGCAGGTGAAAACTGTGGTTGTGGGCAGGCAGTGTGAATGACCCAAGAGCACATGGCCCGGAACAGTGGAGAGGAGATCCAGGTTACCCAGGATCTGGGTAACCCCAAAGCCGGCAAGCTGCTGGGCATCACTTGCTTCCCACAACCTCACGTTTGTCAGGAACACTGATGCACACAAAGAGGCTCTAAAAGCTGGGTCCTTGTTGCGAAGTGGCAGGAGCTGCTGTAGAAAAAAATCTAAGTGACATAATATATTCGTGATGATCCTGATCAGCAGGCAAAATCTGTATAAATAAGTGGCCTGCTGAATAGGAGAGGCATGTCTTGCTGCAACTGTGATGTGTTCCCATCTCATGCTAGATATTATTTTCCTTTTTAATATTTATAACCACCTAGCAGCCTGACCCCTGGGGTCCCTCCTGAGTCCAAGGGATATGAAATGTGTCCGGTCCTCCCAGAGCCACTCTGCCTGCGTACCTGTGATGGATCCCTCAAAGGCTACTTTCTGAATGGCAGGAGGGGGTTACGAGTTTTGTAGCTCCATGACCCCGGCCAGCCTCCCGGCAGGCCTGGGGGTTATCTTAGGCCTGCCGGGAACCACAGGAGTCTGTTCCAACCACTGGATGTGGGATTTCTGATAGCAGGAGAGAAGATTCCAGGCCTGGAGTCCCGGCAGGAGAGACTGAAGAGGAGATGTGACAAAGACAGATGTGTGAAGACAGAGGCTGAGGGGAAGGGAAGATATCTGGAGAGGGCGTCAGGCCAGGATTTGGGGGAATTAAGACGAGGGCAGGCACATCCTTCAAAGACCTGAGGGCTTAAGCCAGGCTTACCTGCGTGGAGCCTAAACTGGGATGACAGAAAGAAAGCGTCAGGACCAAATAGCCAAGATGAAGGACACTCGGCAAGAGAAACGGAGGAGAGATTCAGAACTCGGGCTAAGGGACACATAGAAAGGGCACCGACTGTGTGACTGTGGATTCAGAGAAATGATCAGAATAAAAGGCTGGAAAAAATGTACATAAGGGGATAACTGTACGTGACAAAATCTTGGAGGGACAAAGGAGGAAATGTGACCTCATCTAATGACATTAGAGGTTACTGACCATATGCTGGACTGGGGCAGCATCTTTAAAATTTTGGATTAGGCACCAAGTAAAAATACAATCAGGAACTTTCACCTCGGGGCACCTGGGTGGCTCAGTGGGTTAAGTGTCTGCCTTCCGCTCAGGTCATGATCTCAGGGTTCTGGGATCAACCTTCAATCTGGCTCCCTGCTCAGTGGGGAAGTCTGCTTCTTTCTCCCTCTTCTTTCTCCCTCCCCGCCGCTCGTTCTCTCGCTCTCAAATAAATAATTTTTTTTTTAAAAGGAACTTCCCCCAAAATGTATATTTTGTGGACATCTTTTGATAAATCCCCCAAATCTGACACACGTGTTGTACACATGAGCAAGAGCAAAGACTGTCTCCCTGAGATGGGGGGAGGGGCACTGTGGTCCCCACCTCCCTCCCAGGCCCCCTCACCGGCCAGTTTACATGGAGTACACCAAGGTGCCCAGGCCCCTGTGGTGTCGGTAATGTATCATGATAGAAAGTGTAAGAGTATGGATGTGAGACCACAGCTGGAACCTGCAGGCTGGGTTGCTCCGAGGCCTGCCCCCCTCCACCTGTGGGGAGGAGGCAGTGCCCACCAACCCTGGGCTCCCGTGAGCTCATTGGGAGGGGGCGTGGGAACCAGGCTGCTGCCAGCATAGCAGCTCTGGCCAGGGGCGGGAGGAGGGAGGCAGCCAGAGTCAGTGCCCTGGGTGGAAATAAAAGCCTCGCTTCATACCTACCACCTACTGATTCACACCTTCTTATTAATTGCCTGCTATGAGCCAGACACTGTTGTTTAGTGGTAAACAAGGAACATAAAATCCCTGTCTTCATGGAATAAGCTGCTCTGCATCTGACTCACGGCGACCTCAGGACTACCGCTGTTCTCGCTAAGTTCACCGTTGGCTTCCCAAGGGGTCAAACTCCAACAATCCTGTAGTCCTTGGTCTAGGTAACTTATCTGCAGCAACTTCCCATTTCTACACTGGTACCCTCCAAACTTCCAGCCATAGGGAATCACCCTTTTCAGTGTATGGCCCCAACGCTATTTACTTCCTAGCTTTTTTTTTAAAAAAAGATGTTATTTATTTATTCATGAGAGACACAGAGAGAGAGGCAGAGACATAGGCAGAGGGAAAAGCAGGCTCCCATGCGGGGAGCCCGATGCAGGACTCGATCCCGGGACCCCAGGACCACGACCTGAGCCGAAGGCAGATGCTCAACCACTGAGCCACACAGGTGTCCCTCCACTGTGCTTTCAATGAGCCTGTTAGCTCTAAGTAGAATACCCTCTGCTTCTCACAATTTGAACTCCAAGCTTTCAAAATCCATTTACATTAAAGCCAATCCCAATATCACCTATCAAAATTCATTTCTAGATCCTAGGTGCTCTGCTAGAGCATTTGCTGTAATCTGGTGTGTGCTACTTTCTTGGGGGTACATCTTTCCATTTTCCAAATCGTGTGAATTGGTAAATGTTATGCTAAGTGTTTGGGATAGAATGGTGACTGTGACCAGCCTCTTCCTTCTCTGGGGAAAGCTTCAAGTTCCTGAAGACAGAAAGCCCACAGTGTTTTATGACAAATAAACGGCTTCATTACAGTGATTCATCAATAAGCAAGTATTTACCAAGCATCTGAATTGCACATCATGCCCCCTGAGGAAACACAGAAAAACTGTAAAACCTTGTCTTTATACTCAGAGCTGACAACCTCCTCTGAAAGACAGGACTGAACCATAAGGGGGTTAGGGGGAAGAGTCTGAGCTGCAGAGAGCAGAGGTTTAGGACAACAGAGACCATTGCTCCTAATGACCCCCAGGAGATAATGACAACAAAGCTCCTTGGGGCTATGATTCTAGGGTCTGCTGTAATTAAGATAGCCTCCGTGAAGGAGATAGGATTTAGGCTGGTTGTTGCAAGGTGCAGAGGATCTGAACATGGGAATAACAACCCAAGGGGAGCAATGTGTGCAGAACAGTGTGAGGGAGGACATGCTAGGTGCAGATGTAGCTGGGTGCCTGGGCCATGGTGGGAAGTCCAGGGAAATGGCAGTCTCAAGGGCAAATAAATGGTGGGACAGAAGCCATGTCCGAGGAAGTGGTCTGGGACCAATGTGTTTGTTAGTGTGAAGGTGGCAAAGTATAAAACGGCGAGGGTGTGACACGGGGTAGAGGCAAGAAGTTGTAAGAAAGAGCCCAGATCCGGATTCAGAACTGGGTGCCCTAATGGGCAAATTACTTAGTACCTTTTTTTTTTTTGGTGCATGCCAGGTTGAACTGCTGCCAAGAGTGGGTCAGGAAAACGCAGCTTCTCTGTTTTAGTCTTGGCCGGGCTCTAGGATTTAGGGCACACCTCTGCCATAGACTGTTTTTTTCGACAGCCCATAATGGAGCCAGAGGCTCCTGGACTATTCATGTCTGAAGGAATTTGCGATATAGGAAAAGCACGAGCTGGATGGATGACTTGGGCAGTAATGGGAAGCTAATTCATTATTTTAAAGTCACTTAGACGATAAACAAGTAGTGACAAAGAGACTTATTTGTGGAAAAGCAACAATATGGCAAAGGGGGGCTTCATAATTCACTTGTACGGCTAAGGTTTGTGTGCTACCACGTCTGACATTACTTATCAAGCTTCTATCCTGGATTTACTTTCGATATGAAACAGCACTTCGGAGAATAAGTAAGCAAACACTATTACGACCAATGGCTTGTTTTAAGGGGAAAATGCCCTCACAAATGGCAATACTAATTTTTAACATTCTCTGGGAAAATGTAACAACTTGATACACTTGAGAACTGAGTAAAAACTATTGACATTATACTTCATCTTTAAAACTGATATATCCAAAAGCTAATGAAGTTCCCTCTAATATAAATGAGGGGGAAGTAAAACACTAGATCATAGGCTGCACTCATACGCTTCAGATTCTGGTCTTATGGGCAGAGCCCAAGGGCAGAGCAAATGGAGGTGATTTAAAATAGTCTCTGATAGGATATATCTGATATTAGTGGGCTTACTGAAGTGCAACAGTACTGTCAAGAGATAGAAAGGTGCAGAACTGTGCGTCTGAATGTTGGGACGCCTGGATCCTGCATATCTTTCATCTACCATGAGGCAGGCGCAGCTCCGCTGGGTAGCATCAACGACAAGGTAAGTGGGTGTTCTGAAACCACAACTTATTTTATGGGATGAACCCAGGAGCACTAACGGCACCTTCTTTCACTTTTCGTACCTTCCGTCAGCGCTCGGCAGTTCTGCGCATCTTTCTGAGCCCCTCCACCATGACCTACCTTGGGCCAAGGCATTTCATTACAGGAAAAGAAGCAAACGCTGTGACATAGACAAGGTGCTCCTTCATGTCCTTCACCACTTTGCTTGGGTGAGCCACCCCATAGTCCCACCGTTTGCCACGCTGACCTGTTAACTGTACCCTGAACACCAGAGACCACGAACTCTCTGCCACTTGGGGGTTCACGGACCAGCAAAATTATCAAGGGTGAAAGTGCCTGACCAACAGAGGGGCCGGATATGTGTACTGTCTTTAAGGACCTTTGAAATAATTTGTTAGTATCTTAATTGGGGGGGGGGGAAGTCCTCAAAGAATTGCTGGACATAATCTACAAATTTACAAAGCAGAATAAACGTGTATTTACGGAGTCCTCGCTACACGGTCCTGTTTGGGCCTGCGTAGCCACCTACCCTGAAGGGACGCACCGTCTGAAGGTACGGCAGGTGCAGACAGCAACACAGGCCCGTGAGCCTCGAGAGCGTGCCAACCAGGCCGCCCCTGGCCGCATGCGGTTTCCCTGCCGGGAGGAAGAAGGGTTAACCGGGGTGCGCAGAACGATGGAGAAGGAACGGGGCAGCAGGTGGTGTTCCTCCGTAGCTCCTCCTCTGAAATGCCAAGTTGTACTGCGGCGAGCCAGCCCTGCCTCCCTGTCTCGCCCGGGCACCTGTGCCCTCCGTGTCTCCTGGGCGCACGATGCTGGCGGGGCAGGCCTCCCACCCCGCTCTTGCCTCCCCCGCTTCGTTCACCCCCGCCCCGAGCCAGCTCCCTTGTGCCGGTCGGAAAACAGGGCAGAAGGCCTCCTGACCGGTTCCGACCGACGTGGGCTAAGCCTTCGCTGCTTCTGGGAACCCCATGGAAGTACACGTTCTATGCGATCCCCGGGCTTGCCTCCCTGTTACTGCCCTGCCCCCAAGTTGTCTGCATTGGTGGAGAGACCAACTCTGTGCAGCACGTCCTCCCTCTGCCCCCTCCCCTTGCTCCGCTCCTCCAGTTTCTACAGGAAAGGGAGGCCTCGCTCCCTCTGAACTCGGGTTCTCTAGACCGATGGCCTACGCGACTGCAATCCCTCCCACCGTGCTGTCCAGCCCAGGCCCTGTTGCCGTCTTTCTGCCCATCGGGCCTTCAGGTTCCTCATTCTGAAGAGGAATGAGGATACTCCAATCTGCCACCCCCCAACCTACTCCTGCTGCCGTTCACTGTCACACTTTCTGACAGGGGAGTCTACAAGGAGATACCTTCCCTTCTTTCTCACCTCAACACCATGTGATTTGGTTTGCCCTCACCACCTGTCCCTCCTACAGACAACACGCTACCAACACCATCTCATCTACACTCACAAGAACCTCTCCAATGTCACAACCAAGAGCCTTCTGTTAAGTCCTTGATTCAACTATCTAAGTAGGAGGACACAGAGATCTGTGATCCAAGATTTACCTCTATCAACTTTGGAGAAAATTAAATTGCAATCCAAAAAGACTGGGGGGTTCTTGTAGCCAGGGTCACCCGGTCACTTACTGGCAGAACTGGGATATGAGCCCAGCTTTCTGGACACTGTACTAATGCCTTTTTTTTTTTTTTTTTCCTAAATGTGACCACTGGTTTTACTTCCCTGTAAGGTCTGACCCTGGTCACTTCTTAACTCCTCCTGATAGTATATATTCCTGCTCTCCATGGATCCCTCTGGTGACTCACGCAGGTTTTTCTTCTTTCCTCCCGCCTTCTAAATGAATAGAAGACACATTCCGATGTCATAGCCTTTCCAGGAGTCAGTAGGGTATCAGCACAGATACTAATTCTCTCCTCCCCACCTCTTCTGTGTGCACTCCTGTCAGTGGAGGTGCAACATATCAGAAATGCCCTCTGACATCTAAAAATATCTTTTCTCTTCTCACTTGTAAATAAATACCTTCTGTGCAAAATTGGAAGAAGAGTCAGGGATTGGGGGCTCAGGCTGCCGAATTTGAAATACTGGCTCAACCCCTACTCTAGCACATGTCACTGGGACTTAGCTTGTTTCTGCCTGAGTGCCCATGTCCTCATCAAACCACACAGGATTGTTGTGAAGAACACTGAGAAGGCTTTTCTGAATTACTTGGTATAGTGGCTGGTTCATGGCATTCATGGTAAATGGGAGATTTCAGTTTGTTCTTCTTCTTTAAATTTTCATCCCTACTGTCTGAGAGGAGAGAAGCCCCACTTCCTTGAGTAGTTCAGTGTCTGTAAGAGCCCACAGACACGTGGACTAAATGGCACCAACTTCAGATGTGCTACGACAGATGTATGAGAAGTAGCGTGGGGCAACAGGGTAAAGAGTTAATTCTACTTAGGACATCAGAAAAACCTTCATTTTGAAGAACTGAACACTGATCTGAAGCTTGTTGGCCCTCCTGGGAATTAGGCTCTTCCATGGAATACATGTAAACTTTGCCTTCTTAAGAGTGCAATATCATGTCAAGAACAACACCCAAAACATTTAGAACAGAATTACTCAGACTTTGGGGTGCACGAGAATGCCCTCCTTCTGGGTGGGTGAGGTGGTGGGGTTTGTCAAATGCAGATTCCTAAGCCCTACCCAAAGAGGCGACCATTCACTAGACCTAGGTACCCAGCCCTATGTTTCACGCATAGGTCCATGAATCACAGGATGAGCACACTGATTGTGATGTGGTGCCAAAGTCCGAATAGGCATCTTCTTATTTAAAACTAATCACTGGGACTACCACTACCAGTTTCCGGGGCCTCTTTAGCATGTTCGATTTCTTGCTACAGTGTGGTGTGGCTGAGGTCATAAGGCTGATGATATTCGTGGGCTTTTGAACCTCCGCTTCTTGTATATTTCTTTGAGTTTTATTGAAGCCTGGTCTTTGAGAGAGAGGAGGAAGAAATCTCGGATAATTAAAGCTTAAAATATTCTTATTTCACGGTGGGGATAACAAGTGAAACTACAAGTAATGATGTAATCCAACTTGTCAAAAAGGAAAATGAAAAGAGGAGACAGAAGGCAGGACAGAGCCTTGGGACCCGGCATGCCATGTCATCTTCTAATTAACTAACTGATCCTTTAAACTGTCAAACTCAGAGAGGAGCTCCGTGGCCTGGCGTCTGATTAATATTCATATTTGGGCACTGGATGCTCTGATTTAGGTCCCAGTGGTTGTAGTTAAACATCAGTCTTTAAAAAAGAGAGAGAGAAATAAAAACCAGCCTGGCCAGCCAAAATCTCCAGGTTTTACATTCATAGGGAAATGAAGGGAGGCCACCCTGAAGTCCATAATCCACGGCAAAAACAAATCCTCCACGGATGCATATTGATTTCTGAATCATGATGAGGACTTGTATATTGAAAAAATAATTATTTTGCTTCTTCCTACTGGCGGCCACAGTGTTAAATCACACTCTGGGCTTCATTGTTAAACAAGCGAACGGCGCGTGTAAAATTACACAGCATTCGGTAATATAATCAAGCTTTTAATTTCAAACAAAAATAATTGAATATGTAATTTAATCAAAGCAAGCTAGAATCGATCATTTAAACTATAATAAGTGGCAACCTGGACTTTTGTTCTTATGGCACAGGCTGCAAAAGAATATATTCCCTCTCTCATACTGACTTTCCTTGGCTAAAAAATTCTTCAGGCCAGGGCGTAAGAAGCGCCTGTTCTAACAAATGCTTTCTGTGGAAAAGGCAGTTGGCTTAAAAAACAAAACCGGCTCCCTCGTGGTGAGTCTGGTTCACATTCCCAACCACCAACAGCCGGGCAGGACACCCTGTGGGTTGCTCTTCCAGAAGGTGGTAACATGAGGAAGGGTCCCCTAGAGGCACTGGACCAAACAGGCCTTTTCCTTCACATTCAGTTCACATTTTAAAAATTAAAAATCTACCAAGGAGGAAAATGCTTCAATCCAGTTCCACTGTGAGTTCCAACAGCAGTGGCTTTTACTATTTTATTTTATTTTATTTTATTTTATTTTATTTTATTTATTTTTTTTTTTAGCAGTGGCTTTTAGAAACGATTTCCCAAATTATAATTTGAGCCTGGCCTCTCACGGTATAAATCCACCCCGCAATACTGCATTTTGGATTGAGATGCCCTTTATCCCATAAACTTTCTCTGCTGCAACTCCTCTTTATCTTATAGAGCTTATTAAACATTCTCAAGCTCTTGTTAAACTTACTACACACTAAGCTATTTCAACTCAGATTCAAAAATGGGTGACGCTGCTAAGAACGCTCAGACTGGGATCATAATTCACACACACACTGAAAACAAGTGGTGTGGAACAGCTAGACTCAAGCTGATGAATTCAACCAACAGATATTGAGGTCCTACCATGTAATCAGACACATTAATAAGTCTCAGTTCATTTCTGTTTGGTGGGGAGAGAGGCCATACCACTTGTGCAATCAATACATTTTTAATAAAGGAATAGCCCACTTTGAATAAATAAATATATACACTACAAATGACTTGTAGTGCTTTCCAGATTGAGAAGAAATCCTTGGCTAATTTAGTTCAGGGCACAAGTTTAAATTCTAGAAAACATTCATCTACTTCTACTAAGCAGACCAGGAGAAGGATGGAAACCACTCAGCAGCATTAAGATTATGTTGCCTGGTTCACAACCATCTACGAAACATCATAAGTGACAAGTTCCAGAGGAAAGATCGGCAGATGCCACCCATCAGGAGCCTTGGTTCATCAGTCCCCTTGGATGAGACCATCAAAGTTAATAGTAAAAAATGTCCTTCTCCTAGATAATTATTTCTAGGATGACTTGGAACATTTCTCATGCTCTTAAAAAAAAAAAAAAAAAAGCAGCATCTGACACGATGCCAAATTCACAAACGCCCACCTCTACTTGGAGTCTAGGCTGTTGGGGAAACCTACCGTCACTGCCAAGCCTGACCTGTGAACTCCACACCAAGAGGAATCCAATACCAAGACAGGGAGAATCTTGATGTCTCACTTTAGAAGTCAACACACAATGTCAGTGCACTGCTTGCCACACAACATCCTGTGCTGTGTTTCTCGGAGCTGCATATACTCCTTTGGGTGGGGAGCAGACTCCGGGGACACCGAAACTGGCTCAAGTCCACAGGCAATAAAGTAATTAATGGTGTCTTTCAGGGCAAGCGCAGTAAAAAAATAATTGCTCTCAAATTTTTACTGCTAATGAATGATTGGTAGAGTCAATATTTGTGTTGTTGGGAGTGGATGTGTGTGTGTGTGTGTGTGTGTGTGTGTGTGTGTGTGAGAGAGAGAGAGAGAGAAGGAGGAAGAGTCTTTTGGATGCAAATATCCAAACCAGTCTATCAGCCTGGTTAACAACTTTGAACCTCCAGACCACAAATGCTGAATACGTTGACTTTAGATGTCTACGGGGAACATATGCCATGGATCAAAGAACACACTGATTAATCCAACAGAGACTAGAGTCTGTCACTTTGGTCATGGTGCAAAGATGTGCCAAACAAGGTCACTAAATATTGTAAATAAATGGGAGAGAAATATCAAAGTTAAATTGGGTTCAAAGAGTGGCTGAGCTGCCAACTACCTGTCTAAATGTGACTGGATTAGATAAATATATTTCCTTCCCCAGCATATCTGCCCACTAATGTTAAAATAGCACTTCCCCTTTCTTAAGACACTACCAGCTTGCTGACGCCAGGTAACTCTCACTCACGCCATAATCATTTACTATTACATTAGGTCATCACCTTTCCCTCTACTGAGTCCCACAGATACTCCAATTTCTCATCACACACACACACACACACACACACACACACAGCCCTGCAAAAAGATTCAAAGATAAATCTGCTCATGTTGTTTAATGGGAGTCAGTTCTCATAAGTGATAGGAATCCACTGCTAGTTTGAACAGTGAACACAGAGAAAATTGTGAGCAAGCCAAACCCAGTCAGATCTTGACTAGTGTACATAAGAAACAAGTTGCTATGTTTTTTTTTTTTTAATGGGCCAGTTTGCCCAATGGTTAGAACACAGCTGCAGCTGAGGTCATGGCGGCGAGCTTGATTCCCATGTGAAGAGGACAAATGGCCTCATGGCTTCAGAATGAATCCCTAATCCCCACATCATTCCACAAATATGCACTCCTGAGGTGGGGGCACTGCACGTGACCAAAACAAAGAGAGTCAACATGGTTGGTTAGCAGCGCAGGATCTCAGGCAGAGATGCAGGAGGGCTGGGGGAGGGAAGGTGAGGAGGAGATAGACTGGGCAACAAACATTTCCTTCCTCTGCCTCCAACAGGGTGATGGTCATTTGTTATCTTCTGCTAAGAAACCATAATATATCTGTCACACAGAGTTCTGCAAAACTGATACAGGGAAATACACCTTGGATAGTTCTTTTGAAATTTGCTTCTAAGGACACAAGGGTGGCTCAGTGGTTGAGCATCTGCCTTCAGTTCAGGTCATGATCCAGGGGTCCTGGGATTGAGTCCCGCATCAGGCTCCCTGCAAAGGAGCCTGCTTCTCCCTCTGCCTCTCTCTCAGTCTCTCATGAATAAATAAATACAATCTTTTAAAATTTTTGCTTCTGTTTTACTGCACTGTAGACAGAGCCATGTGCTGGGAACTCCACGCTCCTAGGGAGCAAAATGTGAGGCCGAGTCTGTTCTGGCTGGGCCAGGCTTCTTGCACAGTCCCACTGCCACCTCCACTGTGTTATGATTCATGCATTGATTTAATACTGGGAATTCCAAAGCACACGCATTTCCTTTTGGCTCTCTCTCTGGTCACCATATTTCACTTGGTTTCAAGTTTTGAGTTACTTCAGTGCTGCCCCACCCCCGCCCCCTGGGCAAACCAAGCTACAGCTTCACTCAGACAGTATAGTTGAATAATTTTATAAGTTATTCATGAAGTAACAACTGGTGTTGACAACAAGCTTTCCAAAGGAAATTCTTTTTACCCAGCCACATATCTGGGTTGTTTTTGCAAGTCCACTGCAGTTGTCTTTAACTTGTTCTTCTGCATAATTTATTGGGCAGCTGTCAAACATGCATGTTCTCTTGTCTCATATGTGACATTTGCACGGTGAGAAATGACACCGGAAACGGGCTACAAACAAACGGACACTCTGAGACTGAATAAATGAAAGCAAAGAAGTACAGTGATGAGAGAAAACAGTTGGGACAAAGTATGCTACATCCTTTGCCAGCGGGCAGGCCGATGAATGGATTCACTGTTAATTCCTGAGCGGTCTGCAGAAATGGACTTACTTCACAGAAACACTTACTTCACAGTGACTGATAGGCTTTCATTTAAAAAAGCACACTCATTTTAATATATATAAAGTTGTTTCCTTCTTGCCTGAACTCTATATACATATACACACACACATAATATATATACACACATATATGTATTTACATGCATGTATATATATAAATCTATGTATAATTTTATATAATCTACAATGATTTTATAAAATCAACAACGTTGATACTGTAATGGAATACATAGGTTGAGAAACTCCTAAATTTTCCCAAAGAGAACATCTAATTCATGTGTGTGGGCCAAATAACGCAATTCTGAAAACCTCACATGCACAGACAATTGATCTCCATGCTAACCTACGGAGCACTGTTGCTAAGCTAACACACTCATTCTTTTTGATCTCTTTCCATCTCCTGCATTGTATTCAGTGCCTCTTATCCTTATCCAACATCAACAGGTCATTTGCCGAGTGGTCAGTGTTGGCCAATATAAATAACCATTATAAAACCTCTAGCATGTTTTAAATCAACAACCCAAGTGGCCTACACTGTTTAAAGAATAAATTCCAAATATTTTGATGGCAGAGTGTAGCCAGGGCCTGTGAAAAGCACAGGTACAAATTATAGTTAAATAATCAGATCAAAAAAAAATCAGATCACAGCAAGCTATCCTAGCACAACGTTCTCTATTTTTAAACCAGCTTGAAAACAAATAGAGATGATAGTATCCCTTGGGCAGGACAGTAAGCCTGGGCTTTGTATCACAGGCAGGTATGTTTCAGAAGAGGTTCATACATGGCTGAAATTACCGGTACATACACAAATGCAAGGGTTCTCAGCCAAATCTACAAGAGCCAGAGAATGAGAGAGCCCGGAAAAACTCAGAGGAGAGAGAGGCAGCCATTCTCTTAGTCTCTACCTGCCTCTTTCTCTCTCTCGCCCCCAAAGCCCATTAGCAATGACGCCCCCTACGCTCACCTGAGCAGGACGATGCATTGCAACATCAACGTGTCTCCACACAAACTCTCTCTTGAAGGAATAGAAGTGGGCTGATGTGAATAGTCTGAGACTTGCTGATGTCTCCCTTTGAGAAGGATGACATGTATCCTCACTCCAGATTTACCTCTTGTTTGCTCTGCCCAGGTTGTTATTGGAATTAATCTGCATTATCTAAGAACACAGTCATTAAGCTGGGCGGAGTAGTATCTATAAATGCTAAGGACCAAGTAGGCCAAGAATAATATTGACCATGAACATGAAGAATATCTACATTAATTGCCATGGAGAGATGGCTATAGCATGGTGCTAAATGAGAAACCAAGGGGTTCTAGAACAAGCACAAACAGTGCAGCATTATTTTATTCATAACTAACTAGGTGAATGAAACAATGTGTGAATAAGTACTTAGCATCCAGAGGATGTTTAATCAAGTCTCATCTCTGTGCACTGAGATACCAGCTGATTTGAAGTCTGTTTCATTATTATCATTATAAACATTTTTTCACATTGATATTTTGGTCTGATTGACTTATCATCCCTAGGAGATTTGTCTTAAATTTCTACACTCTTTTGGTACACTGGCTGATTTCTTCTAGGGTTCTATCCAATTTTGCATCTCTTATTTCAATCTGTTTGTTTAGTAGTGTACATATCTTTCTGGTGAACCCTCACTATTTCGGAGTTCCCTTTCCCAAATTTATTTTCATAATACTTTTAAGTTTTTATAATTGAGAAAAGCTTGTTTTCCTGTTAATGAAAGAATCACCATGAGTAATGACCAATGACTATTCTCAGAGCATCATCATTGATATGCTTTAAGCATTACTCTGCACCATGCATTATTTAATTCTTATGATAACTCCATGAGGTTAAAAAGTCTTGCCTAGAATATTCTTTCCAGTTTGTAGACAAGAAAGGTGATGTCGAGAAGGTTAGGGAACCTACTTAGAATCACTCAGAATCTGCTGGAACCAGAATGAAACCTCAGCTGATCCAAATCTAGAGGTTGAATTCTTAATAACTACAGAACGTCGTGTTAACATTAAAAAATAACTGTATTTGGGCAGCCCCGGTGGCTCAGTGGTTTAGCGCTGCCTTCAGCCCAGGGTGTGATCCTGGAGACCCGGGATGAGTCCCATGTTGGGCTCCCTGTAGGAAGCCTGCTTCTCCCTCTGCCTGTGTCTCTGCCTCTCTCTCTTTTTCTCATGAATAAATAAATAAAATCTTCAAAAAAATAGCTATATTACTATCCCTACTCTCGTAAAGAAAGACATTTCAGATCCAGAAAATCAAGACACTGGCTACAACATGCCACTTCTAGAAATCTACTTTCTTAGCACAGAACCACTCTTACTTGCAACACATGTATGATTTCTGAGTTCCTATTTTTCTCACTGTAAAACATATTATAATAAATCTTGTTCCAAGGATGAAGATGCCTTGTTTCCAAAACCTTCTGAGAAGGTGGGATGTAATATCCTACTTTTTATAGTGACAGGTCACTTTTCTCCAGCACCGAGCAAACAAAAACATAACACTGCATTTATGTTTTTCAGACACAGGTTCATACAAGTCAAAAGTACATTCTCTTCACTTTCTTCATGAGGCCAACTGTCTTCCTCTGGCCCCCTGCTAATTTTCTTGATGATGTTTCAACAAAACATGCTGATTTGGGTAATTCCACGTCCATGCGCAAAAATAATTGATGACATCAGCATAGTTATGGGAATTAGACTTATTAGTTAATTATAGAACCAGCAGAGGGAGCACAAACCCTGCATAAATAATAACCGTTTCTTCTGAGCTTCTTGAAAAACAGTAGCAATTAATAGTAGGGAGAAATACATTTAAAACTAAATTATCAGTAGGCAGAAGAGGGTCTTTGCTTTCTTGGAATGCTGTTAGGTAGAAATCCAATACATTGTCTATACAATTTAGATTTATTTTATTTATTTATTTTTTAAAAATATTTTATTTATTTCTTCATGAGAGACACACAGAGAGAGAGAGAGAGAAAGAGAGAGGCAGAGACACAGGCAGAGTGAGAAGCAGGCTCCATGCAAGGAGCCCAATGTGGGACTTGATCCTGGGTCTCCAGGATCCCACTCTGGGCTGAAGGCAGCGCCAAACCGCTGAACCACCCGGGCTGCCCTACAATTTAGATTTAGATAAAAGTTGCCTTCTTGGGTGTTCTAGAGGGAGAAAGGTGTGTGTGTGCGCATGTATGCATATGTGTACTTGTGTGTGTGCCACTTGGTATCATAGTGATACCCTCTCCACTGGTGAATTAAGGCCAGATGATGAGACTTGCCTAGAGTTGGCAAATACTTACTTGTTTAACCCTGAAACAGATGTTGTTGACTTTTTTCCCTGGAAGAATAAATTACTGATAGACAGTAAAGAGACTGGGTCTCCAACCAAAATACTACTTTCATGTAGAGATGGAAGAAAAAGGGCACCCATTTATCCATCCTTTGGTAAGTTGAGTCAATTGCTTTAAAGATAGCTATGATCGACCCCCTCCCCACCACCCAGCAAGTTGTTAAATTTAGAGATAATGTAAGGAAAGACTTGATTTCTGTGTTATGGATTTCTTCTGTTGATTTTGAGAGGATGGTCTCCCCACAGTTGATGTGGGGAAATTAAAAAAGGAAATATGGAACTTATATATTAACATTTGTTATATGCATCCTGATACACTAAAACAAAATATTTATTTTGAAAAAGTCTTTGTGTGGAAGCGGGCAGGGGGATACATTTCTGCCGTAGCTCATATTCAGAGAATTGCCAAGGCTCAGGATTAGGGAAATGGCATTGGTGAAAAAATAGTATGTGTTTGGTGAAGAAAGGCCCCAGTGTATGTCTGTCTGCCTCAGGGGAGAACCAAGTCAGGGGATGATGGAGACAGCCATCCCCTAGAGTGCCTGCAGTTTCCCAGGTGTCCCCTGGGCTTCCACCAACCTCTTCCTCATGAGGCCTCTGTCCTGTGAGCAGCATTTCCTGTCATCCTCCTGCTAGCCCAGGGCCTACCACCCCAGGAAAGTAGAATGGGAGAGGAAGCAGCATGGAAACTGGAAAGGTACTCTGGTGCAGAAGACCTAGAGTCTGGTTATCAATGAGGAAAGACGAGCTCAGCCCTTGTTCCTCCCCCCCCCCCCTTTTTATCTTTCTTCTCCCATGAAGGACTCTGAACATAGTGGACCCTCCAAATGTGGCTCTCATCAATTGCTGCAGTTTCCTTTGAGGAAAGGAAACTTTCTTTGTCCACATGATCAGAAAAATGGGAGGTACCACGGTGGGCCCAATGGACAGACTCTCTTAGGGTGCCCGTGGTGATGGCTATTAACTGACTGCTCCCAGATCTGATGCCAACGCCTCTCTATCAGAGACGGATTGCCTCTGAGTGGTAGTTTCTTCCACTACTTTGAAAAAATCCGGAACACCTGGATGGCTCAGTGGTTATCTACCTTTGGTTCAGGGCATGATCCCGGGGTCCTGGGATTGAGACCCACATCAGGTTTCCTGCATGGATCCTGCTTCTCCCTCTGCCTGTGTCTCTGCCTCTCTCTCTGGGTGTCTCTCATGAATAAATAAATAAAATCTTTAAAATAAAAAAAAGAAAAAATCCAAATGAATTGATTTTACAGGGTCAGGTAACTCCCTGTGACTGAAGAGTATGTCTCAACACAGATATTTTATGAATCCTTTTTTCTATTTATTGTCCTGCAATGTTTTGCATATTTGAGATTTTAATAGCAAAGTAGGATTTACTGAGCCCTATCATATGCCAGCATAGTGTTAGAAGCCTTAGCTACATGATCTCACTTAATACTCAAAATAGCTTGAAAATGTAAGCGCTCTCTTTTATTCCTAGTTCGTATATGGGGAACCTGGAACTCAGAGCAGTTAAGTAACCTGTCCGAGGTCACCCTGCTCATGTGTGCTAGTCAGGAATCACACCCAGAAGCCTGCCTTTTCAAGTCCACACATGCCCATCCCATGAGAGCTTGGCATGTTGCCCATGTCAAGTGAAAAAAGGTAGATGACAATTGTATGGAAGATTATAGAATCCATTCATTATTAGAATTCTCAAACATACATTGTGGGGATTTCTTTGTTGTTGTTTTATGCAATTATTAGTTTGTTGGTTTGGGGAATTAACAGTAAAAAAAAAATGAGCAAAAGAATCCCACTGAAAAAAATATCAACTGGTGAGAGAATAATGATTGGGAAAATAATGATCTATGCTAACAGTCTCTCCATAATCCTATTGCCACTGTTACGAGTTGTGTCCTACATGAGAATGAGCTTTCTTTTTCCATCATGATGGCTAAAGGTCATTATAGACCCAATCAACAAGCCAACTAGCTCATCTGTCTGAGTCATTAAGCCAAAATAAATGGGACCGACAGTCTGAGGCCTCGCATCCTGATTCATCTTAACAATCCACTGAAAACCATAGTTTTCTATGAATTAAGAATTTTTTTTAAAAAATTCTCTTCAGGAAGCATATTAGGTATCTGGCAAATATAGCCCAATCATTTCCTTATTTATGAACCATATTTTCTAAATGAAAAGTTTAACATTGAATGTGATATGAACACTAAGTTTTCTTGATCAAGAAACTTTTCTTTAGTTGATCAAGAATGAAGAAAGATACTGACAATACTTACTTTCACTCAACAAATGAGTTTACCACAGCTTATCTAGGGATTACACATGAGGACAGGGATTCATTCATGTTGTACTTACGATTGCTCATTATAATATGTGTCAAGTGGCCTCAGAATGAATCAAGAGAGACCAGTATAGGGTCTTGTCTAATCATGTTAGAAAATGGTTGAAAATCAAGCCCAGTGATTTATTTCAGTGAAAACATCCAGGCTTGAATAGAGCTAACCATCTGTCAGGCCTATGCTATATGCACATTTTTATTTGTAGCATGTCATAGCCATTCTTAGCCAGTTCTATAGGTAGTTTCAGGAAGTTGTATAAACTCAGGATAGGTGGTGTAAATTTGGAGAACCCAGAAATCTTTAAAGGAATCCTTTGAGTACTTCCCCCACTTAACTGAATAAATACCAGAACAATCATGTTAGTGAAACTCATCTCATGAATGTATGAAGCACTAATTACCACCAATGTGTTTATGTCAAAAACAGGTAGTCTGCTTCCTTCATCTGTTTAGAGACACTGTCTCTGCATCCATACCCCTGAACACAAGTTAGGTTCCTGTGATCATCTGGAAAAGAAATGCAAAAATTTCCCAAGAGGTTACTGATTTGCTTTTTCCAGAAAGACCCAGAGACAATATTAACTCATTTGGATGGTTCTGTGGACAGTGGATGTTACAGCACGGACATGTCACACATGTGTGAGAAAGTACATCTCACAGCAAGTGCCAAGTCATCCACAGCCTGAGGTTCCCTAAGGACAGGGGTTCAGCCATGGGGCGGCCAGAGAAAGGGCCATGATTCACTCTGGCAGGGCCAGGGCCTGGACAGACTTTTCTCTAATTGCCTGGTTGTCATCTCTGAGATACTCCTGGGTGACATTGTGGCTAGAGTAATGAAGAAGATAAATACAAAGAATCCCATATATTCCAGGATCCTGAAATGCTCTATTTATTTGCTCAATATTCATTAAGATGGAAAAAAAAATCACTTCATCTTTCATGTTATGCATCAATACTGTATATCATTTTTGCTTGAGTGTAAATTGTAATGTGTGTTCTTTCAATTATATGAAAAGCAAGGTGTCAAAGAGATTACGAATTTGCAGTGATGCTGTTCTTTGTGCTCACATTTTTGACTGTGGAAGCCTGCAGTTCAAACACAAGAGTAATCAGCTCAAACAATCTGAATGGTAATTTTGCTCTAGAGGTGTAAAATCATAATTTCGTCATGGAAGTGTTATATAGCTTGTGAACCTTTAAAAAGAAACTTGATTCCATTTATGATCTAAGAACTTTTCATCCTATTGCATAATGTCACAAAAAGTCTAAAGCATTTTAGGTTGGGTATAATGGCATGTCAAGAGAAAACCAAGCCTCCACTTGGCCTCCTCATCCCTCTGCATGTTCCATGGGAGGTCCTGTCCCATTCTCTCAATTAACTAATCAGTGGCCACCACAAGATACCAGGTACCATGCTAAGCACTTTGCACCCATCATCATGTTTAAGTTTTTCAATACCCTTTTGCCATAAGTTTTATTGGTCACACTTTTATAAAACTGAACAAGACGCTTCAAGGGACTAAGTATTATGCTCCAAGTCAGAATGAATTCATACTGGGTCTGTCCTGGTTTGGACCGCCAAAGTAGTCCACTGCTTTTGATGCTCTGCTTGCTGTGTTACTGTTCACTGTTGGGACTACCACTGATGGAAAGTAAATGGCGGAGAGAGACGAGAGGATCAAGTCTTAGCCTGGCAAGACAGATGAGCACATATGCGAAGAAAAAAAGGCAAGCTTCAAAAAGAACTGGTTGTCTTATCGGGGTAGCAGAGGCAGAAATCCTGCTCTCTTGTGACCTCAAGCAGGGTCTCTCCTTACTCTGTCAGACTCGGGAAGGAAAGATCTAGCAAAATTGAGAAGCAGACAGCTGAGACTATCATACAGAACAATATTTGGGAGCTTACTGGTTATTCAATGTCAAGGTTTTTGTCCCTCCATGAGGAGCTGATGTGCCATTCACGTGCTACTACTTACTATACATATTCTATATATAGATATATAACATATATGTATATGGCACATAGATATGGCCTATAAAGACCCTTATTATGAGTGGCTTTATAAGCTAAAAAATAGAAAAGCGAGTATCTTTTTTTTAAAAAAAATCTGAAGCCCAGATTCTGCTCTGCTAGGTTTTTAGAGACCCCTGATCACAGGATTTAGTGGCTAAGTGGTCCTCTGCTTAGTGGTCAAGGGACTGCCTTGTAATGAATCTTAATTACATCACAATAGAGTATCCGCCTCTCTTTCTCAGGCTAGAAAGGAAGTGTTCACAGGCCGGAATTGGTGTAGTAATGACTGTTTTACTCACAGAGGCTAGCCTGGCACCTGGTACTGATGAGGTATTCAATAACTATTTAATGAATAATGAAGGATACTTTCTTCTGTGTTTTTTAGTTTTTGTATTTGTATTGTATTAGTATTTGTGTTTATATTGAATCTCGTCTCTCTTCCTTTTCTACCTATTTCTCTTCCTTCCCCCTCGGAGCAGGCATTCCCTAACAACAAAAAATCAACGTCCTTAGGCATGGTGGTAAAGGATGTGGTCTGAACATCCACCCTGGTCCTGTGTTTCCAGGCCGCAGAATCTGAGGAGGGGATTTGGTAAACACAACCCCAATTAAACAAAACAAAATATTCCGTTCTAATTTTCTAAGGAAAACCTCTGAAGGGACTGGAGTTGAAGAACAAAAAGCACGCCTCCATACTTCACCATGATGAAGGGAGCCTGGTGTGTGGGTCAGAAAGCGGCTACCGGGAAGTCACAATTATTGTTGTATATTATTTGTGTTTAGTGCCAGAGAAACGATTTTCTTTTTGCAATATCTCTGTCCCAATAAAATTAAGAACTTAGTGTAGGATCCAAATTCCCCCCAAAGGAGTCAGCTTAAAAAAATTTACTAGCTCTCCTGCCACCCGGATTTATGGCTGCTTCTTTAATAGTTATAGTCTGATACACTATAAGTTTCTTTGGTCACTACACAGATTCATTTATCTTTCTTTTGAAATACGCACTGAACATTTTAAACAAATTCTGGGGCTCCAAATTGATTGAATTTTACATCTAGGAATGAATTGTAAAATGGTTTTGGAATAGGCCTCCAAAAGAAGATGGCCTTAAAATAAAAACAGATACTGAAGACTGTATTTTCTTGATTGTCAGTCAAGCTAATTATGCTTTACTCTAAAGCTTTGTCTATCAGGCAAGAAAGCAAAAGGCAATTGGGGGCTCTCTCCTTGCACACTGCCTGATGTCTGGGAATATAACACCAGTTTATTCACAGCAGGAGGCTGCTGTAATTGGCAGTTCCATTTTCCCCTACTAGAGGGTAATTCTCAAGCGAAGAAAACACAATGTTAACAAGATTTTACAAATTTGACATATGGTATTCTATCTGAAATGACCAACAAAAGTTCCTTCTCTCCCCAAGCAAACAGTTATCACTGGAGAGGACTACAGGAGAATGTGATAAAAGGTGGTAAAGACACCTAGAGTTCTTTTATGGGGACGGTAGATCCATGATCATAAGAAAAACAACAACAAATAAGGGCAACAAAGGTAAATCACTCCGGGTAGTTGTGTCTCAGAGAGGTGTTGGTAAAATGACAATAAAAACCTCACCTAGAACACCAGCTTCCTTAAATGACACTTGGTCATACCTAGGGCCAGGTGAGGGTTCAGACCCAGGAGAGAATCCTTAGTAGGTCTATTAAGGTGGGGGTAGGGCTGGTCCACGGTGTGATGTGAATGAAAGTGGTAATCAGAAAAGATGCAGGCGACCTAGAAACAGTTTTTAGCTTATCTTCATCCTCTCCCTAAACATGAGAGACTCTAGAATGAATTTTTAAGGAAGGTCTGATTGCCTTGATGTGACTCCAAAAACTTTATCACAACATAATTCTTGTTTAAAACCATATACCCCCAGGTGCCTAGGTGGCTAAGTTGGATAAGCATCTGCCTTTGGCTCAGGTGATGATCCCAGGGTCCCGGGATCTAGCACAGTGCTGGGTTCCCCACTCAGCAGGGAGTCTGTTTCTCCCTTTGCTCCTCCCCCTGCTCGTGGGTGCACACTTGATCTGATAAAATCTTTATTAAAAAAATTTTTTAAACCCCATATACCCTCAATGAGGTCTCTGGGTTCCATTTTAACTAAAAAAGGAATGGAAGAAAGAATATTCTAGTATGTAAAAAACAAGGCAGAAATGTACAAAAACTTTCCAGGGAAAAAACAAGGATTGTTCCACACCTTCCTCTTTTATTTTTTTTTTTTTTAAGATTTCATTTATTTATTCAAGAGAGACACAGAGAGAAAGAGGCAGAGACATAGGCAGAGGGAGAAGCAGGGAGCCTGATGTGGGACTCAATTCCAGGACTCCGGAATTATGCCCTGAGCCAACGCTCAACCTCTGAGCCACCCGGGCATCCGACTCCCCCTTCCTCTTGAGCATCATTTCATTCTTTCTTGGTAAGGCATTGGGTAGATTCCAAAGATGGGCAAAGATGGATCCCTAGGAATTTATCCTGGATTTGCTGCTAAGATACCCACAGTTTATTGTCTATAGCTCTAATCCAGGGACTGTTGCCAGACCCCATCTAATGTTACGTTTGACCCCAGCTGCAGAGATGGTGCATGGACTGGAGATTCATTTTAAGGTTGGTGATCTCCAGGGGATTACACCAAGGGATTAATGAGCGTTTGCAGCCACCAGGTACTTGCAGTAAAGGCACAGAGGCAGGGCAAGTCCTAATTTTCATGGGGAATTAAACTGCCTTTTGTTGCCACCTGGTGACACATAATTGACAATCAATGAGAATCTGCCCAGGTGAAAGAAAGAAAGATGGCAGAGCCACTCTCTTGTTTCAGTGCACTCGATGGTACAGACACTGCACGTACTCCAGCAACAATATTTGCTTCTCCAGGGAGACTATTTGTGTGTTCCTGCCCATTTCTTCTTTCCTTCTGGGATATGCTACAGTGGTGATTTCCAGTAGCACCTGAGCTATTTTTAACTAGTACAAAGACAGGCTTTGAATTAACACTGAATCATGTTAACAAAGAGAGTTTTTACTCTCTCCATTGTCTTGCTATCCTCTGGACTGCATAAAGTGAGAGTCTCAGATATGAAAAAGTGGGAGTCTCAGTTTGGTGCTGATATATCTTTTGTACCTTGCTAATGTGTGCTAATCTAAAAGGGAGCTATGAAATCAGAGTGCCCCAAAGATAGTGGAACCCAGCTAGCATCCAACAACGGGCTGTTTCCATTGTAATTCACTTTTACAATTATTTCTTTTTCTATGACAAACATTACTGATTCTTCACTTCCAGAACTTAGAGAAAATTTTCAACAGTTACACTAGGTGACATAAGCTAGTCACAGACAAATATTATATGATTCTAATTATACACAGTATCTACAGTAGTCAAATTCACATAAAAAAAAAGTAGTACGGGTTGCCAGGGGTTAGGTAAAGAAGAGAACAGAGTTGTTCCTTTGGGTACAGAGTTTCAGTTCTGCAAGATGAAAAGTTCTAGATATTGGTTGCACTACAATATAAATCTACTTAACACTACTGAACTGCTGTACACTTACCCTAAATGGGTAAGATGGTGAAATTTATGGATATTTTATTGCAACTAAAAACATGGAGGAGAGAAGTAGAGGATGATTTGACTGTGAAGAATGGTCAGAGAAATGTAACATTGTGGGCCTGGAAGACAGAGGAAGAAGCCATGAACCAAGGAATGCAGGCAGCCTGTAAGCACTGAAGAGGCCAGGAAATGGATCCTTCTCTAGAGCCTCCAGAAAGGTATACAGCCCTGCCAACACCTTGACTATAATCCAGTGGGACACAGTTCAGACTTCTGGCTTCCGAAGCTGCAAGATAATAAATTTGTGTTGCTTCAAACATTCCTTATCTCCCCACTCCCTGAAAAACAAAAATCACTCAAATGTATCTTCCTCTGAGTCAGCTGAAGCTTATTCGGGAATGACAGAGATAAGGTCCATGTCTATGGAAACACTGTAAGCGCATATGAACACCTGATATTTTGTGAATACATACCCTATCTGCTAGGGCTATAAAAAGCAAACAGTTTTCTAGGATCTGTTATACCTAAGAGGCATCATGACCACGGAGTTAGATTCAAATTTGGTGCCAACACACTTCATGTTCAACTTACCACCTGCTCTCAGAGCCTCAGTGTATCAACTATGAAATGGGTTAAGTCAGTACTTCCCTCGAACTATTGTGAGACTCGGTCAAGATGTATGGAAACTTTTGGCACAAGCCTGGCTCCTATTATGAATATGACTATTACCAGGCATTCTGATTCTACCAAATTGCTATTTTCTATTTGGTAGGGGAAAAAAAAGAAAAAAAAAAACAAACAGATTCAGGACTTTAACATATATTAAGTCTGAGCATCTCCAGCCACCAATCCTTTGGTATTTTGGAGGGCACATTATTTGGAGTGAGGGAAGACACCACCATGTTGGGGCAGGCTTGTTCTTGAGGACGGCTTTACCATGTGGGCAGCTCTGAGCAAAACTGCCCAGTGTTGTGCACTCATTCACTGGGTAACCACTATGACAGTAAGGGCCAGTCCAAGAACTTGAGCCATTTAATGCTAAAGCCTGGCTTGAGTGCCAGGATTTTCCACAGCTGTCACTTACCAACAGCACGATACCCTAGGGACATGTATTCATCAAATGCTTATTGACTTAAGCTGTAGGGGTTTTTTTTTTCTTTCATAACATTAGAAAATATTGCTCCTGATTTAAATAGTTTTCTTTGAAGGATGGAAATAAAAAACAAAGATCCATTTTCTGATTGTATGCATTGATTGAAGGTAAGCCCTTGGGAACTTAAGGCAGGGTTTCTCAACCTTGGCACCACTGACCTCGTGGGCCAGATAATTCTATATTGTAGAGACTGTTCTGACCTTTGTAAGATGTTTAGCAGCACTTGTGGCCTCTACCTGCTAGATGCCACTAGTATCCTCACCCCCAGATATGACAACCAAAAATGTCTCTGGACATTGCCAAATGTCCCGTGGTGGCAAAACTGCCTTCAGCTGAGAACCACAGCATTGGAGCATGAGATCAACTCTATTACTAATGGCAGCTGTTTCCTTAAAAAAAAAAAAAAATCAAAAAATATTTAACATAGAAAGAGCCACAGTTATGGCCACCAGTTGTGAATAATTTAAAAGAAACATTTTATAGTGTCCCTCAATACAATAAATATAAATTAAATGTAATAATAAGTAAAACTGCTTTGTAAACTGCAAAGTGCAGTGTTAATGATTATTAAAATGATAGCAGCATGCTCTGGGACTATAGAAAGCATGGGCTGCTTGAAGAACTAACTTTTTATTAAGCCCATGCTATGTGCTAAGTACTTTGCTCACACTATCTCATTTGAATTTCATCCCCCGATCTGTATGAATGAGAAAACAAAGGCTCAGAAAATAAAGTAACATCATATAGTCAAGGTCATTTGGCTTCAATCTTCATTACAGCAACTTAATGATTACATCATGGCTAGTAAAAGGTGGTGGTGGGATCTGAATCTAGGACTATAATTCTCCAAAGCCCATAGTCTCCTATCCCACCCACTGCCTACCATATGCTATGGATGCTAGTCTGGAATGGGAGGGAGATACTCATATGTTCTTTGGCAAACCCTTCTGGAAATAATGGCACATTTATCTAGAGAAGCCAGCCAAGCTTGGAATCAGATTTATAACCTGGAGCTGAAGCCATTTGAACTGGTTAATAACTCGGGCCTAAATTCAGAATCTAAGACTCAGTGAGCCAATCATCCAACCAAGCAGTCACAAACTGACATTTTTAGGGTCAATTCTTAGTACATGCTATTCTTCTTCTCCCTTTATATATTCAGAAAACTAAGCTTTGATGCAAGTAGGAGAAATACATTCCAAAGTGACCTAAATCACAAGAAGGAATTTAGATTCTGTTTTCCAATTTTTAAACTTAGTAATTTTTATGGGTTGAAATGTGTCCCCCAAAACAGGTTATATGTTGAATTCCTAACCTCCAATTCCTCAGAAAATGACCTTATTTGGAAATAGGGTCTTATATTATAGAGATAATCAAGTTAAAATGATGTCATGAGGGTGGGCCCTAACCCAATATAGCTGGTGTCTTTATAAATAGGGAGAATTTGGACACAGATGTCAAGAAATATAGGGAGAACACCAGGTGAGGACAGAGACACAGCCATAAGCCCGGGAACATCAAGGAAGACTGGCAACCCATTAGAAGTTACCACAGAAGCAGGAAGGAATTTCCCTGCAACCTTCAGGGAAAGCCTTGCACTGCCAACACCTTGATTTTAGGCCTCTAGCTTACAGAACTTAAGAGATGATAAATTTCTCTTTCTTAAGTCATTGAGTTGGTGACTTTACGGATGAGAGAAATTATGGCAGCCCTAGGAAACTAATACAGTCTCTATTTCATAACTTTTCTTCCCTATTTCATAACTTAATCCATAAACAGAATTGAGGAAATACATATGGTATGTTTTCAGGGGGGGTTCTAGAATACTGTATTTGTATGAGATTAAGGCACACCAAGTTGTCTGGGGTGGCTTGTCAACTGAGTTGTGCCTGCCATATGCATGTTTTGGCCCATTGCCATGTAATGACAGGGCTCTCACCCATGCCAACTGGCAGCTGGGCCCCCATCAGCCTATCTTCTGCCCACATCCCCAAGGCATGCCCTTTCTGGATCCCAGGCAAAATGGCCTCCTGGCTTTACCCTGCAGGTTTTGAACAACATTTATTCACATGAATTTAATAGATTTGTAAAAATAACATCTTAAAGTTTCTACAATATTTCTATTAACATTTATATTATATAAATATGTTCAGAGAAAAAAGGAGGGCTATTTACTACACGTTGAAATGCATGGCATTAATATTCACGCCATCTGAAATATGGGCAAAGACAAGGATAAATTAGTGGGCCATGGGAAAATAAAACAGCAACAAAAACTTTTTTCAAAATTTTTTGAACTGAAGTAGAGCACTGATCTTGAAGATACCAGGGTAGAGGAAAATCTATTTGTGAAAAGTTAAAAAGTTCACATCTGGCATTAGTAAAGCAATGCAGAAAACAACACAGCTCATCTCCTTGGTGAGCTAGGCCAGGGCTGTTATCTAATTATTGCACTTCTGGCTTTGTTTGAGCTGCCAGTGCTGGATTTGTTTATAGGTGTCCTGTCCTTCAAATCCACCCGCAGAGGCTCACCCAGGTCATTTGTCAGGGGCTAAATAGCCCCAGGCCAGGAGTAGACATTTACTTACAGAATCTTCAGATTCTTTTAAATAGGCCTTTGGGATTTTGCCACTGACTGTTCTGCGGCAAGAGGCTCTGGACACCTTGCACTGGGTGTTTCTTTTAATTGACTACCTCGATGTCGCTGCTCAAAACCACCGTAACCCACACATGCCCTCAGTCTGAAGCTTCTAATGACCTTTCTCTGGCCCTCAACACATATGGCTGAGACAATGCAAACATCATTTGGAAGATGAGTAAATTCAATAACACAATTACAGCTACACCAAAGCACCATTTATCAAACTCGGACCACAGCACTTTGTCTCTCTTAGAACCTCTGTTTTTCCATGGCCAGGCATTTGGGGAAAGTCACTAATCAATTTAGGAATGATTAAATTGGAATTTGTAACACTTCCCATTATTAAACCTTCAATCTTCATTACGGCAACTTAATGATTACATCATGGCTCAGAAAAACAAATTATGGGTAGCTGGCATCGTTCAGAGAGCTGCAGTAGCAAGTAGATTGTCAAAAACACCCAAAGTCTAATACATGTGGGTGTATAAATGATTGTTTGCTGTGTATAAAGGAACACCAAATCGCCATTCACATTAAGTAAAAATATGCATTAAAACTTGACATGGTATGTTGGCCTTTACAGTACTCTTGCTTTTTCTGTAGACTGAGTTGATTAATCTGGGGTGAATGGATGGAAATTGGGAACCCCTCGAAAATCAATGCAAACCTGGACATATGCATGTGAGCTTTATTGCAAGAGGAAGTTCCTGAGATCTTACCTGATCCCTAAAGGGGTGCATAAATAAAGACAGTCTCTATTTAGTAAGGGAAGACATGTTCCATAGCTTTCTACTCTTACTTTTTCTAGGCCCCTGGTCCTCTTTCTTCCAAATTCCAGTATTAGTTCTCTCATCAAAAATTCTTCTATAGGAAATTTTTTTTCCTTAACTCTTTTAATGACATGGTCACTACTTGATCCAGGTTCTTTGCAATTTCTACCATAAATCATATCCTCCATGTTCTGGCAGCCAGAGAAAACTCAGCTGTGCTGCCGATGTGACTTTAGGTATTGACATTCTGTGATGGGTTCTAATTGGGCAGCCAAGGAAGAGGGTGAAATTCAAGTGAATGAGGGGATTACTAACAGCAAGAAGGAAAAGAAAACAGGAGCTGGCGTTATACTGGCCCATTTAAAACACTAGAGAAATTCACAGGGTAGATACACCTATGATCATGATGACAAAAATAATATTGAGAATTTATCAGGAGTCAGATAATATGCTTTGATTAAAATTCAATCTTCACGATTATGCCACTAAAGTATTATTTTTCTAATTTTACAGATGAAGAAACTGAAGCTCAGAGAAGTAAGGCAGCTTGCGTGGCTGTGGTCTCTAGCCTCCAAGATGGCTCCCAATAGGCCATATCTGGTATTCACAGTCTTGTCCTCTCCTACAATGTACCAGGGCTGGTCTGAGTAGCTAATGTAACAGTAAAAGTGACTCAACGTCACTTCTAAGGTTAGGGTATAAAAACTATGAAGGCTTCCTTCATCTGGAGCATTCGTTCTCTCTTTCTCTTTCTTGCTCTCAAGGAAGTCAGACGTAGTGTCACGAGCAGACCTTCCCCATGGTAGAGTAACTGAGGCCTCCTCTTGCCAGTAGCCATGGGAGTGAACTTAAGAGGTGGAACCCGAGCCCTGCCAAACCTCAGATGACGGCTGCCCCAGTCAATAACCTGAATATACCCCTGGGAGAAACCCTGAACCAAAGCCACTCAGCCTTAAGCCACTTCGGATTCCTGATATTCAGAAACTGTGTGACAGATTCAACGTATGTTGTTTTAAGCTACCAGGTTTGGGGGTAATTTGTTATGTAACAATAACGAACGTACTAATCACACATCTAGTGAGGAGGAGAGTCTGCACTCAAACCCAGACCTGCCTGGCTCTAGAGTTTATGTTCTTATTCTCCGCCGTCAATGTTTCTAAACTGCTCTTTTACGCACCTAGCACCTCTTTCATGGGGAAACATATATTTATTTCTGCTCCCACTGCCGCCTTAGTAGGCACTTGTATAAGTAGCTGCCATCTTCCCCCACCTGCCAATCATCAAAGAAAAAGGTCAAAGGTAACATGGCTCATCATCCAGACAGATGGGAGAAATCCCAGCGCTTAGCAGGTGTGTCCTCTCCCTGGTTCTATCAGCTTGGGAAGTTAATTTTATACACGCAGGACTGCTAAAGCAGACTGCTATCAACGACATTCAGTGGGGAAAATATAACCACATCTCATAATTACCTTATTTATTTAAAAAGATGGAGAAGATTAAATTCACCAAATACCATCTTCTACCACGGGGTTTACATATTAGAGTAAGTCTGATGAACAATAAGGTCACTGCCTTGCCTTCGATCTTCATTTAAAAATGGATGCAGTAAGAAAACACCTACATTAAAACACCGTATGTCCGTAATTTCCTTGCAATCCAAGCTTCATTTATGGTGAGAGTGCAGAGCAAATGCTACTACTATTACGGTGACAGTGTACACTTTTAAGCTCAGAGAATAGAGAGGCATTAAACAAAAGAGGACCAGTGGGAGACCCATCCATTTCAGGCCCTGGGAAAGGTCCCTCTTGCCAAGTGAAGGGGGAAAAATGAGCCGTAAGGCATTAAGAAAGGAGCAAGCTGTGAAATGAACCAAGGGGTAGATGGTGTGGTTCATGACCCTGTAGCCTCATAACACAGTCCTTCAGCCAAGGGTCGCTAATGAAGGGCGATGCCTGGAAATTAATGGAGTGGTGTGGGGTGTTCGGGTGAAAGTGGGAGCATGGTGATTTTTCCAGTCCTTTCTGCTCAAGAGTCAGGGCAGGATGGTTATTAAAGCTTCTAGCACTTTGATAAGTTAATACTTCACCATTATATGATAGGGACGAGCAAGCCCAGGAATTGAGTACCCAAGCATCTTCTTTTTTTGAAAAACAGAAGGGATCACTAGTTCTAGAAAGAAGAAAGAGAATAAAGACATGCCCATCTGATTCCAAGCTCTGATGTTCTGATGAGGCAAGAACCTTCATTTTCTTTTGTTTTAACTCAAAAGGCCCCTTTAGTCAAGTGGACCCTGTGAAAATCCTCCACTGAGAGCTCACATCCTAATCACGTCCTTCCAAAAGCCTCACAAATAGATATTTATGGCAAATACAAAACACCGAGCGTGCTGACTTATGAAAGGCGATTTGTTCCATCTGTGAATTGAGACCTGAAACCTTTCTACTTTCATGTTAGCTGTCATTTTTCTCCCACAAATGAAATGAATAATTCCTCCTCATGGCAGTCAATTTCAAATTCACAGGGTTCCCCCACCCCTGAACCCATTATATTTTGTTGCATAAAACCCATCTCATAAAATAAACCTCTCAAAGTTGTAAATTAAAAAATAAACATTCTTGAGAAAATGTCAAATGCAGGCCTGAGAGAAAGGCCAAAAAATCCATTTAAAGGAATACTGCAGTGAATCCGTCCCCAGAAAATTGGGGGAAAACACTCAGACTGGTGATTGAATATAAATTCACTGCCTTCAGCCAGTTTGTAATGAAATGAACCTTTAGCTAGGGGTTGCTATATACTTTTAGAATAGACTATAAGATGAGCCCTGCCTGCAGTGGAGGGAAATAAAAAAAATATGTACCAGAATATTAAAATAAAAGCGAGGGTGAACAAATGGCAGAGGGCAAACATAGTATTTGGCATCATCTCTGGGTGCGCACATAAAAAGTCAAGAAAGTACTCCCCCCCAACATGCATGGTGGTTGCATTTAAATTATAAAATGTTTAGGCTGATTGTTCAGGCTGGTAGGGTTTCAGCGGCATATCCTTAATTCCAGAGGGGTTCTCCTAGGTTCTCTGATCAACATCCCCTCCTTCATGGTTTGGTACATGCTTCAACATACTTAGAAACACAGAACACAAATGCCACTGCAGCAGTCAGCCTCCAAGATGGCCCCATCACCTTGCCTTCTGGTACTCACACCTAGGGTACTGTCCTCTCACATTGGGCCGGAGTTCTGTTTGACATACAAGATATGGTTGAAGCGATGGTATGTCATGTCCAACATTAGGTTAAAAAATACACTGCAGTTTCTGTCTTTTGTTCATTCTCCCTCCTTCTTTCTCTTTCTGATAATTTGCCATGGGGGAAACCAGTTGGCATGGCTTGAGTAGCCCTTCGGAAAAGCCCACATGGTGAGAAACTGAGGCCCCATAACGATAGCCAAGGAAGACCCGAAGGAGCTCTGGCAAAAGTGAATCACTGTAAATGAACCATTGTCCACACAGATCCTCAGATGAGCCTTCAGACTACCACAGTCCAGGTGGACAACTTGATTGCAACCTCATGAGAGACAATGAACCAGAACCCAGATTCTTGACCCTCAGAAACTCTGAAACTATAAATTTTTGTTTTTGTAAAAGCAGTACATTTGGGGAATTATTTATTATACAGCAATGGACTGCAGTTGTAACCACTGTTGACACCATATATTTATTGAGTTCTTGTAACATACGAAACAACATGTGAAATGTTTTTCATGAACTATCTCACTTAATACATCACATAGCCTATTGTGCAGGTTCCATTATTCCCAGGTGTCCTTCACAGGGTTGTAGGGAGGATGAGAGGACATATAAAGCATTTAAAATAGTGCCTCGTACATAGTCAGGACTTTCTAAATGTTAACCTTCAAGACTGTTCATATTTCTAGTAAAGGAGAATATCAAGGTTTTGCAAGAGTAACTGCTTTGCTTTCAGGCACACAGCAGGGAAGCAGAAAACCCCATTATTCTCCAAGTGTCTCTGCTTCTAAGGCCCATGTTCTAAAATCAGGATGCTTCCTTTGACAGAGCAGTTTTAAGGAAACAAAATAAAACACACACTAAAAGCAAAGGTAAATAATTCCCGGATTATCTGTGGTCGTGGATTAACCATGATTTTGGATCTTGGATTAAAATCCTCTTTGCATGGGGTGCTGATTGAGCCAACAGGACTTACAAATGCTCCAAAAGGACTTGGTAAAAAAAGAAAAAAGAAAAAAAAAAGAAAGTCTATAACAAATCAAGATTTTTATATGGTGTAAAAATTTATGGAATACTAATGATATTTGAGCATGAAACTGGCTAAATGCTGCCACGAGTCACTAAATCACACCTATCTTTAAGATGAAATTGAGTAAGACAAGGGTGTATGTGCATTACTCAGGCCAAATCTTGAACCTGCAGGGAAACTAACTGGTGAGTCCCATTACTAGATTCAGTAGTAGTTGTAGAATTAAAAACAGTCAAAGAGAGGTCCAGCCCTCTGACAAATGTTGCTTTTTGTCTTGAGTATAACCCAGGTTGGTTATAATCTTTATAAAATAAAGTACTCTGTAAAACTAAGAGAAAATAACAGAAACTGCATACTGATATCGTTCAAAAAACACATTGTGACCAAGTTTCATACAATTGATTAATCAACATACACCTTTCATCTCTAGAGTGAAATATTAAGTTCTACATAATTCAGGGCTGAATGAACATCTGTTCACTACTGAGATTTACTTATCATGAGCGCTTATGGGGTGGGAAACTAAGAAATGTGGCTTTTATCCTATTCTGCCTTGAAGAATTCTTTCCTCCTCTGAGTGTGGCAGCCTGAAAAAGGTACTGGCTTTTTGCGATCTCATTTCTTTATGACACTGTCATCATTTTTCAAAGTAGCCCAACAACTTCAAATAAAACTTCTGCTGAGCGCATCCATAATCTTACAGTCCATAAGGAGGAAAGTTCAATTCCTTCTGTCTATCAGTGTTTTCAAATTGTGAAGGGAGGAATTAGTAGAACCAAAACCTGAGGGTCTCTACTTCAGGGAGATGTTCCTTTTTGCCAGTTGCCCACAGTTGACCCACAAAGTTTCTTTTCCACTGTTACTTAGCTGGCCATATCCCAGTAACTATCCAAGAACACCTAGGGGGCGGCATCCACCAGGCTGCTGTAGCCCAGGGCAGGCACCTGTTGGAACTGCTCAAATCCAGTATCCACGTGAGCTCGCCCTGAGAAGCAGGAAGTGCTTTAAAATGGTCTTTGTAATGAGAGCTTTTCTGAGAGGCCCCAAGCCCTTCCTATTCCCCCTCCTCAGACAGTTGGACCAGATGCATGGAGCAACCCAAAGCAATCCTGCCGCCCCTCCTGGATTTTGCCCCATGTCCATGCTTCTGATTCATTATGTGGGGAGCTTAACTCCATCTACACAAATGTTGTGGATGCTCATCTATTTGTTTAAACAACAACAACAAAAAACCCAGCCATGATCATATGCGGCTCCACGTAGTGTTCTTTAGCAAAGCGAGATGGACAGACTGAGTAGGAGGGGGAGATTATGGGAGGAAGACAAGGAAATCAGGTTACGTGCAAGGGACATTATAGTGCACTGGAATACAATTTCCAATACAGACGCTGGCACCAGGTGTTCCAATAAACCCTTATGTTTGTAATGTGATTTTATTGGGGGCAATCCAATTACAGCAAAGTTCAAACCACCATCCTTAGGGTAAGACCTGAGGCCAGGGTCTAACTATTAATAACTCTATTAATACTCCTCCTCACCACACAAACTGTGTCTGCCCTTGGCTGTTGTGACTGCCTATCAGAGAGCACTCTGATCCTAAAACTACTGGGGCATGAAGGCCAACCAGCCTGAGATCAGCCATGGCTCAAGTCACTGTTGTCAAAATTGTCGCCAATCGGTTATAAAGTCCAGAAGAGTTGGCAGCTCTCAGAGCTCAGCACCCAGGAGAGCCCTTGGTGATGTGGGGTGTCCACTGCTGAGAACCCCACGTGACCTTCTATGTTCTTCCTCTACCCAAATGATGTCAGTGAAAGATGCAGGTGAGCAGGCTCCTCAGACCTTTGGTCCTCTGCACACACAGGTCTCTCTGCTTGGAAAGGCTTCCTAATGGTTAGTGTGACGTGTCTAGTTCTCTGGTAAACCATACTGAAGGCAGGCTCTGCTTTGCTCTCTCCTGGACAAGGTCTCTATCTGGCTCTTCAAATCTTACTTAGAAAGCATTCCTGGGACCTCCTCTGTAGCCTGCTCCCTGCCAGTTCACACTTGGCTTCTTTAAGAGTGCTTGGTTCATGGACAAGAGGAGCTGGTATTTTTACTGTGCACCACACTACACTGAAGAGTGAGGGCCTCCCTTCATCATTCTGTTCGCCCAGCACCATCAGATGATGAATTGGGCTAAAGAAATGCTGTCCAATCTATGCCCTTGCTCCCAATTCGCCATGTTTACAAAAGCTCCTGCCCCTGTGTATGTACAGCTTTCTTCACCACACATCCCACAACACTTTTCTTCCCCATTATAGTGACAGGACAAGCAGCTTCTGCACTTTGCTTTTTGGCAGTTACTGACTGATCACTAGCATGCACGATTTCATTTACCTCTAATAATCCTGTAAATTAGGTACTTGTATCATTCTTAATTTATAGCTAGGACTTAGGATTTGGGTAAACGACTTGTCCAAGGCCATGAAAATCAAGTAAATGACAGAAGGTGGGGTTTGGCCTACGCTGTCCTGACCCTGAAGTCTGTGCTCTTCATAGCTGTGCGCATAAATTGCTTATTCTTACAGGCTCCTGAACCCTTTGACACAAGGACTGTGTGTAGTGATTGGGTGTGTCAGAGGCTAGACGGGTCACAGGGCCCATCCGGGAGTCTATCATTTTGGAGAGTAATCTTCTCCACTTACCCTTAAAATAACAAAAAATGGAGATAACACAATTTTTTGAACTTAATAAAAAGGTCTGATGATCGGAATCTGTCTCCTAGAAGACAATGAGCTGGACAAACAGAAACCCACTGAGTTCATGAGTAGCAAACCTCTCATTCTTACTTCAACCCTTGGAAAAAAAATGGAACAAAAAATTCAAATTAATGAATAAGTTGTTCATACAATTTATAATGTGATTTAAAAAATGTAAAGGACATTAGATATTCTCTAATCCACCTTCCACACTTTATAGAGGTGGGGCAGAAAGTTCCAAGAAGAGAGAAAAATGCTTGAGCAAAACCACAAAGCTAGCAGGTGGAAACATCTGGACTGAACACAGGTGACCTAAATCCTGGTTCAATGTCCTTCTCATTATCCAAGCATGGCGAATTGTTTCAGCATGAAGGGCACCTCTGACTGATGGGGGGGTGGCTGCTTGGAGTGACACTGTGAAGTCTTTGGAGCTACGGGGGGCCTCTGAGGATAAGAAGGCAGCGAGTGATTAATCATGCCTGATGCAGGGATGGATCAAAAGATGAAAGAGTCAGCTGCTCTCTTCTTAAGTTCTCTATTTACAGAATTGTGTCTAATTGTAGTGAACTCATAATTTATCTCAAGAACAATTACATTAACACCATCACAAGAGTCTAGTTCATCAGATGGTTACAAATCTATTTCAAAGACAGAACACATTTCTATTTGCAACATGGGATCCCAGAACCCTGGACTCCTCTTTAGAGGAAAGCCACCAGAAAGGGAAATGGAGATAGGCTCACTGGAGAATCTCAACTCTTCATCCTTTTAAACAGTGGACTTTTACATAGACACACCCTCTCCTATTTGGCCAGCATGGCCACCATTCAACTAGGCTGTGTTGGAATGGCTACATCATATATTTATTACCTGGTTCCTAAAACCGTTAGAGATGTTTTTGTCGTTTTCTAAGGTATCTGACAGTCTTCAACTCTATTTTCTAAAAATATCATACACCCTGAAGTACCATGGAATGTACTAAGAGAAAGCTCTTATCTATTTTGGGATTGCCCTGAGCAAGCTCAACTGAGTACCTGAAGTTACTGCAGGAAGTGAGGTGCCCCAGGATAACCACAGGCTGGTGTGGGAAGCCCCTCAACAATAAAAGGACGCTAAGTTGCCAGATACCATTACAAAATAATACAGCCTTTGACGAATCTTGAACTTACACAGTTTCTGAGGACACAACACTTCTGGTCTTTCTGCTGGGCAGATCCAGAAATTATCGTACATGCCCTGGGTCAATCCAAAGTATTCAATCTCTCTCCAACTTTGCTCATTACATGAGCATAACTGATCCCTGGACACCATTGGGCTTCAGGGAATTGCTGTTGATGGTTTCCTATTTTATTATAGATAAAATAAAAAGTTCTTGCGCATTAGAGAACAAACATGCGTACCTTGCCTTCACTTCATAATCCAGAATAGCAGATGAAATCTTCCCTCTACTTCAGAGAAGGTGGTTTAGAGAAGAAAAGATTACTATGGTTATTATAGATATACCAGGCCCCTGAGTGGCTGATCACAGCACACAGAAGGGAGAATGTCACCAAGAAAAATCTACAGAGTTAAGGGAAGAGCTTCATTCTGAAGCAGTCCATATGAAGCCACAAAGATGTGCTTTCTTGAACATGTTCTCCCCACCTTCAAAGTCAACACAAGGAAGATGTGAGAAACAGCAGTTAACATAAAGCATTTCAGCTAGGTGCATTTTTGCACTCAGAACGCTCTGTCAATGATGTTTTCACAGTGCTGTCAGTTATCCCAGGGCAGAAATGTGTCCTGAGGGATGCCTGGGTGGCTCAGTGGTTACCGCCTGCCTTTGGCCCAGGGCGTGATCCTGGAGTCCCAGGATTGAGTCCCTGCACGGAGCCTGCTTCTCCCTCTGCCTCTCTCTCTCTCTCTTTCTCTCTCTCTCTCTCTCTCTCTGTGTCTCATGAGTAAATGAATAAAATCTTTAAAAAACAAAAAAAGAAATGAGTCCTGGGTTCACCAACACTGAAGTGCTTACAGAAAAGGAGAAATTTATTTTTTGGTTCACGAGTTGCTATGATGGTGGCTGTCATAATGCTCTTTCAGGTTTTCCTGTCACTATGTCTTGTCTGGGCAATGTGACTGTCCTGTAGTTAGGCAAATAGATGTCTATTCTTTAAAAGGCAAACACAGAGGTGGTGGAAATTAACTGCATATGCTAGAAAGTGAGGTCACTTATCTGGTTGATTGTATTATTCGCAACACAGAGCCTTATAGAAAAACAATGTGGGGGGATTTAGCAAGAAGCTACAAATATCATCGTGTCTACCAAACATTTGGTCCTCCTTTCTCGGAACCACAGTGTAATCAAGAATTTGGTGGGGGGAAAAGTCCACTGATGGTATCAGTAAACTCTGCTTCAGAATGAGCAGTGAAACACTCTCTGCTTTTGCTTTTCCCTGATCTGTTTCCAGAGGATGGACAGAAAGTCAATTTTCTTAGTCCCATTTCTGGGAATGGTAAGTGCAACCCCATCAGTTAAAAGAGTAGGTGGATTTGGCTGAAAATGCTAGGAAGGAGGTCTCAGATGGATGGGACAATGGACACAAAGTCACAGGAGCATGACACTCCTGGATGGGCCTGCAACAGGATGGCTGGTGTGTCAGGCTTGGGTTAGAGCTGACTAAAGAGGTAAGTGGAGGCTGGGAGAGGCTAAGAAAGGTCTTGGGGACCAGGCTAAGTAACGAGAACTACACAACGGCTAGAAAAACTTTCTTCCATGAGGAAAAGATGTATCACATCACTGTTTTAGAAAAATTTCAACTCTTGGTGGTAGTATAACAAAAGGATTGCAAGGAAAAAAGGAGGGGAGGGCAAAGATGATGGGGGACCAGGGATGGAAATGCAGAGGAGGGGATGGATAGGAGAGACAGTAACCCGAAGTTGGAACTGACAGGAATTGACAGGTGAGTGAACAGGGAGAGTCCAGAATACTTCTTTTTCTCTTTTTTTGAGGATTTTATTTATTCATTCATGAGAGAGAGAGAGAGATAGAGGCAGAGACATAGGCAGAGGAAGAAGCAGGCTCCATGCAGGGAGTCCAATGCAGGACTCAATCCCTGGACCTGGGATCATATCCTGAGCTGAAGGCAGATGTTCAACCGATGAGCCACCAGATGCCTCTTAGAGTCCAGAACATTTCTAAGATTTCTAGCTTGAGCGACTGGGTGAATAAGGATGATGTGAAATAAGATGTGGAAGGTAAGAAGGAGGAGAAGGAGGGAGGGCAGGAGTCTGATTTATAAACCTTAGGTTTGAGGTACCTTGACACATAAGCAGAGATGTCCCAGAGACAGGGGGTAGTAGAGACCTGGGTTCTGGAGATGGGGAATGGTTGATTTGGGAGTTGCCTAAGTCAGGGCTGCCCAGAGTGTGCAGGAGGGAGGTGAGGTCAGAGGAGCATGGGGAGTGGTTGGTCAAATGCTCCAAGACCCAGGGTAAGAACTCTCGGTGCTTGCTGAGTATGATGGCAGAAAGGTCTTACAGTGTCCTCTGCCACAAGAACTTCAAGACAGAGCTGAGGAAAAGAAGCCAGATTGTGACACAGAAAGTCAAAAAAGAAAGCAGGGATAAACTGTGTTTTCAAGATGAGAGACAGAGGAGGCAATGCCATCACGGGGAGGAAGGTGTGGTCTGGGAAAGGAGTAAAACACAGAGCCTTGTTTTTTTTTTTTTAATTTTTTTTTAAAATTTATTTACGATAGTCACAGAGAGAGAGAGAGAGAGAGAGAGAGAGAGAGAGAGAGGCAGAGACACAGGCAGAGGGAGAAGCAGGCTCCATGCACCGGGAGCCCGACGTGGGATTCGATCCCGGGTCTCCAGGATCACGCCCTGGGCCAAAGGCAGGCGCCAAACCGCTGCGCCACCCAGGGATCCCCAACACAGAGCCTTGTTATGCCCCGTGGGATCTACAGGCCAGCGGCATTAGCATCACCCGTGGGTTTGTCACAATTTCAGAATCTCAGGCCCTTCTCGCCAGGGTAAAGGAATCAGAATCTGCACCTTAGTGAGATCCTCAGCTGATGTGTTTGCATATTCAAGTATGATAAGCTGCATATGAAGGAGGCTTGGATTTCTCTGTGGGCAGAACAGGAAAGAGGGGGAGCAAACAGTCTCCTAAAATAAGTGCGATGAGATTACAATTGAAGGAGTGAATTCAACCTTAAGATGAAGCCAGAGAGGGCATATGACCTAATCTTTCTCCCTCTCCCCAATTTCCAACAAATACACCTGGGTGATGAAAATAAACTTTCTTGGTTCTCTGACTCCTAAAACAAGGATAATGAAGAAATACTCAATTTCACAATTAATTTAATTTTTAACATCATCAATATGATGGAATGGGAAATACTTTCAATTCCTCTTTACATCTTTTTAGAATGAGGCCCTTACAGAATCTGAACCAATGACAAGAGGATATTTCAACAGTTCAGATATTGCTCCTACCTCAGACTGTTCACGGTAGAAGCAGTTTTCCTGCCACAGTTTGGCTATAAATGTCTGGCAGCTACAAAGTCAAATATAGTTTGCAGCACAAAGAATTAAGCCCTAATTTTAGGATAGATGGTAGTATTTCAGGTAGTATTTCAATCTTCCAACAAACCTCATGAATGAGATCTCTGTCAAGTCCAAACCTGGCAGGAGATGTTCATTTTAAACTCCAAGACCATGAGAAATGTTTGCTGTTGTTCTAGTTTTTTAATGCAGGCACTGTGAGAAACATAGTTAGCATGCGAAGGATGACAATTAAATAAATCAATTTCAGGAAAATTGGCAGGTAATCTGATATGTGTTGATCTACCCATCTCCGCTGCTAATGTTTAAAAAGAAATTTGGAAAAACTTACAGGCAACGCAAGGCTCATAAAAACCTGTAATTACAACCAAAAGGCGGCCCGAGGAGCATCTTTATCAAGTAATTAACAACGTGTCTGGCAATGATGGCACGTGACTCCCTGTTCCCAATTTCTTTAAGTGAATTTTAAAGCTATTACCAATGCCCTTGCCAACACACAGCAAGGGATGTGGCCGAGCAGCTTTCGTGCAAAGAAGCTTTATCTTCATCAGAGGAAGGTAAGTGGATCAGGCTGACGGGGAGCTGGGAAAGAGCGCGCGGCAAGGATGGACGGGTGTGGCGAGGGAAGCGGAAAAATCATCAACGTGCTGCCAGACGCTGGGGTCGGGGAGATGCCGGTGGCTGCAAATAGCTCACTTTTAGGTCAACAGCTTGAATCCAGCTCCAATGGGCAATAACTCCAAATTCTATGGCCTGTGTAAGAGCTCACGGATAGGAGGGGTGGGATTACAATCCAGGCCCAAGCACACAGCTGGGAATTTCCACCGCTTTCCACTTGGCAGGGCACTCACAGACTCGAGAGGAGACTGGGAGAAAAAAGATCATTCAGCCAACCAATATGATTTTTTCAAACACCAAAAACAACCCCATTAAATCAACAGACAAAAGCCACATACCGGCTTAGCGGTTACAGCTTCTGTTGGGGACAGTGCAAACATCTGGGTAGAGTCAGAGGTGATGGTTCCACATTCAACAGGGAGTCTGCTTCAGATTCTCTCCCTTTCTCTCTGTCCCCCCTTTTCCCCACCCACCCCTCTCACATGCTGTCTCTCCAAAATAAATGAATCATTTAATAAAAGGTAATGACCATATATTTGAGGTATGAAGGATTGGTTATGAATAAATTAATTATGAAGTGATATTTATGAAAAGTTATCAAAAGGTAGGATTTAAGAAGCTTAATTGGAGGCATAAAGTTTAGCTATGAAGATTTAGTTTCTCAGATAACAGCCACCTTGAAAAAATAATTATCACTCTCATTCTCTCTTCAGAGTACAACCTTATGAAGCTAATTAATTCCACTAAATCATACATTTCAAAATGGATGAAATGGTAAATGTTAAGTTATGCAGATTTTGCCACAATAAAAACAAACATAGAATAAGCCACACATTTCATTTATCCAGTCCATGAAAATTTCCTCAATGTGGCTGGCTACACTGGGAGGCAGAGTTGGCAGGCATTTTGTGTTGTGATTATTTTGTGTGCTGCTGGCAGCTGATTGGTATAGATAACATTCAGACCTTATCATCAGACACGTCAGAGAGGTCATTTAATTTCATGTGAGAGAAAAACTAAATATTTTAAAGTATTGGAAAGATATTTAAAAATCAATGGAAAGAAGTCAGAGAGGGAGACACAACCTGAGAGACTCTTAACTATGGGAGAGAATTGCTGGAGGGGAAGTGGGTGGAGGGATGGGGTAACTGGGTGATGGGCAATAAGGAGGGCACGTGATGTCATGAGCACCAGGTGTTACACGCAACTGATGAATCCTTGAACTCTATCTCTGAAGCTAATGATAGTTTCTATAAGTTGGCTAATTTAATTTAAATAAAATTTTTAAAAATTAATTAAAAAAAAAAGAAATAGCCTTAAACCTAGACTATTACAAGGTAAATGTACCTTGTGGAATGACAATGTCTTTTGTGTCAAAGTCCATTGTATTTTATACTATCTCTCCTATCACCAATAAACTGGTTAAACATAAAAATACTCAAAATTCCCTATTTACATGGGAATTAAATGGATTTTCATAGTGAATACGATAAAAATTTACCAACATCGACTTCTAAAAGGAAGTGATCTGTCAACTTGCTGTATTGCTTTTCATTAGCTTTAGTATCTCTAAACTTACATATTTCCCTAAGAAACAGTTTTAGGTTTTGAAATTGAAGGCATTTGATATGTTTGTTAAAAATTTATTCATGAGAGACACAGAGAGAGAGGCAGAGACACAGGCAGAGGGAGAAGCAGGCTCCATGCGGGGAGCCCGACGTGGGACTCGATCCCAGGTCTCCAGGATCACGCCCTGGGCCGAAGGTAGTGCTAAACCACTGAGCCACCTGGGCTGCCCGATAATTTTTTTTTTAAATCAAACTTAGATGGTATTTAATTCTATATCTTATTATCAGATGGTCAAGTTCTTCTTTAAAATGAAGACATGGAGCACCTGGGTGGCTCGGTTGGTTAAGCAGCTGACGCTTGATTTCGGGTCAGATCATGATCTCAGGGTCCTGGGATGGAGCCCTGTTTCAGGCTCTGAGCTCAGCAGGGAGTCTGCTTGAGGATTCTTTCTCTCCCTCTCCCTCTCCCCCTGCTTGTGCTTGCTCTCTTGCTCTCAAAAATAAATAAATCTTAAAAAAATAATAAGACAAAGATTTTTTTTGCTCCTGGAAAAATGTCACCAATACAATAAATACTTATATAATAAAATGGAGCAGAGGCACCTAAACTGTCATTTTCTACGTTCACTCTGCACAACTCCCAGGAGAAGCCTGTCTCCCCTTCCTGTGTTTTCTGGGAGGCAGACTAATCAGTTCATTATAATACACAAGATGAAGACGTCACAATTATCCGATCCCAGTTAATTACCGCTGAGACTGTCCGGGACACATCAGAGCTCTCTCCTCTCATGACATCCCAGCCTTCTTCGGCTGAAAAGAAACTACCTTTTACTGCAAATTCTGAACAAATGTGCCACCATTAAATAGCCAAAACATTCACAATCCTGGATTTCTGTAAGAGTCTAAAAATGGATTTCGTGTAAGCCAGTAATTTCTGTGTTGTTATTTGACGTAAGTGCAGAAAACTTTTGGAACTCATCTGACTGTCCCAACAATTTCTCACTCCCTGCCACAAGTGAGGCCTTTTACTGCTGTTTAAAGCACTCAATTTTGAGGCTAGTTCTCAACAGGGCAAAGCCTCCCGGAAACATCACCTCATGAGAAGCCCAGAAACGATTTTCTTATCTCAGAGCACTGTGCAGAAAAAAACACATCCTATACCTAGTGCAGGCTGATTTCCTCCAATTTTAGATAAGCTCTTTTCAATAAGGTTGTGAACGAGGCATTAGGCTTTTATATTTCATGAGGGCAAATACAAGGTACCCAGTGTGGTCTGATTTTTAGATTAATTGTCAAGTCATGTGCCAGCACAGGTCCTCCAGCTACTAGATGAAATCCCTCTTTGAAGGAAATGAATGAAAGTCTGTCTCCTTGGGGTGAAAATGCTGTGCCCTTTTGGCTGAAATTAACCCAAGAGAATGAGGTGTACACAGACACAAGTACAATTTAAGGAAAGGCTGCTCTGAGGAACTAAACTTAGCTTGTCCCCAAGTACCTCTATCAATGGTCTGTCAGTCTTTTCCACTTTCTCCCATGCTGCTTTCCTTGTCATTCCTCATGACACAGCCAGTTACTTTCAGTTTCCTCCTTTCTGGCCTCAGGGCCTTTGCAGGTACTATCTGTCCTTCTTCCCAATTCTTGCCTTAGCTGGCATCTTCTCATAGCTTGGGTCTTAGTTTAAATGACCTGTTATCCAAAAAGCTGCCTACCTAACATTTCTAATGGTCTGTCACCTTTTTGGTTTTACTTTGCTTTGGTTGCTTTATTTCTTCTTACCTTACTAAGAATTATATTCACTGGAGGTGGGAGGGTGGAAGGATATCATCCTAACTTTCTGTTTTTTACCTGTAGGTCTAGTTTCATGTACTCAGAAGTGCCCTATGCTTGGGGCTTAATGCTCTATCTTAAAAGCCTTAATAATTTTATCTTTGAATTTGTATGTTGAAAGTGAAATCGGGTAAGACAAGGTAGTATGAGCTGAAGGCTTGGTGTACACCGAGTTGCCCTGGGCTCTGCTGGCTCTGCTACTGACTTCCATCCTTGGTGGGGGCTGGGCCAGGGGAGGGTTCGAGTCAGCTGAACATGACTGTGGCATCTAGGGGTAGGGCATAGTAGTGGCCATTTTCTCCCTGGGCTGGCCACTCCCCAGTATGTCTGATGGGCTGAGCACATCTTGGCACTCTGGCTGCAATTCCCTTGAGGGTCACCTGTCAGTAGGGGGATTAGGACTGCAGGGCCATGAGATGGGGAGATACCTCAGTGGGGACACAAGGCATTGGGGAGGTGACTCGCAGGAGGGGGACCCAGTGGTGATTGTGTGTGTGCCGACTTGTGGAGAGGGCCCCCAGAAGCATGTGAGGGTCTGTACTTGCAGATATTCTGGTGAATAGCTCCATGCCTCAGTAAGCACAATATCAAACAGCAAATAAAAATACCATGGCAGATGGCAGGTAGACAGACCACGGGAGAAGAGTGTGTGTGTATGATTTTTATTTATTTCAGAAAAAGCTCACGTGGGAGCATGTATGAGCAGGGGGAGGTACCTGAGAGACAGCGAGCGAGTATATGCACAAGTGGAGGGAGAGGCAGAGGGAGAGAGAGTGGATCTCAGGCAGACTCCATGCTGAGCATGAAGTCCTTACTCAGGGCTCCATCCCAGGACCCTGAGGCTCAGGATCTGAACCAAAATAAAGAGCCAACTACTTAACCAACTGAGCCACTCAGGTGCCACCCAAATGGCATATATTTTAGTGCCATTAAGTGATCCTCTCTGTTTTCTTTTTTTCAAACAATAGGGCCCTATGTTTTCATTCTGTACCAGTCCCTGCAAATCAGGAGGCTGGTCCTCTTTACCACTGTATCCCTGGCATCCAGTAGAGTAGATACCCAACCTCTATCAATCCAACCCTATGCCCCCTTCTGTCAGAACCAGTTTCAAGGGGTGGGAGGAGGGCTTTCAGGGGGCGGCACTACTGAAGACTGAACGTAAGCTCTGAGGCTGTCCTTGCTGGGTGTACAGGCAGTTCCTGTCTTCCTCTAAGCACCATGTGGAAGAATGTCCCTGGGGTATCTAAACCCACAAATGTGATTACAAAGGTGATGATGGGATCTCTACGAGTAGCTTGTGGAATCAACCCACATTACTTGTAACCCCATCTCTTCATCTGTGAACCTATGAACTGAGTAAAAATCCTTTGATGAACTGATTTTAATTGCCATGACCTGCCCTACAGAACCTTAAAGGCACCAGTTTTTTCTCAATAACTCATGTCATCTTCAGGCCCCAGCACACCTGCAGCCAGCCTTGCCAGGGCACACCTCTCTCTCTGTGAGGACAGGTAAGCAGCAATGCCTGCTTTCCTCCCTAGGGGGAAAGAGAGCACCCTGCACAGTCTAGAAAGCTCAGGATGGTTGGCACAACACTGACCATCCCATCTCAGGGACTGACTCTCATCCCTGCACATGGAATCCCAAGTCCCCTCAGGGCCACCACACAGAGGGTACATACTGGGTCTCATCGGGATTCTTGTGGTTTAGGTACAACCAGTACATCTTGAAGGGTTTCGGATCCACATCTGAGAGTTTCTTGGGTGAGAAGCTCTCCTAGCCTCTCTTATCACGCATTGCAACAGTGATTTGTGCTTTATTGGCATGGGCGTCCGTACCTTCCAGAGCAGCAAATGTGGGCAAAATCCTCACAGCCACATTTGTACCTGTGGCCAAACGAAGGTTTCACTCTTCATCAGTTCTCCAGCCATGAATTCAAATGCATGCGATGTCAGCAAAACTTGGGGGTATGGGGTTACTCTCCTTTGCCACTGAATCAGCAGGAACTCTGACTTAAGGAGAAAAGGCTGATATGAAGGTACTTTGAGACTGCAGTGACCTTTCTGGTGACGGCCTGCTTCTTGGGCAGGCACACTGCCACTGAACCCTTGCCTTAAATAAAGAATGCAGGCAGTGGCTTCTGGCCTCTGTTACCTCTGAACTTCAAAGGAATTTCAGCCACTGGGCTCACCCGGCTGCCAAAGAAAACAGAGTCTGAGGACTTCCCGGCCAGAGGTAAGCAGGGGTCTAGCCATCCTTAAATGCACAGGAACCTCTCTCAGAGCCTTCCCGTTTTAAGCTGAAACTACAGTACCAGGAGCCAATAAAACCCTGCCAGGCAAACTCTCCCAAGTTCAGGGTCAGTTCAGCAAGCTCCAGGAAGGCTCAGGCAGGGGCTGCCATTCCCTGCAGTCCCGTCTACAAAATGCTCCCAGGCCACGACCTTCTGGCCTGCTGGCGGGCAGGCTGCACAAGCCCCTGCGCAGCTCCGGGGGCTCCTGCTCAGGGGGCTCCTGCTCAGGTTACAGAAAGAAACTCGTATTTTAAATCAGTGAAATTCTCCCCGGGGTGCTTAGGAGGAATTCCTGCAGCCCGTGTCATTCCTCCTTCAGGGACTGTGCTAAGATTAGCCTATAAATGACTCAATGGTTCACCAGGGACTCCTTTCCTAGCCTCCCCCACAGAAAAAAAAAAAAAAAAAGAGAGAGAAAGAAAGGCGAAGAGGGAATCTTGATGTCTGAATGCTGTTCACTCTGCTTGTGGGTTCTGAGCTGGCTCTGCCTGCCATAAACTTGCTTCCTGGAGCCCAAGTGTGAGGATGTGAATTTATACCGCCAGTTGGCTTTGCACCAGTTGCTGACACAGATTTGAAACTGTGAGTGTGAGGTTGTGAGAGAAGGAGATTGTTAATTCAGGAGAAGATATGGACTAGCTGCCTCTAATAACAAACCGATTTGGGAACCCCTGAATCTACCACATGCTTCTCCAGACCTCCTTTCCCCAAAAGAAAAACCCACAAACCACTGTAAAGAGCAATCTTAAAGAGTCTAAGAACCAGCAGTGAAGAAATCTTCAACCGGTGTTTCTCATCTTCTCTCATCCTGGAAACCCCTTCCGGGGCCCTAGCAGGCCTGAACACCAATTCAATGGGTCTCTGAAATTTATAAATTGGTTTTCAACCCAAGGAATCAAAATATTCACAGAAAATCCTGGTTTGCTGTCTTCTCTTGCAAAAAAATGTAGAAGCTCAGACAGCACCAGGCTTGCATCTCCTTGTGACAGTAACTTGCTGGATCTGAGTGGCTTCCGTCTGTCTAAAGCCAGCCTGTGTGTCCCCGTGAGCTCTCCATGGTGCCTCCCCTCACTCACTCTTGTCCTTTGCCTGCCCGGCCCTAGGCGGCACTTGGTTTCTGACCCTTGTCCTAAACATGCTCTGGAAAACACGAGATTTACCACCTGTCCAGAGCCCTAGTAGAGGATATCCACTGAGTGACTACGTGCAGGGCTCTATTCTCAGCAATTTGGGATGGCAGCAGTGTTTAAGAAAGCCTCTCCTCACAGTATCTTACAGCAAGGTGAAAAGATGAGGCATACTTAAGAAGAGAGGCACTCGTGGAAGCCATGTGGTCCTCAGGCTCTAAGCTAAGGTAAGCCATTTGACCTTTCTGGAAATCTTTAAAAATGAGCATTTCCCTTGCTTTTTTTACTTAAAACTTGGAAAAGATTTATCATGCAAAATTTTAGGGAAAGAAGGAAAGAAGGTAGGTCTGTGGCCTCCATCCCCTCGGCTTTCTCTTCTTACTCCATACCTTCTTCTTGGCCCCCAAAGCCCAGGTGGAGCCCAGTGACCTGTGTGATGCCTGAGGTCTCTCCATACTCTTTATGTTCCATCTGTCTTCCTGATAGGCCCCATGGAAATGGGAGGGCACGTGTGATGGGAGAACTCTCAGCTACCTGACAGAAGAAAACAACTGGTAGGAGAGATAATGATAATATTCATGACCTCGTCTACATGGAGCCTATGAAGGACTCTGAAACTAAGATGGAAGGTCAAGTACCATCTCAGAAGCATCTCTGAACCTGACAGAGTAGAACTCATGACCCAAACATGACAGCACTCAAAATAGCACCTGAGTAGATGAGGAGGATGTGTATGCAGGTATGTGCCTGTGTTTGCATGTGCACGCGCGCGCGCACACACACACACACACACACACACACAATATGAGCCCTTGGCAAAAGCCACATAGGCCGCAGGCTCAAATACCTGGCATTTCTGTCGTGCGTCTCTCCTCCTGCCTATCCTTTTACCCCTATCTCTACATGGTAAGAGCTCCTTATTTCTCCTTGGGCAACCATTCCTCCCTCCTCTCAACATGGTTCAGCTGAACTTGACCCCATCACTAGTTCCAGAGATGAGCATGTGCCTCCAGACTGGCCAATAAAATTACCACGAATTGTTGGCATCAGTGATTGGTTAAAGGATGGCACATGACCTGAACTAGTAAAGTGAGAGAGTGCTGTAAGATTTTTGCTTAAATTACCAGGAAAAGAACCTGCTTTTACCCTGGGGGTGCTGGGCTGACAGGATCAATTTTGTAAATACTAGGGGCTATTTTTTTACTACCTAATGGGAAGAACACAATCCAAAATGAAACCAACCAGAGTTAGGCACAGCTAAGAAATGCAAAGAGATCTATGTTGGGTAATAAGATTTGAAGAGTTGGATCTAGTTGAGCCTAAAACTAGACATGCTTGTATTTTTCCATTGCTTGAGCTAATGAACTGCCATTTGTCCTTTGTTTTGTTTACTGCTGAGGCCAACTTGGGCTGGGGTTTTGATATATGCATTCCCAAGAATCCTGACCAATATCATCACTGAGTACCACTGTGCTTTTAATTAAGTATCTTAAATGTATAGTAAGGTTTTCTTACTATAAACCAAAAGATCAAATTAGAGAACTAAAAAGTAAAAGGCTATTTTTATTATCTGTGTATTTCTATCTTCTGACATTACTCATTAGCTGATTTTAACCACATGTCCAAATCTAACCATTTCCTAAAATAACCCACTTTCCCTTCATTAACAATGAAGCTCAGGGAAGGACAGTCTTGACACATTTACAGACAGCTACTCTGGGGAAGTGTGAATAAAATCTATGTCTACCTTACATCAAGTCATTTGCTCTCATCCAAAACAGCAAAAAAAAAAAAAAAATAATAATAATAATTCAAATACCTCCTATAACACTTATAAAGGGAAATATTTATAACCTATGAAATACTATTTGCAAAAGCCTCATGGCAACTGCTTATGAATTATTTTCATTGAAACGGAATATTTAAGAGCTGTTGGTTTGGGACATAATTCTTTAGTTTCTTTAAGATGCTTAATTTACACAGTAATTCTGGTCACCTATGACCTTTCTCTTCTGCATTATTTTAAAGACACTTATGTAACCCCATGTATTCATTTAGTTTTTTCAATGCCAAAAGACAAAATCTAAAGACTATAACTTTTTTTTATTGAAGAATATGATTTCTGGTTTCTCAGCATACCACAATATAAGACAAAACTTCACAAACCACATAGAAAAAAATCCAGTACAGAAAAACCAATAAATTTTAAAAATCACTTTACAAAATGATTTATCAAAGAGCTCTTTTCAACAGCAAGACTGAAAGGAGTTTAATCAGTGTCTTATCTTTTACATAACTTTTAATTGCCCAAGGAAAATATTTTCCTTATAAAAAAATTAAAACATGCCTGATTAAGCCAAAATTCCTCTACTCATTTCCAGTTCCAAGAAGAAACCAGTGTCACCTGTCTGGAGTGTACCTCCCAGATCTTTTTCCTTTTTTTTTTTTTTAATATTTATTAATGAGAGACATAGGCAGAGGGAGAAGCAAGCTCCCTGCAGGGAGCCTGACGCGGGACTCAATCCCAGGACCCCAGGATCATACCCTGAGCCAAAGGTAGATGCTCAACCACTGACTCACTCAGGTGCCCCCTGGATCTTTTTCCTTATTAGGTCTATACTGCTTGATATGTAGCTGTCTTGCCACAAATGTTGCCAAACATTATGCAGTATTTTGTAACTTCTTTTTTTTCTCCCAGTAGTCGTACATAGTAGAGATCTTTCTCTATTATGTACTACAGATATATTTGTCTCATTGTTTAAAATTCCATACTTTATTCGGTTTTGATTGGTATTTAGGATGTTTCTGATATTTTTTTCCCACTACAAACAACATTGTAATGAACATCCAGGTATATGCCTCTTTTGTACAAATAGTCAAGGACTTCTCCTGGACTGATTCACACTCATTTTTTCAGGCAGATAGCTGTTAGGTAAAAAAAAAAAAAAAAAGGTGGACTACCAACAAAAATATGGCTCCAGAAAACTATCATAAACCAAAGTTGGATGTTTTTCCTCCACTTTTAAAGAATTATTTTCTTTGCTTTTCAAAAATTGTTGTAGCTTTAACAAAGGCTGCCCAATTATACAGAAGCCATAGCTAGTACTCAACAGTGACGTTTTACTCGATCAAAGACCGTGTTTTCCCCCAAGAATTTCAGCATTGTTTATTATTCCTGTTCTTAGTTGATGTGTTAATTATAAGGCTTGCTGATGTCAGAGTACAATCCAATAGACTTTGACTAAGTCACAGTCAAGCTATGTATTTGAAACAACAAAACCATTCCACAAAGATGAACTTAATTTTTAAAGTGGAATGTATGTTACATAAAGTAATGTACACATACACACAGTGAATGTGGTACAAAGAACAGTGAATTAAACACCCATGTGCCCACCATTCTTAAGAACATTCTCCAAACTACAGATGCCTATTGAGCAATTACCCCATTCTATTTCTTCCCGGGGTATACATATATTCTCATTTTCTATTTATTCTTTGTTATTAACATTTTATTGTGGAGATATTGGAACATATATAAAAGTAGAAAGAATAACCTAATGAACTCCCATGCACCCAACACACAATCTGAACTACTGGCAACTTTTTCTGCCACTCTGAGTTTATCTACCCACTCTCATTCTTTGTATTTCCTGGAATTTTTAAAAGAAAAAATCACAGGGGGGCCTGGGTGGCTCAGACCGTTAAGCATCAGTCTCTTGATTTTGGCTCAGGTCATGATCATGGACTTGTGAGATTGAGTCCTGTGTCAGGCTCCGCAATGTGTATCAGGCTCTGCATTTAGCACAGAGTTGGCTTGAGATGCTCTCTCTCCCTCTCCCTCTGCCTCTCTACCTGCTTGTGCACGCACATGCTCAAAATATTAAAAAAAAAAAAAAAAAGAAAATCACAGAGACTATTCATGTCATATATAACGACTTCATAATGTATCTCTAAGAGGGCTTTAAAACCCCCCAAAACCTACCATGCCATTATCACACACAATACAACAATGATCTCTCTCTCTTTTTTTTTTTTTAAAGATTTTTAATTTATTCATGAGAGACAGAGACAGAGACACGCAGAGACACAGGCCGAGGGAGAAGCAGGCTCCATGCAGGGAGCCCGACCTAGAACTCGATCCTGGGTCTCCAGGATCACGCCCTGGGCTGAAGGTGGTGCTAAACCGCTGAGCCACCTGGGCTGCCCCCAACAATGATTTTTTTTTTAATCTTTTTTTAAAATTTTTATTTATTTATGATAGTCACACACAGAGAGAGAGAGAGAGGCAGAGACATAGGCAGAGGGAGAAGCAGGCTCCATGCACCAGGAGCCCGACGTGGGATTCGATCCCGGGTCTCCAGGATCGCGCCCTGAGCCAAAGGCAGGTGCTAAACCACTGCACCACCCAGGGATCCCCAACAATGATTTCTTAATCTAACATCCATCCATATTCAAATTTTCTTAACACAGAGTCTATTTACAACTATTCAAAAAGTTCATCGAAAAGTTAAACTGGGATACAAACTCAAAACTCTACATTATTTAAAAAATATTTTACTTCAAACTTCAATGAAACGGCCTATTTTCCCCTCAAATTAACCTGCAAGAGGGAGGTTTTATTTTATAATCAACAGTGAGCATTACCAAATATACTTCCTCCCCTCCCTGCATATTTGCCATAGTACACAACAGAATCATTAATATATGGGCAAAGCAATTGGTAAGGTTTTTACATTCGCAAGTGTATTGATGCGGTTAACAAATGAACTAAATTATATGGTGACTACAGTGTTACAATGTGACTAATATACACTATGGGCCTTATTTTCCAAGCTTAAAAATAATTGGGTAGATACCACAGAGTATTTGGGTTTGGAGCTTGTTTATTCTGCTTTCTTTAAGGAAGCATATGATTAATTTAAATGTGGCCGTTAAGGAATATTTGCTTCCCTATTCTGGTTTGCTCTTACACTTGGGGGAAAAAAGTATGTTTGGAAAGCAGTAACACATGTGCTTGACAGGGGAATTGTTAGGTAAATGTTGAAACTGCTTCGATGGGGTTTTGGTCCTACTTTTCTTGGTGTATTTATCAATAGTGAGGAAATACATGAAAATCATCTTGAAGATGAATGATCAGATTTGTTTTTTCCTGTACATTCAGCTGCTTTTCTAAAGCAAATGCCTCATTATCCCTGCTGATATTGTAGGTGCATCCAGCTCTAAGAAAACTAAAAGTCCAAAAGGCTCAAGAGTTAAAGAGTGATCACTAATGATTTTTATTATGGAAAAATTCAAGCATCTCTGAAGGAGAGTGACAATATAATGAAATCCTATGTACCCATCACCCAGCTTAAATAGCTATCAACTCATTGTAAATCTTGCTTCAACTATCCTGTAGATGGATTTACAACAGTGACATGGCATGGAAATGGACTTCCCTCCAAGGGTAGTTTGGGAATAGGAGGAGAGAGAGAAAACCCACCTAGAGCTGGGCCATGGCAACTCTTAAACTAGCACAGTGCTGGGCCCATAGCAGGAGCTCAAACATTCCCCGAGGGCATCAAGTACCCACAAGACTCTCCCATCCTTCCCCAGGGGCGTGACAGGTTGATTTCTGAAGAGAGACTTGAAAGGGCAGTATGAGCTGGGAAAATGCCAAGTTAGAGTCACAGACAACATTGGAATCTGCATAGTTCTAGCCCCTTCTTCCCCTCCAGGGAGGGATTTGAGTTTACAAAGTTCCTGGGAGTTGCTAAGGTCAGGAACCCAGTTTACTTGCCTCTGCCCTATGTAGACACAAAAATTCACCCTTTCCCCTCATTTTCCAGATGTGGTAAGTCATTCTGCCCTGCCATTCCACTTGAAAATACCTCCTAGAGATGTCTGGGTGGCTCAGTGGTTGAGCCTCTGCCTTCAGCTCAGGGTGTGATCCCAGGGTCCTAGGATCGAGTAGCATCAGGCTCCCCACAGGTAGCCTGCTTCTCCCTCTGCCTATGTCTCTGCCTCTTTCTGTGTCTCTCTCATGAATAAATAAATAAAATCTTAAAAAAGAAAAAAAAGGAAAGAAAACATCTCCTAGGCCCATCTCCTTTCCTCCATCCTCCTCATACCACTCTTCCCTTTAGGCTTCACCGATGGGTGACCCCATTTGTATCCTGTGACGGCAGCTGGGGTAGGTATAACATTCAGTGGTTAGTCTTGTAGGGCAGCTTTGGTATAGTGAACAAAAATTACTGCTGGAATCTAGGTATCAAGAGAGGACAAAAGAGTTTTATTTTTATTTTTTTTAAGGTTTTATTTATTTATTCATGAGAGACGCACAGAGAGAGGCAGAGACACAGGCAGAGGGAGAAGCAGGCTCCCTGCAAGGAGTCTGATGTGGGACTTGATCCCAGATCCCAGGATCACACCCTGAACCAAAGGCAGATGCTCCATCACTGAGCCACCCAGGCGTCCCATGGACACAAGAGAGAGGTGGGGCAAGATGGTGGAAGAGTAGGGTCCCCAAGTCACCTGTCCTCACCAAATTACCTAGATAACTTTCAAATCATCCTGAAAACCCATGGACACAAGAGTTTTAATGTCACTTTCATTCAAAAATTCTTATAAAACCTACATATCTATCTGAAAAGTGGTAGATTAAATGCTTGAGTACCTTCTCCTCATTGGTACATCTCACATAATGAATATTGCTACTAGCTGTCACCTATCTTTTCATAGCAGCAGTACAAAGCGAGTGGGGTAAATGTTCCAAACCCACCGCACCTCCACAACAAGCTGTTTTCACAACACAGACAGGGTAAGGCCAGCTGGCGGCTGTGAGTCTCCTTGGTCAGACTTGCTGCTGTTTTTTGAGGTAAGAGGCAGAGATGCTACTACCCCAGCATCGTGGAAAGCAAGCTCTGTTCCTGTGTGAGGAGGACGGGTTAAGGCCAGGTGATTCCCAGTGGCCCGTGACACCACAGCAAAGGGACAAATGACCACATGGTTTGTTCTCATGCTTAGTAAGAATCTTAGTTTCCTAGACCTCTTTTGGTCACCCACCACCAGCATGCTTCCTGACTTATTCCTTTCAACACAGAGCAGGCTCCAGGCACTGCCACAGAGCTGTGGAAAACATGGATGTTTGCCTTCAGAATCTCGATAGTGTGACTGGGGATCACTCATGACCAAGGCATGAACCTACAAAGCCTAGGCCTCTGCCAGATGATGCTGGTAACTCCCACAGCCACAGGCTACAGTTATCATACCCAGAGGCTCAACCATGCACAAGTCACCCTCCCAGGCTCTCAGGCCTGACCTGCCACAGTCTTCCAGGCGAGTCTTCACGCCAGCTCATCACCTGAATCAGTGATGCCCTGGATTCCAGGGCATCTATTACCATCAGGGTAAGGCTGCTGGATGGGTGCTCTAAATACAAATGACCACAAGCTCTGGATCTTCAGGAACTATCCTAATTTCAAGGACTTCATAGATGGTTAAGAAACCACTGAAATATCAATATTGAGACATCCTTCAAAATGCCAAATGTCTGGAGTTGGAGGAAGAGTGGGAGAAGGAAGGGCAAAGAGGTCTTCTGTTGAATTACCAGATGCAGTAGGGGATCTGGGGGTGGGGGAGGGGTGCTAGGGAGCCTGCATTTGGTTTGCTACTTCCTGCAGCTGCACCTTTTTGGGCAACCTATAGAACCTCCCCATACTGTGATTTCCTTGGCTGTAAAATAACGATAATGACAGCACCTACTTCTATGTTGCTGTGATGATTATCCGACTTAATACATGTTTAGTGCCTAGACAGAGCCTGCCACAGAGAAAACCTAATGGATATTAGCTAGTACCATTGTTCTTATTGCCATTATTATCAGGTTTCCTTTATTGTTTGGAAAACCCTGTCCCCATAGGAATGGAGGGTTATAAAGAATGTCAAAGGAACCCCTCGTTACTTTTTAAGTCTGCTATTAAGATTGAACTTGAACTTGGCCTTTTAAACTTCTTTTGTTATCTCCCCCACCCCACCCCCTGCCCATCTTCGATATGAGGTATGTCACATTTCACTTTGGGACCTGAGCTGAATTACTAGGCCTGCTGAACGTTAATCACTGTGGCTCCAGTCTATACCAGCGTCATTGCCAGAGTAATCTTCCTAAAACACAGCCTTAATAAGCTCTGTCCCCACCCAACAATGGTTCCTTGTTGTAAACTGGATTAAGGGCAAGCTCCTTTTATTTTGGCAACTCAGTAACCCAGCCTCAAGCCCACCTGTCAGCTCCTACCTCCATCCAAGACTGGTCCCTTTTAAACCATATATACCTTTGTATATATCTACCTTTGTCCACCATAGCCACCCCTTCTAATGAAAGCTCCTCTTTCTAAAACTATCCATCTTAAAGCTTTGATTTCTCCATGATGCGTAGTCTATCCACGGCAGCCCGTGTGAATCTCCCCAACAAGTCTTCTACTCATTTTGAGCCTTGTTTGTTTCTTCTTGTTTAGTATAGCTGGATTTTGCCTCCTTTGTGCAAATCTGGTCTCCCAAGATAGACTCCAATTTTCTCAAGAGCAGGCATGGTGTCATACATTCTTTATGTTGTCCACATACTCTTCTCCTTCCCTACCTAAGTCCAGCCAGGGGATTCAGAGATCTTGTAATCTTTGGAACTATTTGGATGGGTTATTATAAACTTTTGCTGAAATTTTGCTATTACTTCATGACCTCGATTAAAGTTGCAAAATCCAAACACAAAACTCTAGCTGCCTTGGTTTGCTGTGGGGCTCTTAATAACCAAACCAATTTCTCCACTTGATACCCATCTCTGATTAAATTTATGCCAACTGCCCTCCTGAGCTAAGAGAATCTTTCCAAGTCCTTTCTGCTCTCTCAATTGGGAAGTGGATGTCAGAGATGAAACTCTTCACTGAGGGTTCCATCCACTGTAAATAAACAAGCTCCTGTTGTTTATTCCTAGGCTCTATGGAATCTGCTTCCGAAACAGGGCTCCTCCAGCCCGTCTCCAACTTCCCTGCCACTTCCCTATACAGGTCATTATTCATCCTGATTACTGCAGAAGACTCTTACCTAGTCTTTCAACATTCAGTTTTTCCCACTTCTAACCTAGCAATGATTTATTCAACACAAAGCTACTGTGTCCCTACTACAGAAAAAAACACAACATCAGACAGAGAGGAGGCTACAACCCTAGGTCCTTAGGTGTCAAAAGGAAGCCGTGTTAAATTTGACCCTCTAGCTCCATATTTGGTGGAAACAAAGTGGTTGACAATGTCATCTAAATTCTAAAACAAGCTGTCAGAAAAATGAAGCTCCTTGAATTATCTCCAGCTTTTAGACTAAATGAGACCCTTTTCTTAGAGTCATGTTATTAAGTAAAGAGGAAAAACACAACAGCAGGCAACAGGAGAGAAAATCAGGTGCTACCACACATGCATCTTGATTAAGTTGACTCATCATGCACAGAATCAAGTGTAAAACCTTTTGTCTGAAGTAATTATTATGTTTTCAGTCAAAATTATAACTTGATTGCAGCCCAAATGATAGGTTTTTATAGGGAAGATTTCAATTTCCATAATGGTGTTCTTCAGTATTGAAATAAATGGCTTCCTGTAAGGCGGTGGATTGTCAGATCTGAGAAGGGAGAGGAAGAGACTTCGTTTTCTGTAAGTTTAGGGCACCAACAAGTAGGATTATTTTTTCAATGTTCATTAAAGATGATAGTTAATATCCATCTTCCTGAATGATCTTTTATTAGAGTGGTTCCCCCTCCCTCACCACACACATAAGGAAGGCTGCTTGATAGGAGTTCCTATTTTGTGGTATGTTATGTTCTGGAACTGGCATCATGAAACCAGGCAACTGTAAGAAATGACAACTTTCAACCTATAGCTACAGAGAAGGCAGCTTGATCAAGGATGTTAAGTGGTCAGATATAAGGCAAGTCCCTCAGGGGTCCAGGTATATCTAAAGATGAGCTGTGTGAGATTTTTCAGAAAATCCTCAGCTGGGGCACAGGGTGGCTAGAGCCTCCCTTCAGCGAGGGATGGTATCAGAGCGCCACCTACTGGCACAGCTATGCCAATGTTTTACACATAGCCGTTCTTATCCTAGAGGACAGTCTTTTTGATCCTTTTAAAATAAGAAAAAGTGAAATTCTTCCTCCGCACAAAAGAGATGCAAAATGCAGTTGTGATTTTGCATTCCTTGAGGCTGGATACATGGATACTACTGGCCCGAGAACACTACACTACCACAGCTAATTTTGTTTTAGAAACAGCATTTTTATTTCAAGTTTTCTTGATCTCAGTTTTATTATGAACATAAGATGTCATCTAGAAGAATTCCGGTAACTCTGTCTTTTAAGAAGAGGCTAAACAAGTTTTGGATAGTTGTGTTTTCTTTATAGACTAAATCTAGGTTTTAAAGGTTTTGTCAAATTCTTTTCTATTAGGTGCTACTTTTACAAGCAAATGTATAAGCGGTACATTATTTACCTAGAAGATTCTACTGAGGTCATAAATCTGATGTGAGTTCCATTTACAAGTGACAGGTGGGTTAAACATCTGGGAATGCCTAACCAAGTTCTAACATTACACATGGGTAATTCTTTATTTTTAAACCTTGAGAAAGTATGATTTCATAGTTTAAATACTGGGCCTCAAAAAAAAAAAAAAAGAGCAATCTATTCGTTTTAAAATCAAACATTTATCTATAATGCTTCATTCCAAACAGCATTCCCATTGCCATCTCTTCAGCTTTACCTGACAAATAACAAAAACTCCTTCTTTTACTTAGTTTGGTACTTTTTGATTACAGAGGACATCATCTAATGCTTTTCCCCCATGCACTTTGCAAAGTCTTAAATGACAGAACACAAGTACATTTCCAAAAATATAACACAGCATTTATTGTGTTTGAACTCAACGGTCTCCGTGCAACCATGAGCATGTCTCAAGAAACTTGGTAAAAGCTTTGAACTTCTTTGGGGTAGAAAGGCATCACAGACTGAAATAAAAAACCTACAATTAAAGCTTTTATACAAAATTGATACATAGATCAAGTTCTGCTCTCTGACACATAGGCCAGAAACCAAGGGGGGGAGGGATGGGGACTCCGACAGATGCGTTTTTGTATTATGCATATGACCTTCACATCTGAAACGTAACTCAGCGAAACAGAAATCCCAGCGTGTTATTCCTTTTTTGAACAGAAATGCAAATGTGGCATGCTAAAGTCACAGTGTAGATGCGAGACGCTCATTTATTCAGTCTTCTGCTTTCTTGATTAAACGGAAATTAATATTACACCACTGGCTGTGTATGTGTGCCTGCCTTTTGTGGGTACATTGTTTTCCCTGGATGACCAACCAATGCACCTCATTCTCACCATTAATTAGAACACGTAGATGGTTAAACACATAGGAACATGGGGTTAGTTAGCAAGTGTTGTGTAACAAATGAATTCACATAAAATCTACATGTGATTTAATTAGCTGATAATGGGTCATTAGTTGAGGGGCTGAAGAAAGGAAACCTATTCTTTTGGACACATAAAGGCACCATTCAGGAAGAAGAGATTTGTTTTTACTCAGCCCTTCTCGGCTAGGAAAACCACCTGTGCAAATATGGGGCTCAAGTCAGATGACAAGCAGGGTTTTTATGGTACCAGGAAGATTTTCATCTCCATGACAACTTTCCTGGTTCCAAGTAGAGAATGTTATTTTTCTGGAATCAACATCTCAGCCACACTAGCAGGCTCAGCCGGAGCCTGGCATGCATTTGAACGCTCCTTCTCGGGCAGCCGTTACTAACCAATGCTGCATCTGCCAAATCATTATTAGTTGGTGATTACAGCTCTGACATATTTTATAATGACTCCGTCTTCCGAGCCCTTCATTTTCAAGGAATGAAGTAATGCCCTGACTCAACAACTCACTAGAACTACAAACCTATGCTCCCATCCCCACAGTATACTACTTATTAGTAAGCAGGTCTATACTCATGTAAGTCCTCAGATTTTATATATGAAGATAATCGTCTGCGTATCACTTATGTGTGCATGCACAATAATTTAAGAGTAATGATAATTTAATTTTTCAGATATGGATCAACAGCATGACTGATCGGTATATGGAGAAGTACACAAAGAAGCTTCCTGGGAACTTCACTCAAAATAAGTACTGGAAAAAAACAAAACAACATTTCTATGCAACTGTGCTTGTGACATGGAGAGAAAGGTTTTTGTAGCAACTCCAACAGGTGCTTCTGGCTCTTTAGAAATGACATTCCACCAAGTTTCTGATTATAGCTAAATCCCATTCCTAGTCTCTGATCTCTCTACTCTCTAGAGGGGCAAATTTGGAATGCACAAGTATGAGATCAAGGAAGTGAAAGCAAAGATTTTGTTCTTTTGATTAAGAATTAAACCATTCTTTTGGGGCACCTGGGTGTGGTGCAGCTGGTTGAGCTGTCCAACTCTTGGTTTCGGCTTAGGTCATGATCTCAGGGTTGTGAGAGCAAGCCCCATGTTGGGCTCTGCACTCACTGTAAAGGCTGCTGGAGATTCTCTCTCTTCCTCTGCCCCTCCCTCCCATGCTCTCTTTTTCTCAAATAAATAAATCTTAAAAAAAAAAAGTCACAATTTCATTCATGCGACTTTCTTCACTGTGTCAAATTTGTCATCAGTTTTAAAAGAACTGAGCTACCATGCACTGGGTAGACATAATATTGCACAAAAACTCCCAAACAAAAATTGCAGAACACTGATTAACCGGATCAGCAAAAATGTATTCTCAGAATTTTCAAACAGTCCATTTTGGAAAGATATTCTATATAATTTATCAAATATTTGAAGCTTGAAACTTAATGTATATTTATTTAATGTATTTATTAAATAAGCAATGTTTATTAAAGACAGTTTATTTGTATCACTCGAATCTCAAAAAAAAAAGGCAAAACAAATGGAAGTAAATGTTTACAACAAAGATGAAAATGCTGGTATCTCTAATATAAATGAAGCTTTTCTATATCATTAAGATAGATAAATCCATCAGCCAAAACATGGGGAAGGTTACAAACCTTGCACCAAAGAGGAAATACAATTAGCTAATGAATAAGTAAAACAAGATCCAACTCTATATGTAAAACCAGTATTAATTTAAATAACAAGGAGCTGGTGTTTTCCCTTATCAACATAGCAAAAGTTAAAAATAACAGTACAGCAAGGAGCACCGGAAGACAGGACTCAGATATCACCTACAGGAAAGCAGTGGTCCCCACCTTCATAGGGAGATATTCACAATAATGGGACAAATACTCCAATTCTAGAAACTTTGGGAAAAATGCATAAACAGACTGAAGGATTTACAAAAAAGAAGGACCTTCAAGAGAGCATCATTTATAATGGCAAAAATGACAATAATAATAGCAAGGTAAGTTATAACACAGCCCCATATCACCTACAGAGCCATTAAAATCCCTGAGGCCCCAAACTATCTAATGACAATGGATATATATCATTTAGGGTATGCTAAGTAAGAACAGGCTACAATACATCAGGAAAAATATGATCTCTATTAAAACTCTGTGTGTGTAGGGTGCTTGGGTGCCTCAGTTGGTTAAGTGTCTGACTCTTGATTTCGGCTTAGGTCGTGATGTCAGGGTCATGAGACTGAGTGCCCACATCAGGGTCCTCACTGAAAATGGAGACTGCCTGATATTCTCTCTCTGCCTGTCCCCCTTCCCCTCCTCCCTCAACGCTCTCTCAAAAAAAAATTTTTTTTAAACTGTGTATACAGTTTCATTTGCTCGAATGCACTTATTTACACAGACACACACCATAAAATACAAATAAGGTATAAAAGACTAATAGTTTTTTTCCTCCACGTGGTTGGATGACAGGTGACTTTTCTGTTTCAGTGCTTTTAGAAACGAGACCATATCACTTCAGTAATCTGGAGAAGTTACGGAGTTTGGTAATGTCAGGTCTAATTCCAATGAGCCAAATGAGAAAGGACTATTGGCAGTTGAACATTTGGCAAAGAAAAGATGGATTTAAATGAGGCTTTCACCAATCTCTAAAACTATATACAGGAAGGGGGTTCCTATATACAGGCAGGGGGCATTAGTGATCTTAATCAGACTTAAATTTTGTAATTAAGACGTAGGTATTGCCACCCTATTCTCCATTCTTTACAATACTCATGGCTATTGACTAGAAAGTTCCTTGGAAAAAACTTCTCTCCATCACACATGGACACCCAGGCTGGGCTGCCTGCGGCCACCTCCACACAACCCCTCCCACCATGCAACCGGGAAGAAGGAAGGCCTTGGACAGAGCAACTGCCAAGGAAGGCTTCATGCACAACATTGGTCCCGAGTCATCTCTAGAACCCTGGGGACAGCAGCAGAGAAGTAGAAGAAAACCATGCAAATGAAAGAAGGAAAGCCAAAGTCTCTCCATACAGAACTCTGCCATCATGGTGGCCAACTGCATCCCTAAGCACCATGTCCAGGGGGACCAGACCGGCAGCTCCTTTACAGGACCCACCGGTGACCCCTGGGACCACCAGGGGGCGACAGAGGAGTGAACAGTTTTTCATCCTTAGAACCCGCCAAAGTCTCCAATTTGCAACCTTTAGTCACCGGACAGAACTAGAGTCTCAGGTAAGGCCTGTTTGAAATTTTAATCACTAATATAAGCAGAGTCTTCCTAACTTCTCTGGATATATAAAGATAAAAGGCTTTCTGCTACAGGTGTGAGAAAGGGGAGGGTATGGCACACGAAGCTGGTAAGTTGGAGAATAAATATTTTTCTCTCTCCTGTCCACTTCTCAGGCCATAACCAAGGCTTCCTCCTCCAAAAGACAAAATAAATAAACAAACCTCTGGCAACAGGGCCTGCAGTGTCCCTCTGAGGTTCTATTTATATATTACAACCGTGGTCTAAAAGGACGGACCTAAGAACTTTCTGCAGCAGCAAAGACAATTTCACCCACCCTGGCGGCTCAGCATTGGTTACTCGGCCCCCTTGTGTGGCTGGCTATTAGCTACTCACTGCCTAGCAAGGGCTCTGCTACTGGGGTTTAATGCTCATAAGAGGTCTTTAAATCCTTTGTGGAAGGAGGCAAGATATAAATAATAATTTTAAAAACACACAGGCTTACTCTGCTATTTACATTTTTCATGTGTTTGACTTTTCCTTTCTTATTTTCCAAGACCCCCATGAGGAAGTGTTCACGTTGGAAAGCAGCCACCGTGAGATAGGAGGATCTCGGGATAATGCATTCACTGAATACCTACCATGTGTCCATGCTAGGTATGTTCTGGGGTGGCAGGGGCGGGGGTGGGGGGAATCCAGCAGGCCTCTGATCCATGTGGTGGTCTCTGCCTTTGGGAGACAGAAGGAGCTGGCTCTCTGCCTTCTGTCTGGCCACTCCTTCCTCCACAATGTGTGGAACTAGGCTGATCATTTAATTCCTCCTGCCTCAGTTTCTACATCTATAAAAACCAAGTTGTTGAAGTAGATGGTAACTAGAGGTCCTTCTGCATCTCACGCTGCTATGGCTCAAGGGGCATCCCGTCAATATTTATTAACTTACTGACAGACGAGTCTTTGAGCCCTGGAAGGGAAAAGTATCTCATGGGGAGAGACACACCAAAATGTCATTTTAAATTAGGGTCTCAGGATTTGAGGCCTTGGGAGGAAAAACATCCTCTTCCCTAACCTCCTAAGCAATTGGAAGCAGCAACTTTCAGCTCCAACAGAGTAATCAATTCTTGCCAGAAGTCGCCTGAGTAAATACCAAACAGACAACTTCCTGCCTTCAGTCCTGGCACGGGGAGCTCTTCTCTATGATGTCTCTGAAAAGGGCTGCAAAAGTTTCCACCTGGGGAAACCAGGGGCCTCCTGCCACCTTTCCTTGAAAGCAATAGTTGCAAATGTTTTGAAAACAACAGATTATCTTTAAAGAAGAAGCAACAACAAAAAGCCATTTGTTTCTTCGGCCATGACTGATTCATTTGTTGTACACTGGGGGGTTGGGGGAGGAGAGGAGAGGCCCTCAAACAAATGTTTCCTATCAGAGGCAAGTATTTTGATAATCAGGAAAACACCAAATAAATGTGCAACCAGCTCAGAAAACCTCTTAGCTGGAGGATTCAACAGGATCCGTACTGCATTCTTTCTGTCTCCTGTCTCTTCAGTCTATTTTTCCTGTTGATTGATCTGTTGGCCAAAAATCAAACACAACTACAGTAAATATAGTCAGTGGCTATGTATGTAAAGTCAGTGCTTTTGCATACAACGTCTTGCCCAAGAACCAGCAATTCCATTCCTGGGTCTCTACAGAAAAGAAGGGTAGCACAAGGGAAAATGTGCAAGGAAGCTCAGAGCAGCATTGTTTGGAAAAGCAAAACAACTGCAAACAACCTAGAAATCCAATAACAGGGCGATGAATCAAGTGTGTGCTCTATGAAGAGGCTTGAACCTGAGGGAAATTTAAAAGGTCCTAAGTAGAAAATAAAGACAGAAAGAACACGTATCAAGTTCACAGTCAAGTCTGAGTGGGGAGTGGTCTAGCGTGTGATCTGACAAGGGTTTTATTTCTGTAGGTAACGTTTTATAGCTTGAACATTAAATCACGAAGAAAAGGATGTTCAGCTATTACTTTTTAACATATAAACAGAGAAAGAAAAAAAGCCACTGAATGCAAATGCGGCAACATGGTCACAGTGGCTGCTTTTGGGGGGGGGGGGGCAGGAATAGTTACTTTCTCCTTTTCTATTTTTCGCTCATCCCTTACTTCCAGTAAGAAAACAAGTAAGCAAGCCTTTGTCCTTGCACGCTCGCAGTTAGGGAGAATGCAGTCTACTGAAGAAGCTTCCAGCCACAGCAGCAAACAAGGGTCAGAGCAGGAAGCAGGGACGTACTATGTATTCCCTCGGGACTTCTTGCCCAAGCTAGAAAACTGGTCCTCCTTTCCAAGCCATCCCCACCCCAGCCCCGGGTGTCCCTGGGCCCCCTTCCTCAATCCGTCCAATCCTAGATGGATTCCACACGTGGGCTTGCTTGTGCGCTTGGACATTCCTTGTGGGGCAAGCTTTTCCCGTCTCATTTTCCCACTGCTCCTTAAGGAAATGACATTGCTGCACGTCTCATCCCGAAATCGGGTCCTCGGGGTGTGGAGCCTGGGGCGGGATCAGGAGATGGAAGGAGAAGACGGCAGCATTTCTCACCGCCCCAAAGCACTGTCCACGGCATCAACACACAAAGCAGGGCACGCTGTAAAAAAGGCAGTTCTGCTGGCAAACGGAAAACAAATCCGTGCTTTTGGACCGAGGCTTGGCAGCGGCATCTAAAACAGACATCTCATTGTGCTCAGTTTTAAAAGAAGCCCTTCCGAAGCAGAGGCCTTTGGGGCTGACGGTTCAATCACAACGGCCGCTATTTATACGAGCGGCTTCCAACTGTCTGGGCGAATACATAATATTTCTATTTCACAGAAACCAGGGACTGTAACGACCCAGAAGCTGGAGAGGCCGGAAAGTAAACCTCTGATTAGTACGAATGTGTTTAAGGAGCAGAGCTTATACACTTGCAGGAGTTAACACGCTCCTTCTGTAAACAAGTTTGTTTTTTCTTTAATTAAGTGACAAATGTAATAGATCAGAATACACCCATACATCCGTGTCTCAAGACGGCTTTATGCTCATTAAATCAAGTATGTTGCTGTGAGCACTTTCAGCCATTCAGGCATTAGCAGGGAAGCTGCGTGATTCTTAGTTTCTTATTAAAAGCTAGGAAAGCACTGCTAGGTCAGCCCAGAGCAGCAGCTACGCATTCCAAATGCAGACAGGAAACACCTGGAACTCTGTGCGCCACTAGGACCACACTTTACATTTCAAAACAGAGGATTCTGAATTGTTCATAAATATTTGTCTTGTTTCAATAAAACACTCTTCAACCAGTTTCATAAACCCTTGGTTCAGAAGGCTAAAACATACACGCTACTAGTCGTCCACATTCTTTTAACATTGCATATATTTATGTGGACAATATCCTAGAAACATAAAACCCAAAGGAAGGCCTTTAATAGCGTCATAAGGGAATTTCAGTGTTGGTTTTTTTTTTTTTTTTTGAGGGGGGACAGTTCTCTGCCCCCATAAATAAGGCCCAAATCAAGTTTGTTTTCTAAAAAGATTTTTAAAAATGCTGAACTGAAATAGAAATTAAACCTAAGCTTCCCTAAGTTGCCTATTAGGGTAAATAAGACCCAGACAAACCCTTCTGGAGGCTTAGAAAAGCTTTAATAAATTGATTATTCAACCTCCAGCTATAGGGGAAATGCAAACTTCAGGCTTCGTAGCCAGACTTTCATACTTACACATACTTGAACATGTTGAGCCCTTTAAAATGTTTTAAAAAGCTCTTTTTAGACACTGAAAATTAGCTCAGTGTGCATGTTGAAAATTAGATTTTTAAAAGCTATGTTCTTATTTTCAAACTCTTCCAGATTTTCCACCATGTAGAGGGGACATGTATTGCTTTTATTTACCTAATGTATACTTTGATAATCAGAAAAATGAAAATGTCACACACACACAGGGACCTAGAAAGAGAAAAGGAAGGGAGAGAAAAGGAAAAAGAAGGGGCTTCTTCAGAGCAGTTTATACACACGGTGTCAACCCAGGAGAGACTGGAGTATGGAGAAGGTCTAGGTAAGTGACGAAGGGCAGGTGCCAGGTTCTGAGGCAGACTGTGGGGAGTGGTGGCTTGGCTGGGAGCAGAGCCAGCACAAGAGGGACAGAAATGGACTCCCCAGAGGCACCAGATGAAGCCTCAAGCCCAGACTGCCTGCCAGGGTGCCCTGACTCTACCCCACTGACCCTGAGTCTTCCAAAATCCAAAAGAAAACGTAGAGACCCAGGGTTACCAAGAGTTAAATGGGAAAGGAGGTCATGAGAATACAAACTTGTGAGCATGGTCCAGAGACTACAGCGAGGGAGCTGCTGTTCCTTTTCTATGTTTCTTTAAAGCAGTAGTGATTAAAAATTCCTCAACTGACCATAAACCGCTTACTCTGGTCCAACGAAGAAACATCAGCGCACTGGCCTCTGGTTAATGAAGATTAGTCTTGGCGGTGATAAGAGATTTCATAGAAGCTCTTCGGAATCATAAAAGGCAGTAGTTCAAGGTAATGATAAACTACTTCTGAATACACGGGGGCAGACGCTCAGCCTCAGGTTAATGATTAACATGCTGGACTCTGGCCAGTTAACAAGTTGTTTAACCAGCGCCCCTGAAAAGCAAACCTGTTAACATTCACATGTCCACAGAACAACAGCCACTGTTTCCTTCCTCCATCTACACAGAACTGGAACTCAAAGTTGTCACCTCTCTCTGCCTCAAACCAGGACATTTCACATCCAGGAACATGTGCAATTTTCTCAGATCCCTGGATTTTATTGCAAAAATCCATAACATAAATATTGCTCTCCCACTAAAGTATTTTGACCCACAGTTGAATGGTAATTGGTAATAGCTGAGTTTCTTATTCTTGAATGAACTAATTTTTATCACTCTTGAAAATAGACACCCACAAAATTTAGGCTCACCATTCAGATAAATGTCTTTTAAAAAAGGACTGAATAGAAGAATCTTACTTGTTTCTGTGTATAAAACTTTCTGTGATCTTCTGGTTAGTACTTGCATAGACACGCCTCCCATGTTTAAAGGGTCAGGCTGCCTTTGTCAAACACAAGGCAATAATTTAGGGCTCTTAATCTAATTTTAGGAATAATACTTGCGGAGGGTGATTAGTAATGCAAATGAAAAATCACCTTTGGTTGGGATAAGCAAGACAATCAAAGGGAACTCTTGTGGGGGGTGGGGATGGTGCTTTGATCATGCTGAAAGGCAGATTATAAAAAGACTGCAAAGCTAAGTCTCCAGCATATGAGGTCTGAGGTCTGTTTATTCTACTTAGTTCAAATTGGAATTAATGCATTGAAAAGTAGGAGATGATCGCAAACTACTCTTTCATTGGGGCAGGCAGGAGGACAAAAAGTAGATTTAGGCAAGTGGACTATACTGAGCATCTCTGCATGTGTGTGACAATGAAGTACCCTTCTATCAAGATTTTCTTTGAAAAAAGACATAATGAAAGGGTCGGATGGAAGACGTGTGGCAGGGAGAAGCGAGGTGGCTGTGATGAGTTTATGTAGGACTTTCTATCTGGGCAAATTCTCTGGTCTTCATATAAGCCATGAGGATCATGAATACACAAATATATTCACATTCTAACAATTCCAGTCAATATCTGACCTAAGAAATTTCAACCAACAGGTCTGGATCCTTTGTATTTTGCACTCTAAGTTAGGTAACTAGCAAAGAGTCCTGAGTTCTGATCTTTTGGGCTGCTTTTCTGTTCATCAGTGCTGTTTGGTAACCCATCTAATTGTCAGAATCCCAAGCAATAATCTATTGGAGCTACCTGGTTTTTTCATCCAAGGAGAATTGCACACACTCTTTAAGTGTATGCAGTTGTAGTCCAACAGAAATGAGAGGTACCACAAAGGCTTGACAGGTGCTAGGTGGGAAGATAAGCATTTCACCTGCATTTTCTCATTTAACCCTTAACTCTATAGGCAAGATGTTATTCATAAATCCATTTTAAAGACAGGAAACAAACTATGCTAGACCAAAAAGAAAGTGATAGAAGACATAGTTAAATTTAGTAGATCTGATTGTGAAGCAAAACTCCCTTTTATTGTATTTCAGCATGAAAAAACCAACTACCCACAACAGAGTTTATCCTGTATATACTATTCAGCTGTGTGACACAGTGGGCTCTAAAGATAGAGAAGCCTAGGTATTCTTTTCTGACCCGGCAATCTGAGGAGCCTGTTTTCTTACCAATCAGGGGAGCCTCCTTTCTCACCAAAAATCAGCCCTGCTGAAAGCCTAAAACTATAAATATGCTACCAAAAGTTCCTACAAGGAAATTACCTCACCTAAAAAAAAAAAAAAAAAAAAAAAAGGAAATTACCTCACCTATATGTTCTTATTTCCAACGTAACTCCACCCAAGACTTTTAAAAGATGGATTTCCATGGAAAGCAGAGGCCAGGATATATCCAGATCATTGTGACTCCATATTTTTCTCTTCTTAATGAATAGCTCTGGATGGTTGGATTGCATAGATTAGATCAAGACTTAAAGCTAAACAATCTATAACTGTTAGAACTAATTTCACATGTATTTCAATCAAATTCTCATTTTTAGACCCAAAACTTTATATTTTTTTAAATTTTTATTTATTTATGATAGTCACAGAGAGAGAGAGAGAGAGGCAGAGACACAGGCAAAGGGAGAAGCAGGCTCCATGCAGGGAGCCCGACGTGGGACTCGATCCCGGGTCTCCAGGATCGCACCCTGGGCCAAAGGCAGGCGCCAAACCGCTGCGCCACCCAGGGATCCCTAGACCCAAAACTTTAACCACTGTGAGCAATGTCCTATGTATCCTTCCAGATAAAAGCATACACCAGTATGTAGCTTATCAATATAAGAAACACACAAATAGTTGCTGCTTCATTGATAAAGTTTAAAGATCTAATTGAGCACTTGCATGTCTACTTTATTCTTTTTAAGAGGGCAGCCCATTGATGATGTATGGTCACTTATTCAGCAGCTACATTTCTAATTCAGGAGGAAGGGATATCTTGTGTTGGTTTTTCACTGCATAACGTTATAAGTAGAATCCTTGCCTTGCCTGCGTGCATGCGCACATGTCTTGGCATACTCTTGTGATTTTATCCCAGCCTAATAATGGAAATTTATGAGCCAGAGCCCACATTTTAATTTTAATGGATATTGCCAAAAGCTGCACCAATTTAAACTCCCACCAACAGTTTATGAGGATGTTTATGTCAACCACTCATCAATGTTGCATATTATCAGACTGTTACATCTTTGCCAACATCATCTCAATTATGAATGAAGTTGAGCACCTTTTCATACATTTACTGATGGTATTCTTGGCTACTTTTCTATTGGGTAGTTTATCTTCTCCCTATTGACATGTAGGAGCATATTAGGAAAGCAGGAAATCCATCCTTTGTCTGCTTCTGCTGGTTTAATTTTTATTATATTTTTGCCATTATATGTAAGTCTTGAATTTTGTATAGTCAAATTACCAGTCTTTTTCCTTAAGACGAATGGGCATATAGGGCAAAAACAAAAAACAAACAAACAAAAAAACAGATTCAGATTCAAACCTATAAATAGGTATCCATGAAAAATGTAAAACCAACTCTTGGCCAAAATTATCCTCGAAGTCTGATATTTAAAACAAACACTCCAGAAAGAAGTCTACACTTGTTGCAATATAAAAAGTTCTGGACACCTGCCCAAACCTTCCGGAGCAAAACTCTGCAAATCCATTTATGGTCCTGCTGTGCTACAGGAGGTGATCATTTGCCTACAAACTAGAGGGTGGAAGAGTCTTCCTGGTCAGAGCAAGCACTGCAAACAATGGCACACTGCACTCAAGTTGCTAAGCTGAGCTGTAACCACAGCTGTGCCTGCATTCAGGTGGAACTCTCATCAGTAGAGGTGCCTCAAATTCCACCACCATGGAGAAAATCCAAATCCTTATTTTATTGAATATTTTAAGGGAATGTTCACTGGCTACCAGGAAGCAGGTGTTGAAGCACTCCAAATGTCTAGAGGGGAAGTTGGGTGTGTGCGCCCATGTGTGTGTATATGCATCTGTGTTTATGTTTATCCTATTGCACGTGGCTATAAGTGCAAGAAAAAAAAGTGTGATAAAGCACAAAGACCCCGGGTGACATTATGTATCCTCCATTTACCAGCTCTGTGACTTTGAGTAACTCAAAAGTTAATTATTAATCTCTCTGAATATCAATTTCCTTATCTGGTAAGTAAAGGTGATGATAATTCTATTATCTTCCAGTCTTATTACAGTAGTAATAAGATCAGACATTTAGATCTAAGAGCTAAGTGCTTCGGCTACAGTGAGTACTTATTAGCGTTACCTATTATTAGGAAAAATAATTCACATGTGACTAACTTTTGGGAAGTTGTAACACAACTCTAAGCCAATTAATCTTGGTTCACCAAGGATTTTCCAAATGGCTTTTACATGAAAAGAATTCTCATTTTGAACACCGCATGACATGCTTTTACTTTTGGCACCTAAAACTTATAGAAGAGTAAGATGTTAGAAAAACCATCAAAACCCCTCAAACGTAGTATCTCAGTTAGGTTTAGGCCCAAAAGGATCCTGCAAGTTTTTTTAAAAGACTGGGCAGCCTGGACAACTGAGGTATATTCAAGAGGATACACCCAAAATGACACAGAAGAATCTTAGAGAATATTTGTAGAATCTGTAGCCATGGCAATCAAAATATTCAGTATGCCATATAATTGAATCCATATCTATAATTTACACATCTGCTTTGAAAATTGGTTTCATATTTCACAGGCAAGATGATGCAGAGCTTCTCCAATGCATTTTGTTAATATATTTTGTGGACCAAAATATTTGCCAGCTCAAAATTATACGTGGATGTAAACAAAAGTAGTTGATCTCATAGACATGAGTAAAATAAGATTCTTTGATGTGGGAAACAATATAGATATAGCAACTATAAGAGTCAGTCTTTTGGGTCAAAGCAAACAAATAATAAGAGATGAAAACAATGTGGTGGGGATCCCTGGGTGGCACAGCGGTTTGGCGCCTGCCTTTGGCCCAGGGCGCGATCCTGAAGACCCGGGATCGAATCCCACGTCAGGCTCCCGGTGCATGGAGCCTGCTTCTCCCACTGCCTGTGTCTCTGCCTCTCTCTCTCTCTCTCTCTCTGTGTGACTATCACAAATAAATAAAAATTTTAAAAGAAGGGGAAAAAAAAAGAAAACAATGTGGTGTATTCTCAAAAAATTAAAAATAGAATTGCCATATGATGCAGTAATTCCACTCCTGGGTATACATTCAAAAGTATTAAAAGCAAGTCTTGAAGAAATATTTGTAGACCTATGCTCATAGCACTAGCATTATTCACAACAGTCAAAAGGTGAGAGCAATCTCAGTATACATTGGCAGCTGAACAAAAAAATGGGGTACAGATGTACAACCGAGTATTATTCAACCTTAAAAAAGGAAATTCTAACAAATGCTACAACATGGATAACCTTGAAGACATCATGCTAAGTGAAATAATCTAGTCACAAAAGGACAAACACTGTATAAGGTACCAGAGTAGTTAAATTCATAGATACACAAAGTAGAACAGTGGCTGCCAGGGGCTGGAGGATAGGAAGAAAACGGAATTGTCTAATTAGTAGACTTTCAGTTTGGGACAATGAAAAAGTTCTGGAGGTGGACAGTGGTGGTCATGGAACAACAATGTCCAATGTACTTAATGTCACTGAATTGAACTCTTAAAAATGATTAAAACCAGGGAGAGGGTTCAAGACGATGGCATGGGAAGATCCTGAAGCTCACTTCCTCCCGAGGATACACCAAAGTTACAAGTACATATAAAACAATTCTATCCAAAATGACTTGAAGACCTACAGAATAACTCCTCCATAACACATATACACACAGGTAAACATACACACAGACAAAAAAGAAAAAGAAAAAAAAAGCTACATCCAGACTGGTAAGAGGAGCAAAAAAGCAGTCTGGCCAGGACCCCACCCTTAGCCCCTGGCACTGTGACCCACAAAAGGGAAGGTTATCACAAATGCAGAGCTCATCTCTGGGGAGGGGTCTGAGCCCTACTTTAGGCATTCTAGCCCACAGAGCCCTGCACTAGAAAGGTGAGCCTCCACAACTACTGGCTTTGAAAACCAGCAGGGCTAATATACAGAAAAACCAGAGGGCTGTAGGAAACTGAGATTCTGTTCTGCTGGCTGTGATTGAGGGAGATAGGTTGATTAGTCTTAGTCTTAAGAAGTGTACTGAAGGGGCAGGGGTCTGATGGAGATCTGCCTCAGGAGAGAAGTGCTAGTGAGCACTTTTTAAAAAACTCTTCTTTCTTGTTAGCACAGTGTGGGAAGATGCTATTTTTTGGTGTTTTCCATCTGCCTCCCTAGTGCCACCTGCTTCACCCCTATAGTCCCCTATAGTCGACCAGACCTGGCCCAGTGCTCAGCCACCTGGTTTCCCAGCCTGCCACAGCTAGCACCTTTGCTCACCCTCCCTCCCCACAAGCTACTGTGGCCTCCAGCCTGCTGAACCCTCCAGGCAAGAATGCCCCAGACCCTTAGTCCCAGGAGGTTCATACAGCTCACAGAGGGAACCTTGAACATCTGGCACTGCTGGCCACGGGGGCTTATATTTCTGCACCTACAGGCTGAAACAATTACAGAGACAAAGCCTGAAAGGCTACCACTCCATAAGACACCAAACAAACAATGGGATGAAACACACCTTCAAGACTGGGAAAAACAGTGTAACTTAATACATAGAAACAAACACAGGAAGTTAGGAAAAATGAAGTGACAGCAGAAGACCTCCAAAAATTAATGAATTGGCAATGAGCAATTTATCTGAGCAACAGTTCAAAGAAACAATCATAAAGATGCTCATCAAACTTCACAGAAGAATGGAAAAATACAGTGAGGTCTTCAACAAAGAGACAATAAAAAGAAAAAAGCAACAGAAGTTACAAAGCTCAAGAATACAGTAACCAAACGGAAAAACATATGCTAAAGGGGCTCAACAGCCGACTGGATGAAGCAGGAGAACAGACAGCAAGCAAGAAGACTGAGCAATAGCTATTACCCAAACAGAGTACCAAATGAAAAAAAAAAAAAAAAACATTTTAAAAGGGGAAGATTCCTTAAGGGACCACCAGGACAACACCACGTAAAATAATATTCACATTATAAATGTCCCAAAAGGAGACAACAGAAAGAAAGGCCAAAAAACTTACTTAAAAAATAGTAGTTGAAAACTTCCCTACTCCAAAAGGAAAGAGATAATCAGGTCCAAGAAGCAGAGAGTCTCAAATAAAATGAATCCAAAGATATCTCACACCAAGACACATTAGAATTAAAATGGCAAAAGTTGAAGGTAAGAGACAATCTTAAAATTAGCAAACAAAACAAAACAAAAACAACAACAACAACAACAACAAAAAAAAACAAGAAAGACTAAGTCTTACATATAAGGGAAACCCCAAAAGGTATCAGCAGATAGCCTTTTTTTTTTTTTTTAAGCAGAAACCTTGCATGCCAGAAGAGAGTGGCAGGACATACTCAAAGAGTTGAAAGAGAAAACTTCTAACCCAGAATTTTCTCCCTGGCAAAGTTATCATTCAGAATTGAAAGAGAAATCAAGAATTTTCCAGGTAAGCAAAAAATTGAGGAGTTCATCATCACTAAACTAGCCTTACAATAAATGTTAAAGGGACTTCTATGAGATGAAAATAAATGGCATTAATTAATAACCAAACAAAAAAAAAAGGAAAAATATCACTGAAAAAATTAAATATATGTTAAAGGTAGTGTGAGTCAATCATTTACAAAGTATGAAGGTTAAGAGACAAAAATGATAAAATTAAAACAATAATTAAAATAAGCATAAAATAAAAAGACGAAATATGTGATAGTAAAGATACAAAATGTGGGTGTAGGGGGAATAAAAATAGAAGATTTTGGAATGGGCTCAAATTTATGTTGTTATCAGCTGAAAAGAGACTGACTGCTATATAATGGGAGGATACATGTGAACCTCATAGTAACCACAAAGCAAAAACTCATGGCAAATACACAAAATACAATGAAAAGGGAATCTAAACATAACATACAAAAAAGCCACTGAAGTACAAGGGAAGAGAGAAAAAGAAGAAAGGAACAAAGAGAAAATTAAAAACAACCAGAAAACAATTAACAAAATGACAATGGTCCCTACCTATCAATAATCACTTTAAATAGAAATGGACTATAAGGGGCGGCCCAGTGACTCAGCGGTTTAGCGCCATCTGCAGTTCTGGGTGTGATCCTGGAGATCTGGGATCGAGCCCCATGTCGGGCTCCCTGCATGGAGCCTGCTTCTCCCTCTGCCTGTGTCTCTGCCTCTCTCTCTCTGTCTCTCATGAATAAATAAATGAAATCTTAAAAAAAAAAAAAAAAAGAAATGGACTATAAGCTACACTCAAATGACACAATGTGGTTGAATGGGTAAAAATCAAGATCTACCTACATGCTGCCTACAGGAAACTCACTTCAGGAGTAAATATACAAAGAGTGAAGGGATGGAAAAAGATTCCATACAAGTGGAAATGAAAAGACAACCGGTGTAGCTATAATCACAGCAAACAAAACAGACTTCAAACAAAGACTGTAATGAAACACAAAGAAAGACATTAGATAATGAGAAAGCAATCAATCCAACAAGAATATATATAACATCTATAAATATATATGCACCCAACATGGGAGCACCAAGATACAGAACACAAGTATTAATGGACACAAAGGGAGAAGTGATAGCAATATAGTAATAGTAAGGGACTTTTAACACCCCACTTACATCAGTAGATGGACCATCCAGACAGAAAATCAGAAAGAAAACATGGACCTTAAACAATGTATTAGACCAGATGGACTTAATAGATGCTTGCAAAACATTCCATCAAAAAGCAGCAGAATACACATTTTTCTCAAGTGCACATGGAACATTCTCCAAGACAGATCATATGCTGACCACAGAACAATTCTCAATAAATTCAGGACTGAACTCATATCAAGCATCTTCTCTGACCACAATGGTATGAAATTAGAAATCAATTATAAAAAGAAAGTGGAAAAACATCAAAATGTGGAGATTAAACAACATGTAACTGAAGAACCAATGGGTCACTGAAGAAATCTAAGAAGAAATTTTAAAAATACACAAATGAAAACAGAAATATAACATTCCAAACTCTATGGGATGGAACAAAAGTGGTTCAGAAAGGGTAGTAGTTCATAACAATACAGGACTACCTCAAGAAACAAACAGAAACCTCAAATAAATAACTTTATACTTTAGGAACTAGAAAAAGAAGAACAAACATAGCCCAAAAAGTTAGAAGGAAGTAAATGATAAACATGATTGGAAATAAATGACATGGAGACCAAAAATTTTTTTAAATATCCCAAAAACAAAAACAAAAAAACCCCAGAAAACATCAATGAAACTAACAGTTGACTTTCTGAAAAGATAATAAAATTGACAAACCTTTGGCTAGAAACCCAAGAAAAAAAAGAGGGCTCAAATATACAAAATCAAAAATGAAAAGGGAGAGATTACAGTTGATACTACAGAAGTAAAAAAGATCATAGAAGACTATTACAAACCATTACATAACACCACATTAGATAACTAGAAGAAATGGACAAGTGAGACACACAATCTTCAAGGATTGAATCATGAAGAAATAGAAAATTTGAACAGACCACTTATTAGTACGCTGGATCAGTAATTGAAAATTTCCCAACAAACAAAAGTCCAAGACTGGATGGCTTCACTGGTAAATCCTACCAAACATTCAATATATGTCCATTCTTCTCAAAAATGCCAAAAAATTGGAGAAGACTATCATCAAAAAGACAAGAAATAACAATAACAAGTGTTGGTGAGGATGTGGAGAAAAGGGAACCCGTGTGCTCTGCTGGTGGGAATATAAATTGGCACAGCCACTCTGGAAAATAGTTTGTAGAGATTGCCCAAAAAATTAAGAATAAAACTACCAGATGATCCAGGTATTCTACTCTTGGGTATTTAGCTGTAAAATACAGAAATACTAATTCAAAAAGATATATGCACCCCAATGTTCACAGCAGCGTTGCTTACAGTACCCAAGATAGTGGCAACACCCTAAATGTCCAATGACAGATGAATAAAGAACATGTGGTAAATGTATACAATGTAATATTACTCTGCCATAAAAAAATATTGCCATTTGTGACAGAATGGACAGACCTTGTTGATATGATGTTAACGTGGAATTAGAAGGGAAAGACAGAAATGGTATAATTTCACTTACAGATTTTACTTTTGTTATCTCAAAAAAGAGAACAAAACAAAAAACAAACTCATAGATACAAAGAACTGATCAGTGGTTACCAGAAGGGAAGGGGGCTGGGAGTTGAAATGGGCCAAGGTGGCCAAGTGTATGGTGATGAATACTAATCAGAATTTTAGAGGTGATCATGTTGTCATGAATACTGATGTCAAATTATAATTTTATACACCTAAAATGTATATTGTGTTCTACGCTCATTTTACAATAAAAAAGAAAAAATTTTAAAAATGGTTAAAATGATATATTTTATGTTCTATGTGTTCTTATACACACACAACTTAAAAAAAAAAAAGAGTGAGGTATACTTCTGAGTAAGGAAACAGGTAACATACTTAACACAAATAGGGCTGACTTGCATAATAGGTATCGGAGGAGAACCACCGGACCAGCAGAATTGGGCTGTTACCACTTGTAGGTCCATAACCTACAGAGTGTGCCTTGAGAAGTGTAGTGAGCTTTCCTCTACAGCCATAGCCAACCTGAGATAACCTCTCAGGGAGAAAGTGAGAAATGATACTCCAACTTCATTTTCCTTCTTCTCATGTGATATCCTGCTCAGTGGTCCCATGGCCAAACCCACTTAAACCCAGAAGCCAGAGAGCACTGGACTGTTGTTTGGGACAACTGGTAAGAGATATTTGGGGCAGAGATGAGAGGAAGTCAAAAGGTACTTTGGTAGATCTGTAATTTTTCAAAGATTTTCAAGAAGAATGTGCTCATGTACCATCTGTATAGTTCAATATTAGTAAAAAATTGGGTAAAACCAATTATTTAATTTGTTTTTATAAAATGCAGATACCTCTAGGTCTCACAAAACTGGATTAGGTAGCGTACAGGTAGACACATCATAGAGGCTTTAAGTCAGTAAAACATTACAACAGAAAAATGTCTGTCTTATCAAGCTATGTCTATACCAGTGGTTCTCAAAGTGTGGTCCCTGGATCAGCAGCATCACATCACCTGGAAACTTGACAGAAACACCTATTTTTCAGGCCCAATTCCAGACCTATTGAGTCAGAAACCCTGGGACTGGCATTTGGGGAGAGAGTTGTATGGGCTATCGTGGTGGGTCAAAGTCCAAGAATAGATGTTGCTGGACCCTGTGACCCAGAGCTGCCATGTACAGTAGAATAGGCTACAGGCTGCACAACTGAAGGAGGCACTGTTCACAAGACTATGATGAGAATGATGCCTCCTAGGGTTGTGTAGTTCAAAATCTACAAAGCATACCTGGCAGTTTTTAAAGCAGAGGGAAACCCACAGAAGGGTTTTAAGCAGAAGGAATACATGATTTGTATTTGAAAAACACTGGCACAGGGGTAACAGGAGAGAGGAAAGGGGAGCTATATGCAGCCACCCTATCTTGAGTATATATCACTGGGGCCAATTATGTGCTGCATCAAGAGTGAACTAAAGTAAAAGATACCTTGAATGGAATCCGAGTTGTCCTTATAGCCAAACCTCAAATTCAGCTTCCCAGATAGTTGGGTCTAGACTAGCAGAAGATTGAGGCAAAGGAAAATAAAGACTATCAAAGGCTTGCAGATCATTTAGTACAGAGAGACTGAGAGAGGGGGGGGGGAGAGGTTGAAGAGAGAGAAGTAGAGTCAGAGTAGAGGCCAACAGGTCTTGCAGAGGGAGAGAAGAACTCTTTGGGAAGGTAGTTGGAGGAAGAAACACAAAGCCAGGGGACAGGCCCAGCTGGGGACAGTGATCTGAAAGCCATCAGCACCCAAATGGTAGTGAAACCACAAGTAAGGATAAGATCAGTCGAGGGGAAATGCATAAACACTGGAAAAGCAGTGTGTCAGGGAGTGAGCCCTGTGGAAGCTCTACATTTAAGAAGCACAAAGGCTGGTGAAAAAGTGGGTTGCACCTGGTTTGAAAGCTACGGGGCCGGAAAAAACTGACAGGAACAAAACCAAAGAACTATTGGCATGGGAGAGTTTAAGGATTTAATTCAAGCAAGACATGTCAGTAAGAAAAAAAAAGGAGGAGACAAACACAGGGAAGTGTTGTCAATGGACTCTGTCCCTGGGGAGTGTTCTACTGGTAGGCCCTTTAGAGTGGTCAGTGTGCATGCAATGTCCCTGGTCCCCTCAGCCCTGTACAGCCTAAAGGGAGACTTCATGCCTCTGGACACCTCTTCTAGAGCCAATCACAACCTCCATCACCCATTCATTCTCATTTTGAGGAGCTAGATCAGCTGAGGAATGTTTCACCAAGCTTCAGAGGACCAAAATGTGCATTTGGGATGAGTGGGCGGGCAGATGGCACTGGATGAAGAAGATGCTGGGTTTGCTTGCTGCTCTGCGGTGTCTGAATTGTCTCCAGCACAGCAGTGTGGAATGAGGAACTTCATCATATGACCTAAAAACTTGTGAATCTCTCCCAAGAGACATCAACCCCTACAAGACACTGAGGGGAAGGGGAGCCATTATAAAGGGTCTGAGATTCCAGAAAACCCACAATTCACCAGGAGCTTGCTGGCATCGATGATCCTGTGCATACTCTGCTATACATCTGAAATATTTTTCATATTGTGTCACAACTTTTTTTTTTTAACCACATCCATCTCTCTCCAAATAGGCTGTAAACTCTTCGAAAACAAAGGTCATCTTAATCATCTCTGTATCCTTGCTGCCCAAGAAATGCCGGTCAAATGTACACCTTTAATTTATCTAAAGTTATAAGACTCAGAGTGTCAAGCAGGGTTGACAAGCTATAGCTTCCTGAAAAAATTCTGGCTGTGGGCTGTTTTGGGAAGGTTTATGAGGTTTGAAAGGACTAGAAAAAAAATTTCTGTGCAATGTGTGAAATTACATAAAATTGAAATGTTTGTGTCCATCAATAAAATTTTATAGGAACACAATCACATCCATTCATTTCTGTATTTTCAACAGCTGCTTTAGGGCTCTATCAGTAGTTGTGACAGGAATAACATGGCCCAAAAAGCCTAAAATTTTTATTCTCTGACCTTGATGGAAAAGGTCTACTGACCCCTAATATCAAGTAACACAAAATGAGGAGATAAACATGAAATATTGATCAGAATATAATCTTCCTCACAAGTAAAGTTTTTGTTTTTCTTAAGATTGTATTTATTTATCCATGAGAGACAGACACAGAGAGGCAGCAGAGACATAGGCAGAGGGAGAAGGAGGCTCCAGGCAGGGAGCCCGATGTAGGACTCAATCCCAGGACCCTTGGACCACGTCCTGAGTCAAATGCAGATGCTCAACTACTGAGCCACCATGGTACCCCACAAGTAAAGACTTTCTAATCACTGACATGAAAACAAAAGACATTTTACCATTTTACCCCACCATCAGGCATGAACATCAAAACATCCTACTGGTATAAAGCAGCAATCTTTGGACTCATAAGAGCTTACATTTATCACCATACTATAAGAATGTCTGACAGGTTACTTACTTTCTAAGCTTCAGTCTCCTTGGCAGTAAAAAAGCACTATAAGACTTTTTTTCAGAAGGTTGCTCTAAGAATCAAATAATACAATGTATTTTTACCTCTTAAGCTTATACCTAAGATCTAGCAAGCATCTGATCAATGGAATTACTATAATTTTCTTCATGGTCTTTGGAGGAACATATTACTTTGATATGTGCTCTTTGATATTTCCCTCTAAAATGAATTACTTATGGGGTCCCCGGGTGGCTTAGTTCATTAAGCACCTGATTCTTGGTTTCAGCTTAGGTCATGATCTCAGGATCATGATATCAAGCCCCGCATCGGGCTTTGTGCTCAGCAGGGAGTCTGATTGAGGATTGTCTTCCTCTCCCTCTGTTCCTCCCCTTGATCACGTTCTTTCTCTAAAATAAACAAATCTTTAAAAAATAAAAATGAATTACTTATATCAGATTGCAGCTTCTATGTCTAATGATGAAAGCGGAATTATTACTCTAGGACATAACTGCTGACTATGAATTCACTCAAACCTTATAGATGAGTATCTAAATAAAACGTTAGAGTCTTATGATAAAAATATTTTAGCCAATGAAATATGACAAGAAAAAAGCAATAAATGGTAAGAGCTATTTAAAAGAGAAGCAACTGTCATTTTCTATAAATGACATGATAGACTACCCTAGAAGACTTTATAATGAACTATGAAACTATTTACAGTCATCAATTACAACAGCTATACATATGTGTATGTATGTATACATGTGTCTGTACATATTTTTATGTACATACATACACACGCATAGTGGTGTATGCACATACACACATAGACACATAAATATCAATAGCAGAAGGAATGTGTAATAATTTTCTGCAGAAAAATACAATATGCTACTGAGGGTCACAAAGGAAATGTCATGAAAACATATGGAGCGTAACTCTTCAAATAAGTGAAAAACAGGACCACGAAAGCAGAACAGTTGGTTAAAGGTCCAAAGAGAAATCTGGTGGTGTAACTGCAAGGATGGAAAAGCTTCAAACAAACCTCAACCTTAGTATCACACAGCGGAATAACACACAGCCCTCCCATTGCTCAGATGTTGGCCAGTGCTTTCTGGAAGCTGCTTTCATTTAGGCCTGAGCAGATGCAACTGGCAGAAAGGAAACAGGAGGCTTTCCAAAGCAGCAGGAAATGAACAGGCAGGGAGCAATTCACAGAGGCCCTGGCAAAAGATCCAACGTGTTCTGTAAAAGGAGTTAGGAGACTGGGAGTTGATTCTTTGGATTTACAAATCAGGAAGGAATAGTTTCAGTACTGTGAAATATTTCTTACACACTGATAGATACCAGAGGCCACTCCTACCCTTCCCTGGAACCTTTCTGTTCACAGTGAACTTGTATTCTGGTGTTTGGGAAACATTTTTTTTTTAAAGATTTTATTTATTTATTCATGAGAGACACAGAGAGAGAGAGACAGAGACATAGGCAGAGGGAGAAGGCTCCCCTCAGGGAGCCTGATGTGGGACTCGATCCCAGGACCCCGGGATCACAATCTGAGCTGAAGATAGATGCTCAAACACCCAGCCACCCAGGTGCCCCTTGGGAAACATTTTGGACTGCAAGGGCTGACTTTTAATTTAATTTAATTTAATTTAATTTAATTAATTTATAATCCTGCAAAAGGGAGACATGGCAACTGAAGACTAACAACCCTTGTTATAGTCAAGGTTGCAAACGTATCCAAGATTTTTGGAGACTAGGAGGCAGTCTACCTGGCAGATCTGGGAAAAAAAAAAAAAAGGAAACTTAAGTAAAAGTCGAAGTGTGTACATATTTTGCCTTTCTGTAATATGAAACTCCTTTCACCCAAAGATATTTCAAAATCAGTCTTTTAAAAAAAATGCTTAAAAACTGCACTGAAGCATATTACTACTAGCAGCCTAAAGGAAATCACAGGGAGATTTGAAGTTCCATATGACTAACAAATTAGCTTCACTAAACAAAGCAAGTCCAGAAAAAGCAGTGACCTTTCAAAATAGGTTGTGACCTCCACAGGCCACTCGTCACAGGCTGCCTGTGCTGGATGCAGTGTGGTCAGGTGTGCCCTTGAAGATCAGAAAACCTCTTTATTAAAAATGAAAGAGAACTTGATCTTCTCATAGTGCTTTGATGTAAGATCAGCAATTTCTAATAAAAGGGATTTTTTTTTTCCTGGACAGGGCCACAGAACCAAAATCTATATTTAGAAGGGTATGTTTTCACTGGCAAGCTCTAGTTTAATTAATTACGATTTATAAAGGAATAGCAAGGGTTAGTGACATTGTTAACCAGTCATGCAAATTAAAAGTGAACATAATCCTTCTTTACGTTTTGGGAAAATAGCCAGCGTAGCTCAGGAGGTAAGATATACCATCGAGGAACCAGAGACAGGTGATTTTCAATTTTTTTTTTTTTTTTTAAAGAAATGCTGCCTCTTGTGGTAGAATCAAAAGGCAGGGGTAGGTACTTGCAGAGAGGTTTTTCAGGAAACATTTTTGGTGGTCTGCATGATGTTGCTCTGTTAAAGGCAGAGTAAATAAATTAGCATTCATTAATTTTATGCATAGCATGCTTCAGCATTACAATTACTATGTGCTCTTTTGAGGACTTCCTTGCTCAGAGTTATGACTCTGTAAAATCCTTTTTTTTTTTTTTTTTTTAAAGAATGTATATAAAGGCAGAGGAACATCATTTTTTATGAACACATGTCAGGTTCTAAGGAACCAAAGCCCCATAAAAGACCACTAAGGAAATATTTGGAGGCAGAACTTCAAAACTTCTCCTTCCTTCTGTTTTCCCACATTTGGAAGAAGGGAGGGGACAGTGACATGTGGCCAATTACAGGCATTCATGAAAAGGCAAAATCTCTTTCATGTTTATAAATTTGAACATATGTAATAAAAGAGAGAAAACACGAGAGCCACAGAGGCAGCTGCAGAACTTTTCTTCTACTGATTGTGAGTAGTTTTTAAGATCTAAGTATTCTTTCTCAGTAACCATGTTCACTCATTTTAAGCAGCTACTTTACAGGAGCCCCGAGTATACAGCTTTCTCCCACTCCTGGGCTTATACACCACGTCTCCTTTGCTGAAGCCCTCTGTTCCCTGCTGGTCACTTGGCTAACTGCAATTCTGCTAGATTTTAGCTCAAATGTCACCTATCCAGAGAGGCTTACCTTACTTAGTTTCACTTGCTTGTCCCTTTCATCTCATCCTGACCCCTCCACTCATAGCACTTAGCACAGTGTGTTGTTTTTATGCTTTTCATATTTGCTTATGTTGTCCTTTCTCCATTGGACACTGAATTTCCTCTGGGTGGGGGGTGGGGTGGGATCCTCTGTGCCAGTGCAGCAGAGGTACTACAAGGTCATGATTTAAATGCAGGTTTTAGAGGTGGATTATTGGGTGCCAACCTAGCTCCACCATGCACAGGCTGTGTGACCTCAGCAAGTCATTTAACTTCTCTGGGCAGTGGTTTCAACATCTTATGTGGAGATAGGGTTAATAATACCTGCACTCATGTCTTCTATGATTAAATTAAAATGTGATGATATAGGTAAAGCACTTAAAATGACCCGTGGCACAGAGTAAGCACTTAATAAATGAGCACTATTATTATTCGTCACTGTATACCTAAGCCTAGGCACAGCTGACATACTAAAATGTGCTCAAATAATTCCTAAATCAATACACTTTAATATATCAGAGAATTCTTGCAACAACTCATGCTGTGTTTCTGCATCCACTTCACAGAGAAGGAACTAGACAGGTTATCAATGCCTTTTCTGACATCTCATAACACTCTAGAAACTTCTAATTTTGAATTCCTGCCCCACTAGCATAAACTCAGGATATTATTTCCAGTACTTCTCTCCCGAGAGTTTCACACCAACCTGTTGAGGGTAGGAGCAATAAAAAAACAAAGTAAACAATAACAAATCTATAGGCATAAAACAGTATTTATTTGATTATCAAAATGGTATAATGTGGATGTTCTCCTGTCCAGTACCATAAACTCTTTGAACCTCAGTTTTTGCTGTGAAATGGGGATAATGCAGATGAAAAGAGGTAATATTTAGAGACTGTCTCCCACAGGGCTTAGCCTTAAGTAGGTCCTTTAAAAAAGTAACTTCTGTTACTTACTTCCTCATCCTCTCCAGGCAATGTGAACCAGTGAATGATTTTTCAGGCCATAAGCTACATTTATCCTAGATCTTAACAACTAAGAATCCAGTAGAAAAAAAAAAAAGTCCATTATTAACAGCTATTTTGCTGGGACACCTGGGTGGCTCAGTGGTTGAGTGTCTGCCTTCAGGTCAGGGCGTGATCCTGAGGTCCTGGGATGGAATCCGGCATCGGGCTCCCCACGGAGAGCCTGCTTCTCCCTCTGCCTATGTTCTGCCTCTCTCTGTGTCTCTCATGAATAAATAAATGAAATCTTAAAAAAAAAAAAAAACAGTTATTTTGCTTTCAAATTATAGGGCAGTTAGAATGTTATCCTTGGATTTACAGTAGGTACTGTATTAGGGCATTCTCCCTATGCATTTCTAAATTGTCTTATGATACAAAATGAAAAATTAAAAATCCCATCTGCACTAGAATCTGACTACCAACCTGGCCACTTCTGATTTCTAAATCTATAGCACGGAGGAAAAAAAAACGCATACATTCTAAGCTGTTCTTAGAATTCTCAAACTCATGGGGTGGCTCGGTCAGTTAAGCATCCAACTCTTGGTTTCATCTCAGGCCATGATCTTAGCCTTGTGAGATGGAGCCCTGCCTTGAGCACCATGCTTGGTGTGGAGCCTGGTTGGGATTCTATTTCTCCCTTTCCCTTTGTCCCTCCCCTGCCTCCACTTTCTCCCCCTACCCACCCCTGGGGAAAAAAAAAATCTCTCAAACTCATGAATAAAGTTGTTTCAGAGGAAGTGGCTATCTTTCTTTGAGCTATTTAAAGTAGTCCAACTATTTAAAGAATTTGCCCACTTCCAATATTAGAAATATCCATTTACCAGAACTCTAGTCAACGGGGGCCAGCATTGTTTAAAGGCAATACTAAAAAATCATGTTTCGGGAATCCCTGAGTGGCTCAGTGGTTTAGCCCCTGCCTTCAGCCCAGGGCGTGATCCTGGAGTCCCGGGGTCAAGTCCTACATCGGGCTCTCAGCATGGAGCCTGCTTCTCCCTCTGCTAGTGTCTCTGTCTCTCTCTCTCTCTCTCTCTCTCTCTCTGTGTGTCTCTCATGAATAAATAAATAAAATCTTTTAAAAAAAATCACGTTTTATGTCATGTCCCAGACCACCCAGAAAGACCACACGACCTAAAAAACAAATGACAGAAATAAACCCTTATTTACTTGGTAAAAAACATGTAACTCTTCTCCATGATAAGCAGATGCATAAGGCTCCATTCATGAGGATGGCTTGCAGGCATCACCCAAAGCCCACTGGCTTCCGTTCATACACAAGAAACCTGGACAAATCAATCAGAGCTATGAAGGTCAAGGTCAATGGGCAGAGGCCTATGAGGTCAAGAGCTGCCCACCACAGACTAGAGAGGCTGCAGGTAAGATGGCTCTTTATTACTGACATGGTCAAGTTGCCTTGGATTCCTCCTGGCCTAGACCTGCCTGAGTGAGAAATGGGCATGCTTGAGCAGCTGGTTTAAAAGTCTGTCGGCTAATCCTTCAAATGCCCAGTTCTCCTTTTATTCAGTGTGCCAGGAAGGTTAGCTAAATGGTTCCCTTCTGAAGGTCACGAAAGCTTGCTAAGGAGTTTGAAGACTACCCTGTAGAGACAAAAGCGTTTCAATGAGAATAGTGGCCAAGAGGGCAGGCACAAGCAGTGATCAAGAAGGATTAGATAAATCATGAAATATAGGACGGCTCTGCCAAAATTCGACTAATACCACAAAAAGACAACATTGCCCCATTTCAGCCCAAGGAAGATCAGAGTCTTGAGGAAACGGTCAGAAATAAACACATGACTCCAAAAGCTGACCATATTTTATACACAATTGTGAAGTTACATAGATGATTCCAAATTCTGCTAATTTACACAGTAAATAGCATTTTCTACTCTATTTTTGGCTGCATTATTAATTTTGTTGGTATCTTAACAGTGCCATGTGACAGGGATCAAAACAAAACAAAGTAACAAAATGAACCATTTTTTACAGGCTAGTGAAATAGAATCAGGAATGTTTCCCAGGGGACTGGGTACTATGAACGGATTTTATATTTGACACTGAGGTCTGTGCACCCTGCCTTTAGCAGTGGGGGAAAGGTGGACAGACACAAGGAAAAGTGGATATTTTTAGTCTCAAGACCTTTTCCGAAAACAAACAGTTAATAGGGATTGTTTTAAAACCCTGCAAGAAACATCTAACCCAAGGAGGAATAAAACTTGCTGAGCAACTTATGTTCACCAAAAGAACCCTGACAAGAGTCATATATACTCAAAAATATTTAAGAGGCTTTTGTTTTATATCCCCATGACTAGGGCTGGGGAGCAAAGATTTGGGACCAAGGTCCGGGAGTGCAAATAAAAATTAAGCACCTCTGCTGGAAATAATTTTACACACTATCTTCCTGCATCAGCTGGGCTTCCTTCATTAATCCACTCTACTTGAATTTGGCAACTTCAAAAATATGACCTCGAGGGGCTGCTCAGAGCTCTACTCCTTGTTCAAGACCTCTAAGGCAGACCTCAGAGGCGTTCTGACTTTTGCCTCTGCACATCAATAAACTCATCCAAGGTATTAACACAAAAATGAACTGAGAACTGGCAGGCCTGTGGTCTGAGCTGCATGCTCTTCACTGCCTTCAGTCACCCCTCTCCCTGTTACTTCATGCTCCTGGTCATTTGCACCAGGGCCTCTGGTGCCCTGGTGTCCTTCCCACCTCACTGCTCCCCAAAATAGCCCAGATTATCCATTTTCAATTCAAGCCAGCAAATACGGAGTCTGTCAGCAAAGCACTCTGCTCTGCGAGGGGGCTCTAGGGAAAAGCAAAGATACAGGAACAGAAGGACAGTGCTTGTCCTCAAGGGAATGACAAGGAAAGTAAGAACTCTTTTTTTTAAATATATGGGGTAGAACTGGATTATCTTGATGGATTTATTAATTCTCTAAAAAGAAGAGAATTTTCTCCAGCTCCTCTTAAGAGGGGACACAAGAGTTAAGAACATCAGCCAGACTAGACTGGATGGTCTAAATTTTCTGCCACTGCATTAACTGCCCTGACTGGGGGAAGTCATTTTATGAGCCTGTGGCTCTAGCTCCTCACCTGTAAATAGAAGAGAATAAGAATCCCTTCCTCGTAAAGTTTTTGTGGGAATTAAATGAATTTATGCATAGCAAGCCCTCAGAACAATTCCTGCCAGACTTGAGCTCTTTGTGTATGTTTGCTGTCAACATCATCAACATTATTAGCATGACTTTACTTCTTACTCATTTATTTAATTCCTTCAGCTGATAACCACTACAAAAGCCTCCTGCAAAGCCACAGAACACAGATTCTCTTTCTACTCTGCAGTCAAATTTCAGCCCCACCGCAGTGGTTCTGTGCAGCCTGAAGTCAACAGTGGAATGCTGGAACCGTGACGGCAAAGATGTCAAGAGAGGTCTGGTTCTTTTACTGAGCACAGTGTAGACACTTTTTACGACTTCATACTTATGCAATAAAAATTAAGTGGTTACCTAAAGACCACTACCAAATGACAAAACCGTGATTATGCATCTAGAAAATCCTTCACAGAAATGGATGCTAGTGGAGAACTACTTATTATAAACATGAATAACCTCAAGATCAATGCCAACATATTTACTTTTTTATGAAAACCAAGGTAATTCTTGGTTCCTTGAGAATTAAAAAAAAAAAAAAAACGAAAGTAATCAAAGTGATCTTGTAAAAAATCTTGATGGACCAAGTTATGCTAAATCTGGGTCAAGTATGAGACTCAAACGGCCTACAAAATTGTAGAGGTCATTGAAAGCAGAACATGCCTCTTAAATTACAGTTAAATAACAGAGATTAAATTTTTTAAAGTAAGTTTAAGCCTAGTCTTAAATTTATTTCTTAGGGGAAAAAATCAGAGATAAATTTAGTCTCTATTTATTTCTTATGTACTTCAAAACATAATCAAAACTCAGGAATTCTTTTTTTTTAATATTTTATTTATTTGAGGGGGGGAGGGAGACACACACACACACACACACACACACACACACACACACACACACACGCGCCTGGGTGGCTCAGTGGTTGAGCGTCTGCCTTTGGCTCAAGTCATGATCCTGGGGTCCTGGGATCAAGGCCTCATCGGGCTCCCCACAGGGAGTCCGCTTCTCCCTCTGCCTATGTCTCTGCCTTTCTCTGTGTCTCTCTCATGAATAAATAAATATTTTTTAAAAGAGAGAGAGAGGGACAGTGCATGAGCAGGGAGAGGGGCAGAAGGAGAGATGAGCAGATTCCCAGCTAAGTCAAAGTTGGAAGCTTAACTGACTTAGCCACCCAGGTGCCCCAAAACTTTGGAATTCTAAGGAAAAGATACCAGTATTTCATTGAATGAACCAGTATGTCAATTGACAACTCTTCTGTCACTAAACTGAGAAGTTTAGCAGGCTGTGATGAAGATGAGAAATGTATAAAGCTTTAAAGAAAGGGAAATCAAAAGATTATTAGGAGAGTATAACTTTTTTGCTGAAGTACAGTTGACACACAAGGTTGGTTTCCGGTAAACAACATAGTGATTCCACAGGTTTATATGTTATGCTCTGCTCATCACAAGTGTAGGTACCATCTGTCACCATACAACCCTATTACAGTACCACTGACTGTATTCCCTATGCTGTATCCTTTATTCCATGACTTAATCATTCCATAATTGGAAGCCTATACTTCCCACTCCCCTTCACCCATTTGCCCATCTCCCTACCCCCTCCTCTCTGGTTCATCTGCAAATCTACCTGGTCCCATACAATTTTTAAGTATCTTACTTTGATCAAGAGGGCTGTTTCTGTTCCAAATCGTGTTTGATAATGAGTTATCCTGTTTGTTTTGAACCAACTGGATCCTGCTTTCTCCTTTATAAGCCATATTCCCTATTCTATTGATGTCATCACTGTAGTTTCCCCCACTCATAATCTCTACCACTACCATGTTGGCCTGTGTGACCCTTGAGTGACCTGAGTGTGTATCTATCACCCCACTCAAAGGCTGGTTGTAGGAGCTGATCCTCTTTCCCAACACTGGCTCCCAAACCTTTTCCCAAATACTACCTCTGATTAGTCCCTGGAAGGAGAGGTCTCTTCTTCAGTCAAGAGTGTACAAGGGATTTCCTCTCCTCATCAAAGTAAAAAACCTCCTAATGCCCATCTTTAGCCTCCAAACTTCTTAATGCCACACAAAGAAAACAGACATCTCTGTTCATTGAGTGCAGTTAGTCCAACATCTGGACTGGGTACTGTTAACACTTTAGGTGCCCTCAGGGTACAGGTAGGCACTTGAAGGAGGTGTATCTCATCTCCATCTAAGGGCAGCCACCACTTCTCAGCTCCTACGGACTGCTGGTCATGCAGGGAAGAGTAGAGGAAGGGAAGTATTGCCAGAAAGTCTCAATTTTCTTATCACGCCAGAAACCCAGAGTTCTCTCTAAAATTCTCCTCTCCTTTTTAAATGTTGACAACAAATTCCAAATGTTTTTAGACACCATGTTAGTGTCTTTGCCACATCTAACCTATACGATGCCTGTTGTGGAGATAACCCCTCCAAAAAGCTAAGAAACCAGAGTAATAATTCCCATCTCTCTCTAGTATCTGTAAAGAACTAACAAATGGGGAGCACCGTGTGCTAGGCATTGTGCTTTCCATGCATCATCTCCTTTTGATTCTCATTAAAAACTGTAATATTGCCACTCTGGTTGGAAAGATTAAAAAAAGACATTCAGGGAAGTCAAGACCTTGTTTAAATTTCCCCAGCCAGGAAGTATCAGGATTTGAACTTGAGTCTCAACTTTAAACTTTACCTGCTTTCCACCAAACCACAGGACTTGCCGCTAGAAACAATAGCACAAAGCTGACCTCGCAGGGACCTCTTAGGTCCTGGGGAAGGTTGGTATTGCAGATCTCCATGCTGTATGCTAGGGTATAAACTGCCAAGTCTGTTGTTCTGAGGTCAGTGTTCTAATGTGGTCATCTCAGAAGTGAGAAATGATACTGTCTTCATCCACGTTTCAAAAGTCTGATGTGGCCCTTCGGCATGGTGTGCCATCTGTCAGAAGAAGCCATAAATCTGGCCACTAACTGTATTTGCAAGCAAAAAGGCTCTTAAAAATAGTGATAATTTTTAGAAAGACAGAATTTTTTTTAGAAGCTTTTGTTCTTTGATTCTTTCTTGTATCTATAGGTCTCACATTTAACAAGTTGATTCGGGGGTGCCTGCTGGCTCAGTCAGTAGAGTGTATGACTCTTGATCTCGGGGTTGTGAGTTTGAGTCCCATGTTGGGTATAGAGATTACTTTTAAAAAGTTGATTTTAATCCTATTATTCCAACATCAAAGAGAGAAAAAAAGTTTAACATCAAATGGATCAGAAATGAATGATTTTTACAAAAGAAGTCCAATAACTTCATCCAGCACTCTTTCTTAATTAAGTTAACTTAAGCAACTTTCCATATTTTCCTAATGCTTCTTTTTGGCAGAAATAAAAGCAAAAGCAAACGAATCCAAAATTAGTGCACAGGCCAGTTGTGATTTTTATTTGCCTTAATTTCACTTGACAATAGAGCCATTGTGAAGGATAAACTTCCTCACAGAGGTTCCAGCTCTTCCCTCTTATACTAACCCATTCAAGAACAAGCTTCAAATTGTTTACAGAGCTGTACAACTCTAAGAGTTTTTAACTGTTTATCAACCCATTACCTATTTTCAACTTCAAATGCAAAAAAAAAAAAAAAAAAGAGAAAACCTCTATCCACAGTATATTATGAACTCAAAGGACAATTTTTTTATTAAAAAAAAAAAAAAAAAAAAAGCCTGGAATCATGTGGGGCTGCAGTCCAGTGCACTTTATGTAGCAGAAGTAGCCCACCCGCATCACCTAGGAGACCTATGCTGCAGGGCAGACAGGATACGTCCACAACCCCCACCACCATCCTTGTGAAACTCACCAGCTGCCTGTGCATTAGAAGCAGAAGCTCTTACAAAGGTATAACATACAAAGTGAGAAGCCCAAGACATAGATAAGCAAAAACACCCGCTAGGGATGGTACTGGCAGCTGTTCCACTTTGGATTTTCTGTCCCCTCACTCTGGAATACCTTTCACCAATATTACTGCCATTACCCCTAGGTCTCTGTTCCCTTGTGACCTCTTCCATGAGACCTAACCTGAACAGTCCATACCAAACAGCACACGCAATCCCTACCCCCTCCTCTCGGCTAGCCAACCTCCCTTCCTTACTCACCTTTACATTTCATCCTAGCACTTAGCACCACTGACATCTTGTGTATTGACTCATCAATTTATATTCTACTTAACCACCAGTAGGATGGCAGGTCCATGAGTGCTGGACTTCTGCTCATTCCCTTCACTGCCAACTCCTCAGTATCTAATAACTAATCAATGCATTACTTTTTAAATGTAACTAATTAACATGCAAGTGAACAGATGATAGATCATTAATGACCATACCCACCAGAATGCAGATGCCTAAAAGCAGGGCTCCATCTCCCCGCAGCCTCCTGTCCATTACCCACAACAGTGCCTGGCATATAGTAATGAATGGCTGCATCAGGGAGTGAATGAATCACACACTCTTGTTCATTCTGCAGCCAAGCTAATTCCCTTGACTGGGCAACAGTATTTTTCTATGTGCAGTCAAGACTCCAATGGAGGTTCAGATTCCGTTTCTTCTGGTTTTGATTGGGACACCTCCAGATCTTTGGAGGTAAATTCTGCAGCTAGACAATCATATCATTTATGTGTTAATATCCTGACTCTTAAAAGTGCTGTTGAAAGGAACAGATGCATTTCAGCCACCTCATGGGATGGGGCGTTTTTGGTAAAGAAAATGTTTAGGGGAAGTCAGGAAAAAACAGTGATCAGATCTCAGAAGGTTGGGCAGCCCCGGTGGTGCAGCGGTTTGACGCCACCTGCAGCCCAGGGCATGATCCTGGAGTCCCGGGATCGAGTCCCATGTCAGGCTCTCTGCATGGAGCCTGCTTCTCCCTCTGCCTGTGTCTCTGCTTCTCTCTCTCTCTCTCTCTCTCTGCATCTCTATGAATAAATAAATAAAATCTTAAAAAATATTTAAAAAGATCTCGGAAGGTTCAGAAAATCATGAGTCAAGATTCACAAGGAGTCTGTGAACCTGGAAGTAGAAGCCCCTCGGCCTTCCGTAGGCAGCACTATTGCTCTTGTAGGCTCACATTCTGCCACACTTTTCCCAGGTAACACCTTGGGACACAGAAGATTCTTAATCACCTTTACAGCGATAAGGATTAGAAGAGAGTGAGGATTCCATTTCTGTGTTTCCAATAGTACACCATTCAGTCCCCAACTACTACAGAACACTTCTAGTTTACAAAGGACAGCATTAAGAAAATCGATTTTGCCACACACCAAGTGCAGTAGGCTATATTATTGCTTAGGATATTTGCTGCCCTTCCCTGTGAGAGGATTATCCTTCCCTGTCCTGGTGATGTCAGACTTGATCAAGTCACTTAGTAATGAAATGTGGCCAGGAGCGAGTGTGTCCCTTCTAAGTGAAAGATTCAGGACCGTCACCTGGTTCTGTCATGCTGTCTTCTCATTCTGCCTGTAGACAGAAATCTTCCAGGTAGAGGGCCACTCCTTCAGTCTAGGTTCTGGAAGGCTGAACACATGCGACAGAGCTGCTGCTGACCCAAAAAGGATATATAACAAGAGCAAGAAATAAACCATTACTGCAAGCAGCTGAGCTTTTCAAAGAAGATGCTAGTGCAATAGAACTTAGCCTAAGCAGAATGGGAACTCTGATGATGATTTTCAGTGATTGTTCATTTCCTCACACTCCGTGCTGTTATTAAACATGTCAACAAAGAAGTGGTATTGCCATAATGGTAAGCAAGGTTTCCACTCTTGACACTTGAATGTCGAGACAGACTAACTGGCCCAGTAAGGGCAAAGGCCAACATAAATCAGCCAAGTCATGGACACCTCCCCCATTCCCAACACTTAAAACACCTAAAGTGATAGCCAAGGTTCCCAGGAGAGAGAAAAGCAGACCCACTTCCACAGAACTGGCTTTTTGGGGAGAGAGTATCTCGTGAAATTTTCACCTGACAATTCACATGGGCAGACAGCAGCCTAAGAAACAAATTGAGGTCCATATAGGCCCATCATTAGAGTAACTGCACACTTAATAACCTGCATTTCCTAAACTGTCCTTCATGTCATCTGTTCCTACCTATGGTATAGACCTTGCACGTACTGTATACCTGGAAGCTGACTGCAGAATGGTATTTATGAGGCACCCACATGTGAGGAACACTGTATAAACAAGCAAAGCAGACTCTAGGTATGCCCTGAAGTCAACTCAGCTTAGAATTTAAGTGCAGGTAAGGGAAGAATTTACAAGGATATAAATTTGGGGTTTTCCATAATTATATATAATGTAACATCAGTGTAAAAAGAAAATATGATATGATCTAGACAGGCTCCCTTAAACACACATACACAATTTAATAAATGTGACAGATATAAAAGCCAGAATCTTTTTGTGATGGTGAGTTGACTCAAGAAAAACCCCCAGGAATGTTACTGTTTGGGCTACAAATTTCATCATCATGGTCAATACAATGTCTATGCTCCCATAGTTCACAGTAAGCCGTTTCTGACAGATCACAGCATCTGTTATATTTAATGACTCACAGGTACCATGTGTCCATCCAAGAGATGTTGAAAGTTTCATTAAGTAGACTGATTAACAAGATCTAAAGATTCAGGGCTCCTTATCAAATTCTCTTAGAGTCCCTTTAACAGTAAGGGTTGACCAGATGGAAGTAGAGGGAAAGTCCTCACAGCTGGGTTTCCAATGGTAAACTTTGTGGTGGTCCAGAGCCTGTCCAAACAGCCCAGCCATCACTTCTGCTAGGGTAGACACTGAGGATGTGGCTTTGCTGGCATGACAGGTATGTGTGTCATTCTGCAGCATCTGTGGTACCCAATGAAGAAATACTCAGACGCACATCTGAAACCTCTGCCCCTTCACAAAGATTTCCAGCTGTTTCTAATCCTGGGCAATGAGAACTTATTTTAAGAGACAAAGGTTTCTTTAAACCAATATCCATAATTTAGAGACTGGAAGGAGGGTCCTGTGTCTAGAATGCCACATGTGGTCTTCAGATGACTCTGTCCTTAAATCCCCCATGGTGGCAGGTTCTACACAAGAACATGTTTCCCATACTCATGAACCACTGCATTAGAGACCAGAAAGGGAATGGACCCGGAGGGAAATATGGCCAAGGGGCACTACTTTACTGGGTGTGACAGTAGTAGGCACAGAGGTCTTGACCACTCCAAGAAACTTGTTACAGAGAATTTCTTCTACGTTGCAAGAGTCTTTTACATTGCCTATCATCCTAGGGCCATTGGAGAGGCTCCCTATTGCTGGTGCTAAGATTTATAGCCACATGTGAGAGGGCAATTACCCTCTCCCCTGGTCCTCCACTGAAAGGCAAGGACCCATACCATCAGTGTTCACAATGTACTGCTCATGCCCTTAGCCTCTCCTACCTTTTGCAAAGGTCATGAAACTGAAGTTCTGCCCATATAAGCAGAAGCGAAACACATAACTTCCAAGCCTGGCCCAAAGAAACCTCTCCTACAGCTCTTCACTCACTTTCCAAGTGAAAAGATTCAGGAGATTAGAGAAGTTGGGCTACAAGGTTGGGAGAAGCTTGGGTCCCTTACTTGTGGTGAAGAACTGACCCCAAGCCCCCTTGCTGAACCATATCTGGCCCTCATTTTAAACAAGTGATAAGTATTTATTGTGTAGGACCTCTGAATTTTGGGGTTTATTTGTTATAGCAATTAGTCTACTCTAGTACAATGGTAAATTTGCTTTAACCGACCAGATGGCTTTAATCTACAATGCAGAACCATCAAATACTTGGGAATATGTTGATACCTGGCGTCAATAAGCCCCAGGCAACAGTCTTGACATTCAACCTTTTATGGAACACTACCAAATCTGGCCAACAGGATCCAACTATTATCTTCTCTAAGAGACACAGGAGGCCTTTCTTTCATGTTTTCCTTGTGTAGAACCTGCCACCATGGGAGATTTAAGGACAGGGTCATCTGAAGACCACATGTGGCATTCTACACACAGGATCTTCCTTCGAGTCACTAAATTATGGTTATGTGATTAAGGAAACTGTGTCTCCTAAGTCATGTTGAACATCAGCATTCAATTCACCATTGGGACTTCCAGACCAAAATGACTCTTTAATGCTCTATCAAATTTTGATTGGGGGATGATCACGTGGAATCCATGAATCACGTTTACAACTAGAAATGTATAAACTGTGTTCACTTGTCCCAGGCCCAGGCTGTTACATTAAGATCTAGGATATGCAGTGATGCATTCTACTTTAATTTTCCACCTTCATTTTACACTTCAGACTTCCAGGAGTCTTGCATCTGTTTTCCAGCAACCGCAAAGACATCCTCTAATTGCTTCTGAATGAAAGCAGAAACTTCATTTCCTTGCACAGAACATGGGGGAACATTACACATACTTCAAGCACAATAGGGCTGTCTCCCTTTCTCTAAATTCTGTGCATTGTCTCACTGGCAAATACGTGCTTTTTCAAATCAAAATAATACTCCTAAAAAAGGCAATCTAGTTTTTTGAAGTTCTTCAAAATGAGCTTAGCCAGAACACCAGGGACTCCAATTATGTGTATTTACCTGATGTACTTTTATAGGAAGCATAATTCAAAAATTGCAGACCGACTTTTACACTGTGCACTATGCATTTAAAAAATGCACTTATGACGTTGAGCCCTTTCTTTTGTGGTTTCCTCATGCTACCACTCATTTAGAGTAGTTTCCTGGTCTTTCCTTATGTGAGGCAGTTAACCTTCAGCAACATAAAGCACTTAAGGGTTGAGCAAGCCTTGCTTTGCACCCACTTTTCTCCTGCATTTGATTTTTCATCTGGTTTTAATCTTTTTTTTTTTAAGATTTTTTTTATTTATTCATGAGAGAGACAGAGAGAGAGGCAGAGACACAGGCAGAGGGAGAAGCAGGCTCCATGCAGGTGGCCCAACGTGGGACTTGATCCTGGGTCTCCAGGATCATGCCAGGATCACACCCTGTGCTGAAGGTGGCGCTAAACCCCTGAGCCACTGGCCCCATCTGGTTTTAATCTTATGCAATGATGTAGGGAAAGGCAAACTCTGAGACCTGGTCATGAAGCCCTCACCGATGCCCAGCAGATGCACAGGAGATGTCTACTAAGCACAGGGCTATGATGGATCTCATCTGGAGAGCTGTGTTTCTAAAGGTGCCTCAAAAGTTCTTACACTAATTGCTTACACAAAGACACACACTGGACAGAAGCCTTTCTTGTAAGAAAGCACATTCCCAAAGAAATGTTATTTTTATAGCTAGCCCCATGGGCTTTGACTGGAAGCAGTACACAGCTTGATCCCACCCCATCCTCTATGGGAGCACCAGCACTTCCCCCCAAACCTGTCCTTGTCCTTTAAAGCTGACAAGGAACTTGTGTTTCTTCAAGGGCAGGCTTCACTGACTTTACCATAGTTATTAAAATATAACGTCAGGTAATTATTTTTTAGACCAGGCAGTCCCCTCCCATTTGAGCCTTTAAATAGGTTTTCGTATTACAGGTCACTCTCTTAATTACTTAGTTTTGAGCCATATTCAGGGAAGATATGTTAGCTTGCATAAATTTTAACAAGGGAAATTTGGGATGCTTATAGATCTTACTATAGAAAATCAGTTAAAGAAGGGGTTGTGGTGGGCTAAACATGGCCACAAATTCTCTGGTGCTCCTTTCATCAAGAGGGAGACTCTATTTCCTCAGTGCAAATCTGGGCTGGCCTTATGACTAAACTTTGATCAAGAGAACATCAGAGAAGTGACATCGGGGGACTTCTGAATGCAGTCACCAGACCTTGCACCTTCTACTCTTCTACTCTTCCCTCTCGATCTGAAACTGCCCATCAAAAAGCCTGCATTAGCCTCCTTGAGCAGGAAAGGTTACATGGAGTGAGAGACCCATCAACATCCAGCACCAACTACTAGACTTGTAAGTGTGGCCATTTGGACAACCCAAGTAAGGCTAGCCGAAGAACAGCCCACATGATCTACTGAATCATGAGGAATGATAAATCGCTGTTGTTTTAAGCAACAGACACGGATATGGTTTTTTGTACACAGCAAGAGGTAACTGAAACCAAAGGCAAAAAAATAAATGACAGAGACTGATTATTTATTCCTGGTGGGTGTATCTATGTAATTCCAAGAGTCAGATTCACTGGAAATAAGTCTTTTAAAGATTAGGTTTGAAAGCAATCAATAAATGGTTAATTGTGGAGAGCACAAATATGCTTGTATACAGCGAATGGGAAAGTATGTTGAAATGCTGCCTGGGTGAAGATTTATGGTTCAGGATGAAAGGTCCTATGACACCGATGATTCAAGAGGTGCTGTGCCTCTAACAACTTAGACTAAATTACGGACTTTTGGAAAACAACAGGATGAGAAATGCAGCTCTCATGAGATGACAAAGACATTGGCATTTAATATGCAAGTGAAGTTTTAATAAAACTGTTTCATAAAATATGATAGTATAAAGGCAGTATTTCTAATTTAAGACGTTTTTGAGGGGGCGTCTGGCGTCTGAGTGGTTCAGTCGGTTAAGCAGCAGACTCCTGGTCTCAAGTCAGGTCATGCATGGTTCCAGGGTTGTGGGATTGAGCCTCATGTCGGACTCCCTCCTCATCAGGGAATCTGCTTGTCTCTCTCTCTGCTCCACCCCCTACTCGCCCTCTTTCTTCCTAAAATAAATAAATAAATCTTTAAATAAAAAAAGACATTTTATATGTGACTTATCTGAGATCCTAAATACATAGAGCTGAAACATTTTACATTACGAGTTGACACTAGAGTATTGCATCTGCATCTATAAAAGTTTACATATTGAAGTTGACCTCTTCCAAAACAACACAAAAGTTGTTCTTTATTCTTCTCGTTGGGGGAAATGCTGGAATTGGCATGTATATGATATTTTATAAAATGATAAAGCTCAAAGGTATAATAAATGATTGGATACTACAATTTAGTGAAAGTTACTCTGCGGAGAGACAAAAACTATTTTTTGGAAACAATTGCAGTTAATTAAATTACCTGCCAAGAGGCCTATTTATCCAATTCTTTTTTCAAAATTTATTTATTCATGAAAGAGAGAGGCAGAGACATAGGCAGAAGGAGAAGCAAGCTCCCTGCGGGGAGCCCAATGTGGGACTTGATCCCGGGACCCCGGAATCACGCCCTGAGCAGAAGGCAGATGCTCCCACTGAGCCACCCAGGCGTCTCACTATTTATCCAATTCTTGAAAGGCACTTCACCATTACTAGTGATAGAGGCAATGAGATAGTCTATCCTGATGTATGCCAACATTTCTTGAGGAGCAAAGAGGTTCTGGGAACTGGCGGTAAACTTTAAATTCCATTTATGGAAGTTAGTAAGGCATTTGCGTTGAATGTCAGCAAAAATGTTGCCTAACCTCATGAAAATATGCTCTAAATGGCTTTTTAGTCCATCTAAGTATGACTCACCTGTGGTATATATAGTTTTAAAATCATACTAAGAGCTCCTACTTTAAAAAGATATTTTTCTTCTGATTATCAAAGGCACATGTTCACTGTAGAAAACATAAAAAAAATTTAAGACTATGAAGAACTATAATTTCCCATAATTTCACCATTCAAATATGCCCAATTTAGCTAATACTTACTGAGTACTGACTGTAAGCCAGACAGTGGTCTAAATTTTTTACATTCATGAATTCATTTAATCCATGTAAGTCTTTGAGTTATGCATCAAAATTCTTTTTTTTTTTTTAAACCAAAGAGGAATCCAAGGCAGAGAGAGAGAGCTAATGTAACTTTTAGTTATATGATCCATTAGACTATAAAAAGAAGAGCTGAGTGTTCTGGCTCAAGGCTCAGGTTCTGAATCACTACATACGGTACTGCCATGGAGCTGGCATTCTATTACTTCCCTTCCAGTCTTTTTTCTGTATCATATATACATTGTACACACTACTCTGGACTTACACTGAGTTTTTTTTTTTTTTTTTGAGATCCCTAATAACCATCTGTCGAAGTCTCATCTTTGCCACAAAGTCTCTCCAGGTGTCTCCAAACCCACGCTGAATTCTCCTAAGTGGCTAAAGTAGCCATTTCAAACACTGAGTATTTATACTGTGGAGTTCAGTTCTATACCTTTCACAGGTCATTAAGCACAAGGTGTAGAGACCACATCTGATTTTATTTTTATCTCCCAACTTTCTGAAACTGTCTAAAATTCTATAAATGCTAGAAACATTTAGGTACTTGACATATTTTCAACAGAGTAGGATATTAAAAGAGTAATACTTGAGTGACTATTTTTAAAAAAACTTGAAATATTTTAGGGCTGTGATGAAAGATATGTCATCAGAAACTAAAGTTGTGTGTGTGTGGAGGGGGGAACAAACAGAAGATAAGAGCAATCTGCAGTTTCTCTGGAGAGGGAACTATGAACAATGGGGTCAATAATGGGACAGGTCTTCAAAGTTCTATAAATGACACATGGAGAAAGTACACAATAAAATATCTACTTTGATGGCATTATCAACTCATTATGGACAGAGAAATGCAAAGCACAAGATAAATCAGCAGACGTATTTTACTGGTCTCTCTGGATGACCAGAAACCATCAGGTCAGCAGTACCTGGGAACACATTGGTGTGTTTGTGTTATAAGAGCAATGGCCCCACCATCACACTGCCTGGGTTTCAATTCCAGCCCCATTGCTCTGTATCAGTGAATCTGTAGCAACTCATTTTTCTAGAAGAATTATAACTTAAATCTAAACAAATCATTTACATGGATCAAGGCACAGTAAAAGGTCATTCTAAGACCTCTTGTGGATGATCACCATATGAAAAAACACACATATTCACTTCATACAGTTATGTGGAATATCACCAAAATTGGTACTTCATGAATCCTAAAAGCATCACTTTCAAAACTGGAGTTGGTCATCACAAACGGTGCCTTTCTGCTCTGGGCACTACAGGTGTCTGGCACTTCTGGCCCTTTCAGGTTCTACTTTTGGATTCCTATTTTACCTGTTTAACTGCAAATACACACAGGTCATATTCATGGACAGCTTTAAGAAGGTGAACATGACATCAATAGAGAAATGCCCAGGGCTCCAACTTTCTATTGTTCCAAATACCACTATGCAGCCATTTGCCAAGACAGCATCCAGAGCCAAGCAGGGTCCCAGGATCCAATTTCAGCAGGCAGGCAGACCCAGAACCCAGCACCTGAGAGGTCAGCACCATGAGGCAGGCACTTAGGAGATGGCATCTTCCAACAGCCCTCAACAGCACCGCTTGATCTACCTTGACTGGCCCACCTGCTCCTCAGAATCGTAAGGGCAGCTCCTGCCGTGAGATGGGGAAGCATCTGAGAAATGAGGGAGTTACCTTACTGACAAACTAGGCCAAATGGAGTCTTGTGCTGAGAACACCAAGGACATCTCATTCAGACTTTAGATGTACTCTTGCAAGCTTGCAAATGTGATTTGGCCATAGGGTTTTCTCTTTTCAGTCTTAACTACAACTTAAAAATAGAGGCATTCCTAATAGATCAAGGATCCAGTATTTCTTAAGGCTCCGGCCTCTTTCACAGTTGTTCTCAGAGATAGCTCTCAATGCAGCTGGCATTGACGCACACCAGAGGCATGTTTTATAAAACTGGACCAACTATTCTACTTAGAAATGAAGTTCACTGTAGGGTGTGAGCTTAGCACGGCCAATCCTTGGAGCTATCACACAGGCTATCTTCTACATTAACATCTCAAATAGACCACTAAAACTGCAAGCTAACAAGCACACTGAAACGAAAGTATCACTTCTTGCCTAACTCAGATTCAGCACTTTTAGTTATAACTATCCAAATAAATACATGCTCATTATCCAAATAAATAAATGCTATCAAAAAAACCCTTAAAGAATAAAACACGTATAATCAACAAGTCTGTGCTTACCCAACCAGCCCCCCACCACAGTTAACCCTGTGCGTTTCTTCAAATTGTTCTTGGCACAACTTGTTATTTTACACAGATGAGACCACATATGACACAGTTTTAAATGTTGCTTTAAAAAATAAATAAATAAATAAATAAATAAATAAATAAATAAATAAATAAATATAAATAAATAAAACAAATCTTGCTTTTTATTTAACAATGTATCTTAATCTGTTACATATATTTGTTGCCTTTATTGATTAATCACTCAGTATTAAGCAGGCTCTATATGCCTGAAGGTGGGGCTTGAACTCGGGACCCAAAGATCAAGTCACATACTCTATGGACTGAGCCAGTCAGGCACCCCTTAAACTGCTACATATATTTGAATAGTAAATCCTGAAGGTTACCTCAGAGAAAGACAAACATTCAAAGGTACCACCATACCATGGTGCCAACATACCCAGTTCCACTGTATTTTTTTTTTTTTAACAGTATTTTTTCCTTGAATCTCCACTATCTGGATTTTCTCCTGGAAAGAGTGAGTCAGTAAGATGGTTTTTGAAAGAGTATAAGAAAAAGCTCGTAAAATCAAGTACTTTACTTTGAGAAGGAAGGAAATATCTGTTAGAGTTACTGTTAAAAACATTTTCTGGGTTTATTATGTGCCAGGCATTAACCTGCGGCATGTTTCTCTACAAGTTTCATAATGTGCATGAGATGTGATATGAAAACTGAGCCCAATACTGTACCTTTTCATCAAAATCTCCACAGTGTATTCCCCACCTCCAAATACTTGCAACAAATAACAAAACAAGCATAATTTTTAAGGGGAAAAAATTTTTAATCCACTTAGATATCTTGTTCATTTCACAGCATGTCTACCTACACTGACATTTGTTTTGAGTGTAGCTGACACAAAATGTTACATTAGTTTCAAGTGTATAACATAGCAATTACGCAAGTTTATACATTATGCTCTGCTTACCACCAGGGTAGCTACCACCTGTCATCATGCTATTATAATGGTCACTGACTATACTGACATTTAATAGTAATAATAAAAATAACTGCTCATATCTACAGAGCCCCACGGGATGCCAAACACCTGGAGTCTCAGTACACAGTCGGGGGCGGGGGACAGGTAAGCTGAAGGCCCCCAGGGCTAATAGTGCTGGATATGCACCTGCTCTATCCCCTGTGCCTTCAGGACCCCTCTTGTTAACACCTTAACAGGTGAGAAGAGGGGTTACCAACAACATCCTTCTCAGTAAGATCATAATCGAGGATCACAGAGTTTAAGAAATCCTTTGGAGAAGGGAGGATTGCAAAAAACCCTATTAGCTACCACTATGAAGGTTATGAATAGTAAGTTTTAATAAAATGTTCTACAACTTTGCTACATACAAAATCACAAAATGGACCAAAGGCAAGTAGTTTAGACCGATCAGAAATGCCTGAGGGCCTGGGACATGCAAAGCAATTTGGCTTATATTTATTAAGTACTTACTACGAATGAAGTAAAAGAGACAGAAAATCTATTAGACTAAACCATAAGGAATTGCCAGTATTTGATAATTCTGACCTATAACAAAAAGAGACCTCATAGGGCTCACCCTCGAAGTTCTAGCCCTTGAGACATTCGCAAGTCCTAGAAGTCATTCAGAACATGTTGGCAAACCTTCCTGGATCTTTAAATTTCTTGGCTATACCAAAATTCTGATTAAAATGCTTTTCCCCCTCAAAGTCTTCCATTTTAGTGTGGGGGTTTGGCTGAGCACTGCGGCAGACTTTTTTTTCCACAAGATAGTGTAATAAGGATCATTCTGAGGGAAGTCAGCCATGGTGTGCGTAGGGAAGAAAATCACCACTCTTTCTCAATAAAGTCCAGGGCCCAAGTTTACCATCCGGCTCTGTGGCTATCTGTGTGAGCACCAGAGGAACAGAAGCTGTGTGAAGGGAGAAACCGTATCTGTCCTACACACGGTTTCCCAGCACCCAGAATAGGGCTCAGCACAGGGAAGGCACTTGGTGTCTGTTGAAGGAGTCAATTAATGAATGACTCACACTGGGCAAAATACACTGGATGAAGCTCAACTTCTATTTCTCCACTAGAAATGAAAGTACTGGAAGACTGAGCGGGAATTAAATAGACCATGCATAGACTGCCGGATTATCTGTAAACCTGAGGCGGCAATCTATTAGGGAACAGTAAGGACCAGCAGGAGGAAATGAAGGAAATCTCACCCACGGCTCATGGAACCTATGGTCCTCACTGTCTGTTGGGCAAACTTTAAACCCCTTGAAACCATCTTTGCAATGGACTGACAGCCATCTGTCCCTTGGATTGTATAAGAGCTTTTCATTTAGAGAAATAACTAACCTAATGAAGCACCCTGGTGTCATGCCCTTTCACCAGTGATAGGATAGTTTTAACACGTGTGACTGGTCATGGATTTTTCCCTGCCATGGGATTTTGGGTGATGTTCAGACTTCAAGGTTGCACAAGGCCTAATTGAGACTTTCCTAACTAGCCTAAAATATTTTACAGTTGCTGTTAAGTATTTTAAAATTTCCACTGAGAATGGCTCCCCCACTTGTACACACACGTGCAAAATGTATATAATAATTAACTGTACTGTTTTCAAATTGAAGCTAACCAAGGACGTTATCAAATTCTAAGAATGGGAAGACAAAGCACACTTCTCCAGACTCATCCTGAGAGTCAATGTCACATGTGAAGGAGTAGATGACTTATATTACATTGTATGTGTCCACATGAGGAAATAAACATACTTGGGAAACAGCCTGAGCTCAGCAGCTGAAATACAGGGTGAGAACTTCCAGGTCTGGGTCTGGCTTTACTTCCCCGTCCCTGCCACCTTTGCACTACCAGGCACCCAGGCTGTAGTCCCTGAAAGGTCCAACACCATCCTGCATCAGACACACGAGATGGATGCACAAAACAGAAGTTGGAGTTCCTTCTACCCCACTCACTACAACAACCCAAGTAAGGAATCCTAAACTCCTGAGTGGCTGTACATGATTCATCTTCTCTAGGGTCACAAAGAAAAATTCTAACCTTTCATGAACTTAACTCTGAAAATAGGTGGACTCACATCATTTCTGTGCTGGTACAAAATAAAAGTGCTAGTCTTAATAGCAGTAGTTTCCTTCTTAAAGCTGATAAACCTTACTTGATGAAGAAAAACACTCAAAGCAAGGCTTCCCTACTAAAGCCTATAGTTGTGGGTGCCTCAGTCACCATCCCAGCAAGACAGAAGCCACTGGTGCAAAGGAAATCCCCCTGCTAAGAATCCATGGCTTGTGAAGTTGTAAAGATTTCAATTAGCAACCTGTTGGTGGCTGGAGGTGGGAAACAGCGCAAGGAACCACTCCTCTGAGCTTGTGCAGCAGCCATCTGCTCCCTCAATGGGCCAAGAGGGAGGAGGTTGAGCTGTGTGGGGTCAATCAGCTGTTTCCAAGAGAAGCTGGGGAAGAGACCAAACTCAATGTCATGTAGGGTTTAAGTGAGATTAGTGCCACTTCCATGGCACCTTCAAAAGGGTAAAAAGAGTCGTTTTCTGTTCTTGCTGAAGCTCTGAGTCTGCTGAAGTTTGGTGGGTCAGACCAGAGACAGAGTCAACCCTGAAGCTTGATTTTATTTACTCTTGGCAAGTTCCAACTTCCTGGTTCTAAGGGGAAAGGGAGGGAGGTGTTTCAAAGTCTCATAAAAAGGCTCCAAATGCTTCTTGGACACCAAAGAGCTCTTACAAAACTACATTTTGATGAGCTACATGTAAATGAATCAGAAACATATGGATTTCATTTCCTTTATAATACACAGGGGTTTAGGAATGAAGAGGTGGGGGGAATGCTCCACAAGATGAGTCTGGGCTCTGGTGAAAATGTTAAAAGGGGTGGGGAGCCTCAGACATTTGCTAAATTAAGATGAGGATAATAACCAGTGCATCTCTTCCTCTATGTGCCTTTGGTATCCGCCAGCCAACCTTAGATGCTGGTGAGAGAAAGTACTTACATACCTAAACCTGACAACCTGGGGTCTAAAGCTTTCTTTGATGCTGGGGACCTGGAAACTTTCTGTAACAGGCCAAAAAATACTGAATATTTTGGGGCTGTTGGGAATCATGAAGTAGTATATATAAAAATTTTATGTCCCTAGGATTCAACTAAAGGGAATGAGGGGGTGTTTCCATATGAGGGGCATACTCATATGTGCCAAAGCAAAGAAGGAATCCTTCTCCTGGGCATGCACTAATCTGAGGTTCTTCAGAGCACCACATTCTGGAAGCTTGACATTCCCATTGTAAGCTCAACCCTCCCAAATCCCTGGGGGGGGGGGGGGCAGGCTGACATCCACACACCATAGAGCTGTGGTTTCTGCCCCTGCCCTTTCACACATGCATTTTATTAAGCTAAAGAATTATGGGGAGATAATAAAGAAACCAGGAGTAAATGAGGTTTCTGGAGTGAGCCACTTGATAGGGTCAACCACTCAACACCTGCTTTGGCTAAAAATTAGATAAACTGTTTTAATTTCACATGTCAGAAAGCCAGCGTGTCTAAATCAAGAAAAAGTGATTCTCATCAAAGAAGAAAAACAAAATATAAAACAAAAAGCAGGAAAAGCAGATGCTAGAAGACATAAAAAGAAATGGCAAACAAGCCAACGTTACAAAGGCAGTCCCCTAGAATCAATGAGCAAGAACCTGAGAGCAGCTGGGAGACAGAGAATGGGACAGAGAACAGCACCTGCCCCGTAACAAGCACAAAGCTGGCTGGCTGTCGTTGCGGGGTGGGGGAGACTCTCCTCCGTCACAAGAACCATTTCTTTTGCTAAGTCACATGTTTGGTGGCTTATCTCTTCTCGCCTCTGAACACAGGCACAATCACTTTCTGTTGATCATAATGTTAAGCTTAATTATCCAGAGGTTCCACTTGAACATTTCCTTCCTCAAAGCTGAAGCGATGCCATTATTTCTCACTTAATTGCAGAATAAGGGGTGCTCTGTTTGTCAAGTCCAGGATTTGCTAAGATAACAATGGTGAATGCCGTGGCAGTGCATGACTTCAGTGTTCATGATTACTATTAATTAAGGGTCTGTCAAATGGATAGAATGGGCTCTTTTCTTCTCCATCAGCTAACGCTGGGCACTTCACTCAAGAGAAGCTGCATGGCAAGGAGGAAGAGTGAGTCAAGCTGTGCTATTGCTTGCACTCAAAGCCCAATCCTGGAAGGCCATGAGGATGGGACACAGAACAGTTGCTTTTACAAGTTCACTCTTCCATAAAGGTCAGGCGAAGACAGACGGGCAGCAATGCAGCAAGACGACTCCTGGGACAGGGCAGAGGGCAGAGTTGGCATCCTAGAACTTTGAACATTGCATAATGAGTTTTTAAAAAGACTGAGGAAAACACTTGGGGAATCCAAGGGGACTATGAGAAGTCCCAAGAATCAGATAAAAAGAAATTTAGGGTCTCCATTTAAGAAATATATACGTTTAGTCATAGACTATACATTCTGCAGCTCAATCGTCCTCTTTTGGGGGCTAAGTACCATGTTTTTTTATTCATCTTTGCACTACTGTGTCACATTTCATGCTGCCCAGAGCACTGTAAGTGTTGCCACTCATCTGTTTCCAAACTAGGTGTCTCAGTAAAGCTCCCCCATCACAGGTCATTTGCTAGCCTGAGTAACAATTCCATAGACCCTTGCCATATTTTCCTTTCTGTTTAACCCTAACCCGCCTCCAATCTAGTTCTTTCAGATCCTGGTCTCTAGCTGCCCTACCAGTTAAGATAACTGATTTAAAGAAGAAAGCTAATGGCCCAACTTGCCTAGAAATGGAGAACTATGATATTTTAATACTCGTGCTGAAAGTGTTTGTTCTACTAAAAGCAACACTAGATATTTGTGTTGGTATCACTTTTTTTTTTCTGTAATAGACTCACCTAAAGCTACTGGAAAGATCCTTCTAGGCCAGCAGTCCTTAAAGTGGGTTCCCGAAACTAGTGCATTAGCATCATTTGGAAACTTGCTAGAAATACAGGACCTCGGGTCCCACCTCAGACCTACTGAACCAGAAATTCTGAGGGTGAGGGCCAGTGGGTTGTGTTTTAAAAGCCCTTCAGGAGATTATGCTGCATACTCAAGTTTGAGAATCACTGTTCTCAATCCTGGTTCTGCATTATCAATACCTGGAGAGCCTTTCAACGTAGGGATACCTGGTCCCACCCTAGATCAATTAAACTAGAATTCTCTGAAGGTGGGGGCTGAGCTTCAGTCTTTACTTCCAAGTTCCCAGGCTGATTTAGTGTGCTGTCAAAATGGGAAACCACTGTTGCCGGTGAGGAGCGCTGCCCCACTCAGCTTCCAGCTAAATCTCGCAGCAGGAGACACTTTCAATACTATAAGCAATGACCCTAAAGCTCTGTTCCTGTTGTGGATGAAGAACTATGTTCTAAGCACAAAGGCCGATCTACATACTGTGGTTTCCATCCAAACAGGCATTTCTCTAATATCCTATTTGTGTACTAGAAAGAAGTGTGAGTGCCAATGATCAGAACAAGGAGGGGGATGAATTAATGTTCAGAAAATAAAGACAGCATCTGGGCCCACCTCAGAAACCAGCAGATTCGTTAGCACAGGGGTCCCAGGGACATGGATGCTCCCGAGTGTCCCTGCCCTGCTGAAGCAAAATGCTGCAAAACGTTTTTTTTTTTTTTTTTTTTAATGTTTATTTCGAGAGCATCAGAAAATGAGTTCAAGCTGAACAGCACTGAAGAGCTCTGGATGTGCTCAAGGAGCAGCGGTTCACTCCCCTGCATCTGTCATCCTCACGGTCCATGTCTGAGGTGGTAACAATTGTACTGTCATTCGCTTCAGTTCAAGTGGAACCAGAGCCCTGGCACAGGCGGCCTCCCTGCCCGCTGCTCTGTGCGGGCCTGGCCGAGCTCGCAGGGTCTCGGGCCACTGACAGTAGGGACAGCTGCACCCCCGTCTTCCCACAGGCCAGGCACAGCCCATCGCACCCATTTCCCGCAACCCGTGATGAAGGCAGGCCACGACCGAGGAGAGGCCGCCCTGTTCGGACACTGCTTTCCCATCAGTAAGCTGGGACATCTTCCTCACTTCCAATTCACGTCCAAGGAGCTTGTTCTTGAGAAGCCCTGCTCTCCATAGTCAAGTTTCCGTCTTCAATTTCTTGGATCATAGGTGTGGATCCACACTTCCCAGTAACAGTGCCTTCCCTCCTCACTGCTTTGCCAGTGCCCCAAGTTGTGTGCTGCATATCCAGTCCCACTAAATATCTTGTCTGTGGACTGCACGTTTTAAACTTGCCGCTATATGCTCTTCCGTCTAGATTCCATGATAGCTTATGTTCATCTCAACTTCAGGTTCACAAGAGACACTGTGACAACACAGGACTCAGAGCAGACTCTGAAGTCACACCAGTCAGGTTCCTCCACTGGCTGCTCCACTGATGGGTACTACAACCTTAGTAAGATCATTCTGACGCTCTGAAGCTTCAGTTTCTGGATCTGTAAAACGGAGGTATTACGGTACCTACTGGAGGATTGTTGTAAGCCATGAAGGAATCTGTTTTTCATGTACGGATTTTAATCTAAGAAAACATCAGTCTTAATTCCAAAAATACTCTTTAAAAATGCAGAGAGAGCAAGGACATACACCAACATTAGAACACTCCTTTTACAGCTCAGGAGGGAGGAGATGGGATCAACCAGAGCTGGTAAAAGGGTATTATTATCTGTCTTTCACAGTATTGACCCCCTTAAAAGAGTTCCAAGCCACTATAGTAAAATGTCAACACACCTGTTAGAATAATGCCCATATTCATGTTTCAGTCACTACTCACAGAACTTGAGTGTATTTAAATCTTGAGTATATTATCTGATGAAAAATCAATTTAAGAAAAGGAAGCACAGGGGATCCCTGGGTGGCTCAGTGGTTTCATGCCTGCCTTTGGCCCAGGCATGATCCTGGAGTCCCGGGATCGAGTCCCGCGTCGGGCTCCCGGCATGGAGCCTGCTTCTCCCTCTGCCTGTGTCTCTGCCTCTCTCTCTCTCTCTCTCTCTGTGTCTACCATAAATAAATAAAAATAAATCTTTAAAAAAAGAAAAAAGAAAAAGAAGCACAACAAACCCACAAACAAAACTCATTACTCTTGAAAAAGTCACAAACCACAGAAAAATCCTGTTTTTAAATTACTTTCCAAAGTTATGGTATCACCAGTTTTAGCTGTTTCACTTTGTCACTTCCATTGTGGCTAGGTAAGAAAATGTTTATATTTCTTTAGAGATGATGGATACTGAAGCATACTTCATTCAGTACATCAAGAAGAAAAGGAAAAAGAGAAGGCAAAAAAAAAGCCAATGTAGCAAAAATCAGACCTATATGCTGAATGTAAGTAACAGTTACAATTGTTCCAGGTTTCTTTGGCTACATTTGAAACTAACGTAATTATTTTCCTAATTGTAATAGTAGAAGCCCACAGAGATAGTCCTGAAAGTGGTAAAGGACATATTTTTGGAGTCTATGTCTTGAGGCAGTCAACTACTAATCCTTTTGTTACACATTGTTGTATTTATTTCTCATAGCAACACAATGGCTATTACCTTTCTCTTAATGTACCAGAGGTTAGTACCTCACTTCCCGCCACATTTCTAGGAGGCAGCTGGGCTAAAGACCCATCCATGTCCAAACAACTGATGCCTGTGGTCTTCCAGTCCATTTCACTGCCTCTCCCTCCTTCCATGTGGATAGTCCTCTCTACTCGAGGTCAGGGGCAGTTTTACAAAGGCAAAAAGTCCAGTCACCTGGAGTACATTTATTTTCTTACCTCTTTCGCTAGCACATTCCTCTGTTCCCATGGTTACTCATCTTCCCTGGAGTTCAACTTCCTCACCTGAACACTGCCTCTTGGATTTCTTATGGGAATGAAAGGAATAAACAGGAGCATGATTTTAACTCCATACCTTGGAACAATCATATATAGTAAGTGCTATATCCTCGGTAACTATATAAAGCTATATAACTGGGGTAACTATTCCCTATATTAGGAATTAGCTAGTTGCGCTGGTACCTTCTTACCACTCAAAACTTGCCCCTTCCCCATCAAGTGTCCTAATGACTATTTATAATTGGATAATAACTAGATCTAGACAGTAGGTTCATCAGGAATTCACACAATTATCTCAATTCCTCATGACCCTATAAAATTAGGTTATTTTCTCCCCTGGGAGGAATATAAGCTATAAGGAAATCTTTATGGTATATACAGGTTGTGTGTCTAAAATAACTTTCAAAAGGACAGTTTATTTTTTATCAAGTAGATTCTGCCAAAACTAAGCAGGATTATATAAAACATACCGCTAACACATCACTATTTGTGTTATTCAGTAAATTCTAATTGGACTGATCAAGATGTCTACCTTTAGGTATCTGCCTAGGGAAAATAGGTGCCACTGTTTGGGAGAAGTATGATTAATAAACTGTTTGGAATTTGAAGATACTGAAATATGGTGTTTGGAAAACAGCTCTCCAGAATGAAGGTAAATGTTTTTATTCATGGATAAACAGCACAGCTTAGAGAGCACAGTTGCTCAGCATGATGATTCACGCATTCTCAGCAATGCTTTACTCAGTAATAAGCAACACCTACTCTCTGCTCACCACTCTGGCTTGATTCTCTGGTGGACAGACAAGTATCAGGTGACCCTAGCTCCCATAATTTAAAGAGGCAAAATGAGCACATAAAATAGAATAATCAAGGGCTAGGGGTGAGACTATAAAGAGGGGAAAGCGTTTTGAGACTGTAAAACAGTAGTAAAAAGGTCACATTTTCTACAAAGTCGTATCATTTGTTTCTTCATAGCTCTATAAGAACTATTATCTCCATTTTGTAGATGAGAAAGTTAAAGGCCAGCAAAGCTAAATAACCCAGGTCCAGTATTTGAACCCAGACACTCAGATACCACAATTCACATCCTTAAGCATTCCATGGAGAGCATTCCACAAGAGAGAAATGTCAAATATGTGCTAGAGCAGTTAGCTGGCAAAGGAAATGGGGGAGATCATCTTGAGTTCTGGCAAAGGACAGGTAGGATTCGGCTAGATGAAAAGGGCACGGAAAGGGATGAGGAGAGACGCTGAAATATGCATGGCACACAAATGACAAGAGGGTTCATCCTGACTAGAGCTGGGGTGGGGGTTGGGGGGTGGGAGGGGTAGCAGGGAGGGATGTATAAGGGAGACAAAAATAACAGAGAATGGGGGTTGGGGAATATGAAACCTACAAGTGTATGCAAATATCTCACTTTGCAAAGCAGAGGCCAAGGGAGCCTAGAAGTCTGGGCATCATCAGCACAGAACTGTTAGCTAAAGATACAGGCAGCTCTGGGATAGAATAGAATGTCAGAGTCTGAGTGTGAGTAATGACCACCATTTGGGCAGGAGAAAAAAACCAAGGAAGGGGAATATATGTTTTAACCATTTTATATATACCTACAAAGTACCATCTGAATTCATATGCCAGCTATGAAACCTAGTAGCTATTATGGTTGTCAAGTTAGAAAGCATCTCTGGGCCTCAATTTACTCCAATGTAAAATATGAATAAGAATACCTATCTCACAAGATTGTTGTGAGGATTGAAACCAACATACCAATGATGTGAAGAACAATGCCAGGTGCATAAATAAGTACTTTCTAAGTGTCAGTTAATTGTTAATGCTGTTGTTACCATCATCATGATGGTTCATGAAAGCATGGTCTGCAGCAGAGTTTGTAACAGGGAAAAATTAGGAACGACCTTAATGGACATCCACAGAGAAATGGCTATTCCATGGAAAACCAGGCCTTGGTTTAAAAAACCATTCCATCCCAACCTGGAAAGACCTTCAAGATGTAAAGGTTAAGAGAAATAAATTAAGACAAATTCCAGAATCCCCATAGATAGTCACTAATTGTGATAATGCAGTGACATCATACTGTCTTTCACACAAACATCTTCAGTGTCTTACTAAGTTCTCAGTAGAATGAATCTTTGCAGACTCCTACATGGTAGGGAGAGCAGTTTTCTATAATGATGCATTGAACAAGGCCAAGCACATTGTGAGGGCTGAGCCAAAACCGTGAGTGACAGGGAAAGGACCAGATTCCAACAGGCCTGACTGTCGCCTGCTTTAATCACCAGACAAAGCAGATAAGTTGCAGAGAGGATAGAAAAATTAAACATGTCTGTTTTTGCTTTTTAGAGGCAATTAGGGATTTATAGCCAAAGTGTTGTTATATTTTGAATCAGAGCCAGAATTATTTTTTTTCTTTCGGGGAAGATAATTATACCATAATCACTGACATTCTAAAGGAACATTTTAGAGCCACTACCTTATTCCTCCAGAACAAGCACTAGTTACTTAAAAAAAAAAAAAAAAAAGAAATCTAGCCATGTCCCTTGGGACCACAAAGCAACTATGAGTGTAAGGCCTTGGAGAAGCTTTCAGAAGGAGCACCTTTGTTTTCAGAGTAAAACAACAAAACAGAGCAGCTGCAATGGTTATTGAAATGTGGAGCCAAATCGAAATTTACAAACCCCTAGGGAGAGCCCTAATTTGCAGAATTTCCTACAGTCCAAGATGTTCAGAACAGTTCTATTCTCTTCAGTAACTAAAATTTCCCCATTGACATTTTGTAAAAACTATCGTTCTCCTTGGCATATCCTTTCCTTGTGAGCAACAAGGACTGTCTTCAGATTTGCTCCAGCATAATGACCTCCAACTCCACATTAATGGAGTCTGAACCAACGCCATGTCTTAAAGTCCACAGATTTGGAAAAATAATGCTGACAGAAAACATATACTGAATTTCCACAGTAGATGAGGGGAAAACTCTATGAAAAGAACAAGCCTTAGGATATAGAAAGATGACAGGGAGAGGCCAATGGTGACCTTGGTCCTCTGCTTCTGAATTTAAAGCCACTATCATCCAAAATGTATAAAAGTAAAAAAGAACAGGCTTTAACACAAGACTGGTCATAGCTAGATTTAGGTCTTCCTTCCATGTTCTTATCCATAGCTAAATGCATACCTTGATTCAAAACCTATGTCCAAAACCTAATACATGCAGGGTGCTGTGCGAATCATTGAAGAGGGCAAAGTAATTTAGAAAAGGCAATAATTACAAGAATAAACTTAAGAAGTCACAAGAGAAAATTCTGAAAATGTCCCCTACCCACCATTTCTCTTTCCCAAATCTGCCACACTAAGAAATCCTCTCAACTTTCAAAATCCCTGCCTTTAAAAGGAGTAGAATAACATAAACTCACTCTTTGCTCTTTGAAATTTTTAGAGTGGCTTATAAACACCAAGGAAATCTCAAATATAATACGCAATAATTCATTCATAATCTATGAATGTTTTTCATTTAAGAAACTTGAAAAGTTAAGACTTTGCTAAAAATGATTTCAGACAATATAAAACACATATCATTTTATAATAATATAAAATATAATCATATCTAGTATAAAGAATACTGTAATTTTGTCTTTTTCCTGTTGACAAATGGTATACTATGCCCCCTCCCCAAAAGGGAGCTATCAGCATTTGCACAAATATTTTCAAGATAGTTCAGATATCTAAATAAAGCAAAGAGATGTAAAATTACTTGTCAAAAAAGTCATCTTTTTTTCTGCACTGACCATTTACCAAGAGCTTCCTCTGGGCCAGACGTGGTACCTGGTGCTGAGGATAAAATGGTGAATAAAATAGGAGGAAGAAGACATTTATTAAATACTAACTATAAACTATGTAAGGAAAACTACTCAGTGTTTAGAGAGGAGTTCATGCCAGGAATTAAAGGCAACTCTGAAGAAATAACATCCAAGCTGCTCTCCTAGGGACCCCATGGTCACATGGGAGTGTGTAGAAGCAGCTGAGGAATGGAGGTGGCTTCCAACCCCCAAGGGTCTTCCCTACTTGTCCCTCTGGAGAACACTGGGGTCAGTGATCTGAAGAACCTAGTGCAGAATGCCACTGTTCAACCTGTGCACCTGACCAGGGAGCAGCCTTCTCCTCCCTGTGCTGCCCCAGAACTCCACCTCCTTCTTGCCTTCCCTCTACAACGCCTGAGAAGTTGCTCTGCCAGCCTGCTCCTCACATTACTGAGGCCTGTGGGCAGGGTTAGGACGGTGAGACACATATAGCAGCAGGCCTGCTGTTGGGGAAATACAGAAGGGACAGAAGAAGGAGGGGGTCTGTCCTTTCCTCTGGCCCAAACACGGCTATGGCTGGACCCTGCACATGATGGTCAAAGCCACCTCTCCCATCCACCCAGCTCCCTTATAAGAAAAACATCCAGAGCCTGGGGTTTCTCAACTCAAAAAACAGCTCAACGATGGGAAGCCAGCTGCTTTCAAAAAGAAACAACACAAGTATTCTTTATAAGACCTTTTCCATTTCCAGAAAAAAAAAAAAAAAAGTACTGTATCAAAGGCAACAGCTGCTTCAAGTTAATATAATCTGAATTATCTTGGCTTGGAACCTGATCACTAGTTTTAAGTCAGAAAGTTGGATTTCTAGGACTATTTCTCATCTTAAGATTTGAATCCTTCCTTTTTGTGGTGATAATAAAATTGAATATGTGGTTATTCTTTATTCTTAATTTAGGTTAATAATGAAACATTTTATATCCAAGGCCTCATATTTAAAAAACTATGTAACCAAACTAGTGGTTGAAAATAAAATCAATTCCAAACCTGGAATGTATCTCAACATTTTTAATCCATCTCTCTGGCTATTTTCTTCCATTTAACATTTAAATGTCATATCTTATGTCTTATGATTAATACATTTCTGAAGAATGCTTAAAGATATGGAAGACTATGTTGTTGTAATGATTCATAAGGGCAGGAAATGAACTAACATTTGAAAGCATCATCATTTCAAATCATTTTGTTGACTCTAATTAGTGAGTTTTAAAACATTAAACACCATTTAGTTCAACTTGGGTCTTACAGATGAGAAACAGAAATATGAAAATTCACAAAGTAAGGTAAATGGTTTAATGCAATATTTGTCTATGTATAAAAGTAAAGGAAACAACCAAATATTAACACATTAGAGTGGTTATCTCTAGTTGGTGGGATTTTGCCCTGTCACATAGTTTTCCGTATGTTCTAGGAAATGCATTATTTTCACACATCTGGAAAAAGAAGTTTTTCTATTTACTATGTTTTTTTTTAATGAGTCAAGAAATCATATATAGAAATTGTGCTTCCAAAAATAAACCTCTGTAGTATTACCAGTTATTTTTATATAATGAAAATAAAACTCTTGGCTAGCACTATACTGGGAGGAAAAAATTGCTTGGGTATATAGGGGGAAAAAATCTCCATGAGTCTATCTACAAAGCTAGCAGACATATAATTTAAAAGTACTAAATATTAATGTAAATGTCCTATGTTTCACACAGTATTTTTTTGCACAGTATAATAGAGGTCTTTGTAAGCTGTATTATTATAATGGTTCAAAAACATTATTATTTTAAAATATAGTAAGGTCTAGAATATCCACTCAAAACAGAAAAGTAGACCAAAATAAATTAAATAATTCACTCTTCATTCGCTTTCGCCCTGTCCCAGGCATACCTAATGCCCAAACCCTGAAGTGTGAACATGCAAACTGTCCTTCCTATTCCTTTTCCCGTCCAGGCTCCCTCTACTGGTCAAGGGCTCAGTGCCGAGGACTGATAATAAGGTCAGGGGAGAAGTAGGGGGGGGCTCCAAGCCTATAGAGAATCCAATCCAAGGCAAACACTACCAGCTTCCTAGACCCTTCGAAATGCAAACCCGTGGGAGGAGCAGGTTAAAACCTTCACCTAAAATATGCTGTGTACTTTCAAGTCATGTACTCTCAGAAACCTGTGAGTTTCATCACTGACCCCAGAAGCCAGGAACACCTGAGGTCCACACTATTTGACAGCCTATGCAGAACGAACACAAAATGCTCCCAAAGACATGGGACTACTCTTCCTGGCAAGCCACCAGATGGTCCAAATTTACCCAGTAAGTGATTCTGGTGTCCACTCTATGTCAATCACTAGGATTACACCACAAGAAAAATGCTACAGGAATGTTAAGACAGGGCTCCTATCCTCAAGAAGCCCAAGATACCCCCAGCCATCAGAACACCCAGGTACCCACAAGGAGCCAGAGGCTGTGCATAGCCAACATTCTACTTGGTTGACAAGTTCTTTCCCAACCTGATGGCTTAACTGGGGAAAAGTTACTCAAATCTGGGTTTTTAAAAATACAGTTTCAGCCCAGCAACATACTGAACTTTGATTCATCTTGTTTCCAATGCTATTTTTTTTACAGGCCAGGGGAATGCAGAATGGGAACCTCACATGACAATGGTACTAATAAAAGGTCAGGCTATGCCATTCAGAGAGGTCTAATCTATAAAATATGTTGACACAGGAATACAAACAAAAAGCCTTCAGAACTTGTCCTTGGCGTTTACATTAAGGAGAAGCCCTCTGATGGGTGTTAATGCATCTTAAACATCTTGCTCTCATGTGTGTCAAGCTTAATCTCCCTTTTGCCACAAGGGTTGCAGGCTTTAGGCCTGGAGCCGTCAGCTAATCTGAAGACAGTTTCCACTGTACATTAAAGCTACCTTCAAGTTACTGCATATAATAATTTCCCACTTACATAAGGCAAGAAATATTTATTTTATTTACTTAGTTATGAATGTAGGATTAAGTCTTTTTAAAATTAGTTTGCATTTAAAAAGAATGAATGTAAGTAAAGCTATTTTTAAAAATAACAATATGGATAGAAAAGCTGATGGTGGTATCTGAATGTCTGAAGTCTGGCCAAGGCTGGGATACAGTTTCAATATGCATGCAATTAAAATAAAACAAAACAAAAATCTAAACAACTCGGAAACGTCCCACACCACAATATTATCTTAGTTCTTCCTTAGAATCAATATTTACACTCACAGAGAACATGTGAGCAGACAGTTCACTTACAAATCACGTATAATATTTTCTGCCAAGGGCAGAAGCAGCAGCCCTGCCCTGCCCTGCCCACCATCCCTGACATGATCTAATTAGTACACCGAACATTAAAACTTCTATCTCTGCAGGGGACAGAGCCTGCACCAGGCAGTGCCTGCTCTCAAGGTAACCAACAATCTATAACTATTAACATGACTTTAATCCAGTAGGTTTAAAACCCTGTCCCTCCAAACCTTAAAACCTTTTCTCTTAAAATCTCAAGAGAAAAAAAACACTTTGTAGAGTCCTTTTTATGTGCCAATGACTATGCTGGGCAACTTACACCTATCTTGTGAATTTGATAATCACAAAAACCTATTCATTAACATTAATGAATTCAACAGTTTATAAAAGAGAGGCTAAGTAAGGCAGACCAACAAGAATAAGGTCAAAATTCAACCCTAAAGCACAGTACCCTTTCCACACCCACACCAAACAGGGGTGTGTTTGTGAATACAATCTAGGGAGCCTAATTTTTATATTCAGAATAAGAAACAAGACATGCCATAAGAAAACCTGCATCACTGTATAGATGGTAGAAGTAGGAAATTATTTCAATATACCTGCTCAATGGCATTTCAGATACATTTTGCTCCATAACTGGAAACACCCAACCTACCCATTCAAAGGAGTTTAGATGCAGCTTTGTAAACTCTGCTCCTCTTCTCATAATCTAGGGATAGAACATGGTCTTTGGCAGATGGATCCTTTTGCATCAGCATCAGATTAAGTGTACAGAAATGGAAGCTTTAGAACAGGGATGTTTGTGTGTTAATACAGCCAGGGCTGACACTTACTCATGGTCAGGAACATTGCATTATTAAGATTAAGAATCCTTAGTACAGAAAGCCCTCTGACTCCAAGAGACTGGTAAACAAAGAGTCATGGCTTATGTGCATCAAGTGGGTTTGGCACATTCGCACTATTTGAATCTATCTGCTAGATCTAAATGATGTTTGTCAGAGAGAAACAGGGAGAGGAGGAGGAAGAGGACAAACAATTAGGTAAACAGCTCATCTGGGAAAACCATTTGAAAAATAAGTGAATTCATCCATTAGCATACCACAGCCCTCTAAATGGATCCAGATAATAAACTTCCTCTGATGATTTTATCTTACCTGCAGTTAGGAACTCTACTTTTCACTGATTAACTGGAGTGGTTTTCAAGACAAGTAGCAAATATTCTGGAAGTTTTCAACCTTTCATGGAACAGGGCTTAGGCCCACATGAACAAACTCCACACTTCCTTCTTCATTCCTTTTTTGTTTTTTTTTTTAAGATTTTATTTATTTATTCATGAGAGACAGAGAGAGGCAGATACATAGTCAGAGGGAGAAGCAGACTCCCTGTGGGAGCCTGATGCAGAGCTAGATCCCAGAACCCTGGGATCACGACCTGAGCCAAAGGCAGATGCTCAACCATTGAGCCACCCAGAGGCCCCACCTTCTTCCTTCTTTATCATTGCTGTGACCAGAGCAAGCTGGTCGAATGAGCCTTCTATCTCTGCTTACTCAGCATTTCTACAGGAGGAGAGGCTGCTGCACACACCAGTGAACACTGGGCCACAGAGGGCAAGGGCATTCCAGACAATGGATGCAATTTGTTCTATTCATCAATGGAGACACCCCTCAAGTGTACCCAACATGGAGGTGCCTGAGTGTGGAAGCTCTGTTTCCTAGCATCTCACATTACTAGTCTGTTCACCTGCCAGGATACTGGTATTATCTGGGAAATACTGAATTACTTCTGAGATATAACATGTTTCACATGACGGACGCCTGAGGGGGTGCTGAAGCCAGTCTTTGAAACAGCCTGTGTCTAGATTTTCTGAGGCCTGTATTTGCAAAACTTCAACCTGAACTTCATAAACTCCTAGGTCTCCATTCCTGAACAAGAAAAAAAAAAAATCTCTTTTCTCATGTCTTAGTGCAACTTTAAACAAATAATCACAACTCAGTACCATTAGTATGAGAGAGAAACCCAAATCATCTTTTACGCTCAAAAAGCTGTCTTGTTCTCTCCAAGTATCCACATGAACCTAATGAATTTCCAGAAGATCCATACTGCTCGCCACACCTCATTGCCAGCATCATAAATTTTGATCAAAAACATCTTCTGATTCAAGTTGATTTCTAATATCTAAAGCAGCACAGAAAAGTCTGAGTCTTCATGACATTCACATTCAGAGGTCAATGGACTACACGGAGTAGGAACTAACGGACACTTGATGAATTAATGTCAGACAGATAAATAGTCACAAGATTTCCTCATAATAATCAGAGTCAAAACTAATAAAAGAAACCTAAAGAGACTGTGTGAATGCAGGACACCCTGTTACATGATGGCCATGAGATGCGATTCCTATAAAACCCAAGAAACCCCTGATGTTAAGAGGTGTTTCATTAGACTGAAATTAGACATGCTTTCCAGAGTCCTTTTGAAAAATTAAACAAAAAGGCCTCATTCCCTGCAAACTACAGACAAAATATGTCATTACTCAGACGTCACTTTGCTTTTGCTTTTGGAGGACATCATTACGAAACTCCCTTCCAGCCCCCAAAACCTATATTAACCTAAAAGGTCAATGCCCCTTTTAGGCAGCCATTTACTCTTCGTGGCTTTCATTTAGTTCCAGAGCATCTAACATTTACAGTATTAGGGGCATGATGGATATATATGGGCATTTATTTTCCCAAATCAGAGCCTGAGTAGACAGCACCATATTATGGCTTTTTGCACTTTCTTTACTTCTCTTTCTTTTTAATTTGAGGAGAGGGGAAGGAAGAGAATTCTTTACCAAAAAAGGTTCCAAGATACATTTCTCAGTTGTTTCTCACCTTAAAAATGAAGTATATCTCCTTTAAGTGTTACTGGCAACATACAACATCTCTAAGTGAGCTTAACCCTCTTCCTTGTAAATGAAAAACACATTTTCAGACTTTCTGGTGGTACTTACTTAACCATGGGCTGCAACTTGCCAAATTATATTTTCTATTCAAGAAAGGGTAGATGAACTAGATAAATCAAAAGCAGTATTTAGGACGAAGGCTGGCAGACTTGCAGAAAGAATATGCCTCATTTTATCATGTTTACACAGCCTAAAACCCTGTATTTTTTTTTTTTTAAAGTTAGCCATTCTTTGCATTTGACTGTGTTGACAATCTGGAGTCCAAAGTTTAACATAAATTTATGGCTACCATTATATGCAATTTCATTTAGAAGTCAAGGGCCACTTGCCAACTGTGGGCTTTTCTGCAAATTTTCTCTGATAAATAATAGATTTTCAAATGCTTGAATTTCCTACTAACTCACAGCAGCATGGAATAGTCTCAACAAAGACCCCAAGACCATATGGCTCCCAATGCCAAAGATATTCACCATTTGTCTCTTCATGGAAAAGATTTACTGACTCCTGCTATAAATCCTATGAAGTATTATTATGAGTCCATTTTTGCAGAAGAGGCAAAGGCAGCCCAGGGGGAGAAAGCAATGTACTAGAAGTAACACAGCAAGAAGATGCAGGCACTGGTACTTGCGGCCATCTGCCTCCAGGGCCCAGGCTCATAATACCCTTGGTGTGACTTCTCTGTCATTGATATTGCTGTAATTATGTCACCCGCATGTACTCTCCGGAACATACACATCCTTCCCTGGGCTTTGGGCTGCTGTGAATCTGGTTACTGGTTCAGAGGTTGTACCTCTGCAGTCTTGGATGTTCTCCCCTCTTCTTGGCTCTGGGTCTTGCTTCCTGAGCCATGCCTTCTCAAGCCAAACCTGTGCAATACTACATCCATTATCTCCAATCTAGAACCTGCTAGTCCCAGCTGAATGACTTACAACTACAGACCAGAAGCTATCATTTCAAGTCTCTAAAATTCTCTTTTCACATCTGAGTGAGTTCTATATAATCCTGGGACTCGCCCACCTGCCTCGCAGGCCTTTGGCTATTGTCTCCCCCATCTGTCCATGTGGCCTACTCCCACCTGTTATCTAAGCCAGCATCTGGGTCTCTTCTTAGCAGCAGCCATATGGCCTCAATTTGGGGTGTGTGTCATGGGGAGTGGGGATCACAACCCCAGCGCCATCTGTGTTCCATCAGCTTCCTCCAGCACCTGTACCCACTTCTTTTTTCAAAGCCTAATGCTTTGAGGCTTCTTCTCTCCCCTGCTCTTCCTCTCGCGGGTTGAAAAGTAAATTCTAGTTGTCACCTGATCCACACAGTAGCCCATGCCATGGATGATCCAATCCTTCCTAGGGCTACTCACTGTTCCAGGTCACACTTGATGCCAATCAGGAACCTTCCTTCTCAGCATCCTAACCATCACCAGTCCCCTGCCGTGATTGGTGGCAAGCTGCATCATTAAGATCCAAAAGTCTGCAACCAGCCAAACATGGGCTAGAGTCCTAGCACTGCTGCTGACCAGCTGTGTGAGACTGGGCAAGTCTAACGTCTCAACTTCCCTTCTGTCATCTGTAAAATGGGGAATACTATGGCTTTTATGAAGCTGAAGGGATAATGCCAGTACAGATCTAAGCATGCTGCTCAGCATACAGTAAGTGATCAATAAATGTCAGGGAGTGCTATCTTATTTATTATTCTCATAATCGCTATTACTGCTGCTACCAATTGTGACTTTTACAACATCAAAGATATCTAAATATAGAATTGTTATAGTAACTATACGCACAGTGCCCAGATAGTAACTAACTACACATACAATACTGTGTGTGCTGTGTGTTCTCTGGGGCTAGAGGGAAGTGAAGAATGCACCAAAAATTAACAGAAGTGAACATATCACTCAATCCCTCTATGCCCACATTTCTGCTTATGAAAAGGAGAAAAGCTGGATGAACTGGGAGTTCATGTTTCTCACTACTGTCTATAAGAATAAAGCTGATAAACCTGTATGCTGATTTCAGGTTCCATAATACCCTAGGGAGATAGGACAAATCCTACAGGTTTCCAAACACTGCTTATTACAAACTTTGTTTCCAATGAAAAGCATCCCTGTTATAAAAGCCAGGTTTGTCTTCATCCCTTAAACCATTTCCTGAAGCTTATCCTGTAAGATAAGAATTTTTATGTCAAAGAAATACTTGACATCTGAGCAAAGTAAAAATAAACCCGAGACGTGTCTCAACTTCACAAAGGTCAAACAGTGGACAGCCAAAATGTTCAAAGTATTAGCATAATTAGGGAAAAGGGCAAGGTACTACAAGCTTGAAATTTCCAGATGCCACATGATGATGGCTTGACAATTTTAAGTTACATTTCAAATTTTGGTCATGAGAGAAGAGAGGAGGGATGGTTTGTCTTACAACTTTGCAGTTAGACGTACTCGAACCGATTTCCTTTCCTAGTTTACACAAAATGACATCTCTTTTAACACGAGGAATGCAGAAAACCTCAACTGGTAAACAGTCATGCTCACTTACCACACTGAGACTAAAATGTGATTTTATAATCTTATCAGAATATTCCCATGACCTGCGAGCAGAGCATTCATTTCATAAAATACTGAAAGACTGGCTTTATCATAAAATTCCCAGAAGGAATATCTGAATCTGTGTGGGAATTCCCCATCAAAAGACCTATCCCCTTGTTCCAATTTCATTAAATGCTCCTTATCTGAAGGCAATGAACACATGAAGGAGGATCTCAGCAGGAGAAGCCTGGAAAGCAGTGACCACTTATTTTCTCACCTTTCCTATGACAGTACAATCCACATCTTAGCCAACCTCATTGAGGGAATAAATCCCAACAGTGCCATACCAATCACAGTAAATTCTGTCTCATAACTGAGTTGGGATGTGACCCATTCTGTCTAGCAAGTCAATACAAAGATGTAGTCTGTTTTAGGACTTCAAGGAAAGCATCGAGAGATGCTCACACTCACAAAGAGAGACAAAGAAACAATGTCTTGCTGCTGTCTCTGGAGCTGTCTTATCTAGATGTGATGCTAGGACCTGTGGCAGCCATCTTGTGACCATGAGGAGACAAAACTGACAAGCTCAGGATGACTAAGAACAACCTAGGTCTTTAAAAAAGCAAAAACAAAAACAAAACAAAGAACCTAGGTCTTTGACAAGGTCACCAAACTGCTCAGCTCACTCATCTGGAAATCACCCAGTCCTTGTACTTAAGACAACATGTTTTTGAAGTCCTGTTACCTATTGCTGAAAATACCTTAAGTAATAGAACTGGACCCGTGGAAAATCATTAAAGAAAAATCTAGTTGTTCATTAGATGTGCCTTCCAAAGAGCATCCAGAAATGGGCTGCTCTGCCTCACCACAAATGGCAAGATGTGAAAGGAACAAGTTTTAAGAGTCTGGTATCTTGAACAGCACAGATGCTGATTGCTGAGGCTGGATCTTTCAGAGCTCACCTATGATGCGTGTAGATACTTCCCCATCAAGTGAACCAGGTCTTAAACATCCTTGTGTGCTGGACTCTGCAATCTGTGAAACGAGGATTTAGGAACAAGCTTTCTAAACTGCATATAAAATGGTATAAAGGATTTAAAAAAAAAACAGTGACTACAACATCTATCAGCAATTGCTACATACAAGCTGCTATTAGAAATCACAGTTCAAAATCATGGCCTGAATTTCCAAAGTTTTTTCAAAAATTCGTTAGGGGTTTAAAGCAAAACTGATGATTTAAAAATTTTTATCAATTTTACTCAAACAGAACACTGAAACTACTTCTTATTCCAACTCCATTTAATTAAAAACAAAAATAAAAACAAAAAAACAAGGGGTGCTTTGGGGGGCTCAGTTAAGTGTCCCAACTCTTGATTTCAGCTAGGGTCATGATCTCAGGGTCCTGAGAGTGAGGCCCGCATCAGGCTCTGTGCTCAGTGTGGAGATTGCTAGGATTCTCTCTCCCTCTGCCCCTCCCCCCTCCCCAACTTGTGCATGCTTTCATTAATTAATTAATTAAAATAAACCAAATTAGTCTCTATATCTGGCAGACATAATTCAGAGAACTCTACACATATTAAAAGCATAAACCTGCTTCATTTATGAAAATGTTCTAACAATGCTCATACCTCGATCTTCTCCAGACTGTCTTCTGCCTTGTAAACCTAAACTTTCAATGAAAGGCTTAGACTTTTAAAACTTCAGCTACTACCTTACTTGCTTAAATAGTAACCAAGGGAAAAAAAAAAATAGTAACCAAGGGACCTCAGGTGTGTCAGGCACTAGACGAGGGCAGCAGGTACAAAGGGGCCTGTTGTCATGCAGTGTATGCTTTAATAGCGACAAAATTAAATAATAAATGCTAGTTTAAAAAAAAACTAAACTAAAACTTTAAGAAATAAAATTAAAGCTAATGCTAATAAGGAGATAAAGGAAGGGGCTAAAGGAAACTGGGTGGAGAAGGCAGTTCTACTTCCAATGGAGAATTAATCAGTTTCTTTGACAAGTGACATACCAGCTGTGATCCCAGAGAGAAAGAGAAGCCAGCCAAGGGAACAGCCATGTGAAGCCAGGAGTCGAAAAGAAACAGCTGCTGACACCAAAGCCACAAACCACCCCAGCGGTCTTATTTACAAAAGGTGCAGATCATCTCTAACCTGCCTTTCTACCTGCAGCTGTTATGACAACAGAAAGTCCTCCTCTTTTAAAATTCAAGGTTAAAAGCCCTACAATTGGTAAAGTCCCCTTATTATTAATCTTCCCTTGGAAAAGCACAAGGCTTTAGTTGCTCTAAAAATAAAGACTCATCTCATCGCTGTCTTATGTTTCATACTGGATCCCTTGAAGCAGTAAATAAAACTAGTTTTGACTCGAGAAGTTGAGATAGCCTTTGAGATACCTGAAGATCCACAAGGCTTCTTCTACGTCAGAGCTGAGAAGGGCTCTTCTGCAGCACTGTGGTAAATCCATGACAGTGCTATACTGATTGACACAATTACACTGCAAAACTACCTTCTAAATAACTACCCAAGTGAGAAAGGCCAATCAAGAGCTGGCTGAGGATTCCTGGGCCACTCATCTGATACAGTAGCACGTGGCAGCAAAGAAAGCTTGGAATTTGCTGGTGGAAAACCAAACCCTTTTGGTGGCATACACTTTTTATAGTCCCAGTTCCTAATACATGATATTTGCCACATGACTATATAAAAATTAAACAATAAGCCACAGCACTAAGAAGAGACTAAAAATCCTATCACTGAAACAAATGGCAAGCAAATGGAGACATCCATAAGCAGAGAAGCATGTTTTGGGTCAACCCAAAGCAATGCACTGGAAACTTGCTATTTGATGAAGGTAAGCCAGGACTGCATTTTTTTTTTTTAAGATTGATTGATTGATTTGAGAGAGATTGAGAGAGAGAGAGAGAGAGAGAGGGAGAACAAGTGCTCAGAGAGAGAGCGGGAGAAGGAGAAGGGGGCTCTAGCAGGGAGCTGATGTACAGCTCCGATCCCAAGACCCTGAAATCAAGACCTGAGCAGAAGGCAGATGCTTAGCTGACTGAGCCACCCAGGTGCCCCCAGACCTGCAGTATGTATGTATGTATGTATGTATGTATGTATGTATTTATTTATTTATTTATTTTTGACTTGCAGTTTTTAAGAGATTTGCAAAGCAGCAAGAGAAAAGCAGTGGAAGGTAGGGAGCATAGATTAATTTCCTCCTTAGCTCCTGATCCCTCAGGATGTTGGTCTCATTGTTCCATATCCAAGTGAAAAACCGGAGACCCTAAGAAGTAAATGAACTTGCCCAAGGAAGTACTGCACCTAAAATGTGAATCAGATTCATGTGGCTCCCAGTCACAGGCCCTTCTTATCACACTGCCTCACCTGGTCAACTAGGTTTGATTCATTATTCCTTGAGTAATCGGGAACAAGATTTCTCAAGGTCCTTCAAAAACAATTTTAGGGATCCCTGGGTGGCTCAGCCATTTAGCGTCTGCCTTTGGCCCAGGGTGTGATCCTGGAGTCCCGGGATCAAGTCTCACATCAGACTCCCTGCATGGAGCCTGCTTCTCTCTCTGCCTGTGTCTCTGCCTCTCTCTCTCTACCCTCCCCCAACTCTCTGCGTCTCTCATGAATAAATAAAATCTATTAAAATAAAGAAAAAAAAAACCATTTTAGTCCCTAGAGATTACTAAGAAGCTGAAGAATGTCACATGCGATGAAGACTGAGTTTCACTCAGAACCCTCTCAGGTGAGTATGAGGACAAGCAGGTTGAGGATCTTCTGAGAGGACGAGTGGAGGATGGGGCCACCCGTGCACCTAATGCCTGTATCTCGGCACAGAGCCCTTGGACGTCACATTCTTTCAAGCCTCTGCTTTCTACTCTGACAATTTCCACTACACCAAATGCCTCACTATTCTTTACTCTGTACCAGACCAGCTCCTCAGGGAAGTTCTCTGAGAAGTCCAGTGCCACCATCACCGCTGCCACTACCACACCCCCCAAACCCCAGTGGACACCACCCCAGCAGTGTGCCCCAAGGCCCACAGTGCTTGCTGCTCCTAGGACATCCCTAGCACAGTAGCAGAATGTTCGAGGTACCTCTTCACTGCTCTGAGACTTCTCCAAGCAGGACCTGAGTTCAAGTTTCTTTCCTCCCTGGTACTTGGCACGGTGCCTTCGAGTTACAAATTCAAGTAGATACCCACTGATCCTTCACGTGGCCACATGGGCCGGGGCAGCAGGACTTGAGATGAGGGACTCTCAAAGGGTTGAGAGCAGGGGCTCTGGATAATGACATCTACCCCCTATGTCACCTTGGTCTCCTCATCTATAAATGGAGGTAAGGATTTTGCTTAGCCTCTCGGAGAGCTATCCTCTGGATAACAAAGTCAGGAGATGCTGACACCTGAGTGACTGAGAACATAATGAATGTTCTGTTAGCGTTCCTTCCCTTCCTGTACCCCCTACCCCGCGCTTCATTTCCTTCCAGGCACTCACTGTCCAGCTGACACATTAATAATTTGGTTTGGCTTACTGCCAGGCCCTGCCCTGCTAGGATAACAAGTCTGTCAGGAGAGGACTCTTGCTTTCTTCTCTGCTGTGTACTGGAACGGACAACACTCACTGGGATGCCGAAGGCCTCAAGTATTTCTTAAGTGAATAAAGGCACAAACAAACAAGTGAATGACTGAACATTCACAAACAAGTGAATGACTGAATATTCAAGTATTCGCTTAAATACTCACTGACCAACTCATGAGCATACAGTCTAGAAGACACTTGAGGAATGTTAACAAAACTGAAGACCATGAATTGGTAAGTCAATAATGACAGGGATATTTCATCTTTTGTATTAGTAGCAAAGAAAAAGTGACAAATGAGTGAAATTCTTGGACACAAATTTATTGCTGATCTCACACTAGGTAGAAAAGGAGTCCTCACACCAATACCTTATCTGTTCCCAGACTCACCATTATATAATTAATGCTATGTGAACCCACACCCTCCCCTACTGATAGAACTATGCTTTAACAGAGCCCTCTAGAAAGGCACAAATCATCTGTAAGAAAATCTGCTCCAGTTGGCCAGCTGCCTGGCTTCGGGTTTCCTCAAAGGCTAGTCTTTGATTGATCGGGGCAGAGCCTTCCTATCTACATGGAAGCATTGGTGGAGGCCAAAGAGCCTCCAACTGCCCCTGTGGTATTGGTACCATTTCCCCTGGCACTGAGAATAGAGGAGGACGACAAGGAGGTAAAAGTACCCAGGAAAGAAGACCGCAAGTTCGCAACCTCCTCTCTAGGCTTAATGCCTTTCAACATGTTCCTCAAGTCTTTTCGGTCTCTCTTGCTTGGTTCTCACCCTTCACATCCAATAGATGAATGTGCTCCTCTTTTTTCTAATCTGCATAGTTGTGGGCAGCGCTAAAGAAATTTGTGCAGGAAGTAAAGAGAAGATAAAGGTCCTGAGTTCTATTATCACCATAGTTACCTGTTCAACTTGCATGAAAACCCTAAATTTACAAACACCACGTGACTCTGTCCAATGGATGGACTGAGTTTTTTGAGATTCTGTACCAAAAAACTTGAATTTCTCTAAAAGTGTTCCTCATAATGAAATGAAAGCATTTCATTCAACACTACACATACCCATGATCTTGGTTCTCCTACAAACGTTCTACAGCATCTATAGGCAAAATGCTCCGGAGTACCTCTGCTTTTCCTATTTTTTTTTTAAAGGCCTTTGTATTCCTCTCTTCTCCATATTCAGTGGTGAGAAAAGTGATTTATCACCTGCCACAGGACCGCTACTCGGGCTCCCCACCATAAATCTTGCCTTTGTGACAAAACCCTTATCTTCAAAAACAGATAGCATCAACCATTACTGCTCTCTGTGTCGATGTCCTTTTATTAAAGAACGACTGTTTTCGTTATAAATCCTTAGGCATATGAGTGGAAGACACTTTCATAGCACATGCCTTCACTGAGGGGCAATCCAGCTCAAGCGACATTCTCACTTCTGAGCAAGGGCAAAATCCCTAAGTAAATGCGTTCCACAGGGGCTGAGCTGAAGGACATTTTTCAAAGACCAATGCCATTTGGTTGAAGTTGGCTCTGGAGGGCTGCATACCTTTTCAATCAAAGCCATAGCTGCTGGAGGGTGAGCCCTACCCCCGGAGATGAGCCCTGAGAACTCCACACATCTCCATGGAGCAGGTGGGCCCCACCTCATCCACAGACTCTGCTCCCGGGCTTCCCTTCTAAGGTGGCTGCTCAGAACCCCAAAAAAGGAAGCCGTGCCCTGAAAGCTGATATGATCACAGATGCTTCCCCTGGTCTGTTCGGTAAAGGTGGCGACATAGCTTTCTCTACCTCACAGGTTTGCAGGCAGCCCCCAGACTGACAGGGCAGGGCAAGGAATGGAAGACGGGGTTCGGTTTGGTGGAAACATTCTGGACAATGCTGTACTTAATGTGAGTAGGGGCACCATGACTGTTCTCAGAAAATTAATTCCGTGTGTGTCAACAGAATTTTGACTCACACAAAAAAGCATCTTAAAAATCACTTCATGGGACACCTGGGTGGCTCAGCAGTTATGCATCTTCCTTCAGCTCAGGGCATGATCCTGAGGTCCTGGGATCAAGTCCCACATCGGGCTCCCTGCATGAAGCCTGCTTCTCCCTCTGCCTATGTCTCTGCCTCTCTGTGTGTCTCTCATGAATAAATAAATAAAATCTTTTTAAAAAATCACTTCATTTAGCGTCTTTCTTTTATAAGTAAGCCAGGTGGAGTGAAATAGTTAGGATTCAAGTCTCTATAGTCATTCTTTCTTTTCAAACTTAGTAATAAAAAAATAAATAAAACAGCAAATCTACTCACACCTATGTGTTTTTTAATTTTTGAGCCATTTAGTGTGTGGTCACATGGATTGATTCTCTTCCTCTCTTATCTCTCTTTTAAAAATTTTAGTTAAGTTCTTCCAAAGTATCAAAGCGCACATAGTCAGATTGCTAGTTATTGACTCAGCTGCGCGGAAATCCAATGCTATGTACTGTCTACTAGAGAAAAAAGTAAAGAAGTTCTGGATTGATCCATCACAATGCTTTATCATTAGCTTCCATGTGCTTCTTTTCCAGTATGCTTTTCTTCCATGGGCCTGAAGACCTTGCATGGATGTCGGGGAAGCAAGCTATCTGGTGGATCTCTGTGGGAATGAATCATGCTGTGCATTCCGGCTGTCATAGAGCATATAACTCAAGCACAGCTAGTTGCTTCTCAGGTCCAGGCACACCTGAGTCCCTATAAGCAGGGACATAGCAGTCCTTAAAAGGAGGACTACTGTCCCAAGACAGCGCATAATCAGGTACTAATAGAAATAATCAGACCAACCCAAGAGAAGTCAGCCAAAGAGGAAGCAGCTTGATTTTGCAAGAGTACCCTCCCCTCAAATTTCTAATAAAAATGGAGATTCCTTCCTGTATTTGGGGGGAAATATATATATATATAATAAATATATATATATTTATCACTTGGATTTCAAGAGTTTAATCGGAAACTTGGGAAAACTGGAGTTTTGAGAAGATTGTTCCTGGAGCTTTCATGCCGGAGACCTCAGATAAACAGAAAATGCCACAAGCTCATTAGCAAAAGGGGGGTTTTTTCAGCTCTTCCTTTGTATTCCACAGTGTGCTGCAGAGACTATGGCTTATCTCAAGTCTTATAGCAACATACAGAGCTTGTTGATAGTTGGTTGGAAACCAGGGATGGCTTGTTATAAATGCTGATCAGTTTTGCTGGCCCCAAAGGCCTCTCTGAGGTCCTAAGGTGACCATTTCTGGCAGTACAAGACCCCAGAGCTGATAGCTAGGCATGATCTCTAGGGCTTCCGTTGCCTGGGAACCACAGAGCATATACAATGCACCTCAGCCCTGATTGTCTTTATTACAATGTGTAGCAAGTGACAGTGGAATGTAGGTGACCAAGAGGACCAGGGGGAGAGTGAGGAACAATGGCCTCTAAAATGAAATGCTGCCACAGGAGGAGTACTTTCTAGCAGAGATTAGCAAACCATATCCAGCAAACCAAATCTGGCTCACTGCCTGTTTTTTTAAAAATAAAGTTTCATTGTAACATAGTCATGTTCATCTGTTTACATATGGTCTGTGGCTATTTTCACACTAAGATGGCTATACTGAGTTGTTGCAACAGAGATTATATGGCCCCCAAAGCGAAAACATTCATTATGTGATCCTTTACAGGGAGGAAACCCCCGTTCAATGGTAAAATGCAAATGTTATGGACCATGTTCATTCTTCCAAATCTATACAAGCTCTCCAAAAATATCTTACAAAATAACATAAAATCGACCTCCCAATTCACATGGGTCATTACCACACATTAAGAGTAACCCAGGCTGGAACACTTAAAAAAAAAAAAGGCGGCCAATACTGAAGGGCGTTTCCACTCCACCAGGATAAGCCATTCACTTTTGCCTTGTCACAAATGCAAACTTTTGGCTGCCAGGAAGAATATGTAGCTAGACTCTTAGTACACCCTCTAGACAGGAGTGGACTGTGAGAGGCAAGAATACCTAAAATTAAAAGGGCAAATACTCTATTCTAACATCACAGAGAAGTAACAGTTGCCAGGATTAATGAGCTGGCTTTAGCCCTGTCCGATATTTGACACTCAGCCTAGAAAAAGAAAAAAAATGTCCAACATTAATTACCTTCTTCTAGGGCTAAAGGCTGCCCTCTAAGTACATTCTAACTCCCTCTCTTTGAGCCTCTTGACTGCTAATCTCCTTGGTATCAAGAAAACCTGCCCCAGGACAGAAGTGCCTTCTTGGCTAAAGCTCTATAAAGCTTCAGAAACCAAACTGAGTGCTTGACCATGCTAATTAGGTAGTGTGAGCCCGGACAGCTAAGAAAGCCTTCTCAGCTCACTCTCCTTCCCCAACACTTCTTTAAAAACAGAAACAAAGTCAATGAGTGCAAACATGCACATTCTATTACTGCAAAACAGCCAAAAGGCAGAGCCAATAGAGACCCTACCTAAAAGACAAGGTGATTTTTAAAACCAATTCAAGTTTTTCCCCTCCTCTAGCTCATTTCTGTCTCTGGCAGTTCAGTCCTGTGTTAAACAATTGCTTCATTTACAACACAAGTTGTACTAGGGCATGCTGTGAATTATAACTGAGTTTTAAACCTCTCAATTCACTAAAGGGCTGTGATAAGATGCTTCTCCTTTGAAGTGTGGTACGAGTGAGCAAAGCAATGGTTTAGAAAGGAAAAGTTAATAAGTTAATGTACAAAAAATCTCCCAGCTCGGAAGGATTTCATCTTTCTCATGAATACTAGTGCTTCTGTAATTCAACATGACTGCCTATAAAAACAATGAACACAAACAGCATTATATCATACTTAAAAGGAAAAACAGCAGCTTATAATTACACAGTTAAGTCTTAAGAAAGCTCACAAACAACTACAGAACAAATACGGTATGTGTGCTGTTCACAGATCACAAAGGTGCCCACAACGTTCTGGAAAAGCCATCCCGGCATGAACAACTCTAGTGTAATACATTACACACCTCCAAGAGTGCTTAGAGATCTCACTTCCAGGGCAAGTCTTCTTTTGACATTTGTGTCCAGTGCAGGGAAGCTCCACACAAGAAAAAGTCATTCCTGGAATGTTCATCTCATCTTTTGCTCCCAGAAATCTAACATAGTAACTTTCCCAAGGACAAACTTGAGAAACAACGGTCGAGTCAAATAGAAAACTCATAATCAAACTTGATAATGTTTATAGCTGGGCCAAACTGAGATGTGTGGGTTTTTTGTTTTTAATATTTTATTTATTTGAGAGAGACAGAGAGTGAGCAAGAGAGAGAACACAAGTGGGGAGGGGCAGAGGGAGAGGGAGAAGCAGATTGCTCACTGAGCAGGGAGCCTGACATGGGGCTCCATCCCAGGACCTTGGGATCATGACCTGAGCCAAAGGCAGATTTTTTTTTTTTAAAGGTTTTTTATTTATTTATTCATGAGAGACACAGAGAGTTGGGGGAGGGGGGAGAGAGAGAGAGAGGCAGAGACACAGGCAGAGGGAGAAGCAGGCTCCATGCAGGGAGCCCGACATGGGACTCGATCCCGGGACTCCAGGATCACGCCCTGGACTGAAGGCGGCGCTAAACCGCTGAGCCACCCAGGCTGCCCCAAAGACAGATGTTTAAGTGACTGAACCACTCAGGTGCCGAGATGTGTGTTTAAAAGACAGTTTACGAAACAAAAAAACAAAAAATAAAAAAATAAAAGACAGTTTACAGAAGCTTACAAACTTAAGAAAAAGTTCAGAACAAAGTATCAGAAAAGGTTTTGACAAGACCATGTGCTCTGTTGTGGGAAGTGCACTGTGGCAAATAAGCCTCATCCCAGGTTCAGCTCTGCCACTGTTCAGACCATGGGATGGGAACAAGGCCTTCACTGCTACGTATCTCTATCTTCTCACTATACAAAGCAGGTGATTGAAAGGACCAATCTCCAAAAATCATCAGAATGCTTCCACGGCCTTCCATTTATGTCACTCAAAATCAATTTTTGTAAAATAACTCAGCAGTAACCCTCTCAACAAAAGTATGTCTGATTGCCAAGAACACAGGGTCATGTAATCTGAAAGTCAGGATGAAATAGGACAGAAAAAGAGAAAGGGGCAGTAGGATTAAGAAGGGAGAGGATGAAAACCCAACGAAATCACCTTTAGTTATATTATCTTGCTGTCATTTTGCAAGGAAGAATAGGTCCTCTGCAAGAAAGGATACTTGCATGCACTCAAGTACACACCCTGGGCCAGAATCTTTCCCCCAAACTGGGGAGCTGAGGTCTTTCAGGGTTAAAGACTGGAGAACCAAGTCCAAGCTGAGGCACATTAAAAATAATGCAGGTAACAAACCTCAGAAAGTAACACTGCTAGAAGCATCTCCATTCAAAACTAAAGCTGGTAATATAAGGACAGTCACCTACCACAGTAAGGAGTATCAGCAAAGCTGAACATTTTCAAGACCTGAGTTATGCGTTGCCCTCACTGTCAATCCTCAAGCGAAGACAACTGGAAACCTCTCCAGGCTGCAATGTGCCAAGCATCGATGCCACAGATACAACATTTTATTTTTTTTTAAGATTTTATTTATTTACTCATGATAGACATAGAGAGAGAGAGAGAGGCAGAGACACAGGCAGAAGGAAAAGCAGGCTCCATGCCGGGAGCCTGATGCAGGACTTGATCCCGGGACTCCAGGATCGCGCCCCGGGCCGAAGGCAAGTGCCAAACCACCGAGCCACCCAGGGATCCCCAGATATAACATTTTAGCAGCAACTTTTCATGTACCTTTTTCTGCAAGTAAAAATAAATACATGACCCAAACTACAGAAGTGTTGGGAAACAAGTTTTCAGAGTGATACAACTCGAATTCTAAGACCCCACCAAATACTAAGAAATTTATCTTTTCAAGACCATTTGCTTGTCAGAATACAAGCAACAGCACCAAACACAAGTTCCCAATAGTGCCTGTTGAAATCATCAACCTTTAGCCTTTTAAAATTCTGCTTGATTCAACTCACTACATGTGTTGACAGAAACCAATACCTATCTATCCTATGTCCTGCAAAAGTGAGACCTTACAAACCTGATACCTTGTTGGTGTGGGTTACTATGCATTTAGTGATAGCTATGAGAGCTGTAAATGAAGAAGCCAAAGTCCAAGAGATAAGTGGAATTTCTAAAGAAAGAATCAAGAAGCTGAATTATAAAGAATTTTTAAAAAGTGAGGATCATGCACAACACATACTCCCCCATGATACTTATTTTCAAGGCCTCTATTAGGGTGAATTGCAAGGTTATCAAAGACATTCACTTTTCCTGCCCTTACTTCAATCCACAGTGTGATGAGATGTTTTGGGACAGAACTAAATCAGTACTTACCTTAAAGGGAGTCATTCACTAATGCATGGTTGATGACTCATCCTATTAAAGGTCAACATTCATTCATTCATTCATTCGAGCATATAGGGTTTCCCCCTGCTTTCAAACCTCAGTTGAGAGCTTAGCATAATGACCTTCCGAAAGCAACCTTACAGAAAGAACAATGTGGAGAAGAACCTGACTGGCCCAAGGGATTTGAATCTATTATTATGACTAACTTCTGCATCAAAGGGGTCTCTGTAGAATGCTATTCCTGTTCCCTTGATTCATTTACTCTTCTGACTGTAAACTGAAAGAATCCCTACATGTAATCAGACACGTAGATGTTTATGCTGACTAGGATTAATACACAACAACAGGAAAAAAATGTTTACAGAGCCCTCCCCCCCCCCCTTGGAACTGGGGGAATCCAGGCTCATTAGCTTCTCAGGTCAGACAGCTTCCTTTTTTCCCACCCTGCTTCTTTGATCCCAGGGAGGACACTCTACAGAATAGGGTCATGTGTTCCCTCTGCTCTGCTAGCTTAAGTCAACAGGGCACACCAGAAGTGAAGCGAGGGAGGGAGGACAAATGAGGCCTGGTATTTGCCCCTTGTTGTGGGGTGATCTCTTGACAGCAGTGTCCTTTCAGGAACAACAGCTCCTATCTGGGCAGCCCTCTCCACAGTGCTCCTTCCTTCTAGATTCTGGGAGCTCCTTCCTGCCCTGCCAGCCAAACTAGGTCACAGCAGTGCTCCTAGCACAGGATGCCCACTTCTATGTTCCCCCTACACCAGGGGGTCAACGAACCAGGGCCCAGGAGCCAGATCCTACCCAAAGCCTGTTTTGGTTAATAAAGTTTTATTGGAAGCCACACCTATTCATGTATGTGATGTCTGTGGCTGCTCTCTATGCTAGAACAGCAAAAGTAACTGAAACAGAGGCCATGTGGCCCCGCCAAAGCTGAAAATATTTATAATTTGCCTCTCTACAGAGAAATCTGCCAACTCCTACCCTACACTCTTCTCAGATCCTTGAAAATAATCCTTTAAGTTACTTCTGATTTACCCTACGTTAGGTGTGCCATGTTTATTTCGGGGATCTTGTATGAGATAGTCCTCGATGACTACTATAATGTGGCTTTAGTTACTGCTATTATTCTCATTTCATACAAGACAAAGAAATTTAAGATTCATTTTGGAAGAAATATGTAGGTAAAAGGGAGTAAGAACAAGTTAAAAAAAAAAAAAAACAGCTTACAGAGAGAGAGAGAGAGAGAGAGATGTGTGAAGTGTTTAAATTCTGTCAATTCATTACTGATCCAGAGGATTTCCCCCGTTATTTAAAAGATAAATTAACAGCAGCCAAGAATCTAAGTTTGCTTTGGCGACTGATGAGGAACCTGCCTGCCACCCCCTGCCCCCCGCCACGATTTCCTGCTCCTTATGCTTGGATATGAGGCACAATAATACTTTGGTGAGTGAACTGGAAAAGATTCTGCTACAGAATTCTTTCTTCATTCATGAATGGTGTCAAACAATTTCATGGGATCTTGGTTGGTACACAGAAAGAGCTACATGGTTAAACCCAGTTCTTCTTGGCCAGCCCTTGCCCCAGGATTTTGAATATTAACTTTGTAATACGTGAGTGAGTCATATCCAAAGACAGAAATCTTCCAAGGAACACTGAATTTGGAAGGCCTCACTCTGTGGGGTCAGAGACCAATAAATGACTGCCACTAGATAATAATAAATACTCATTAATTCAAACTTCCAGCTGTTCAGTACTTTAGATGTGCCAAGGCCTATGCAGACACCTCATGTTTTTTTTTTTTTTTTTTTTCTCCATTTACTGACGCCGGCAAGCTTATTTTTAAATGTACTACCATTACTTTCATTTCTCAGATGAGAAAATGAAGGTAAACAGGTATTGAGAACTTGCCCAAATCTGTAAATGACAAAGTCTAAAGTGCAGAACCTGCCTTTCTGAAGGAGGCATGCTGAAAATTGCCCCTGCATGAGAGTGTGTCACTCCAAGAGAAGAGAAGCCTGCCATTGACGATCTGACTATAATCAGAGAGCAACTCAGAGGTTATTTTATAAATCACTGCTATCACTGTTCTTGGAGCTCCTGGTGGTTTAAAACTATTACTGTGATCCCAACAACCCTAAACGATAGGTAGAGTGTTTGTTCCATGGGGTCTATGCTATTAGGTATGGAATAAGTTTGCAGGTGGGGGTGGGGGGTGCATATTTATAGTCACTATGCTTCCTTAGACTTTCACAGAAAAAGTTACAAGTTTCAAACGCCATTGGAGAAGCAAGGACTCCCCATGAACATATTCCAAGAAATGAAGGTCCTACCTGTCCCCATAAATCACCATCTATTGGTTTCCATGTTATTTGGCACCTCATACCTTCAAAGTCTACATTCTGTAAAGCGTTCCTCTGGATGTTCATTTATACTGTTTGAAAATGGAAAGCCTATGCTAGGACCGAGTTGGTATTGACTGAGGGGAAAATAATGATTTTCAGAGCTTTGTCTAAGACTCTGCAAACTTAAAAATTCTTTACAGGTTCATGGATGGGTTCCAAGGGGCCTGAGTCCTGTGAAATTGTGTGAGCACACACATGGGAGAAGGAAGGAATGAGAGAATATGAGAATATGCATTTTTTGGCAAGGAGATCCAAAACTCTCATCAGATCCTTATGGAGGGGTCTGTCTCCCCAAAACCACAATCACTGAGATGGGAGCTAACACAGTCCTGTTCCTTTGGTGCAATCAGCTCACACACAGCATGCTGGCTGAATTAGAGCATTTAGCTCCTCCTCCTCCTAAGCTGAGAGCCTTTGCCATTCCTCTTTGCCCTATGTCTTGCTCACCACCTACTCACAATGAGCCTGTGACGTCACTATTCCCCACAGAGGGGAATTCAACACAAAGAAAAGGCTGTGCTGGACGCCAGCTGAGAGGTTTAGTTTCTCAAGTAACACCAAGGCCTTTTCTGTGGCCATTTCACCTATGAGGCAATAGTTTGACATCCAACCGAAGTCTCAAAATAGGGCTTTTATTTCATCTTGACTTCAGCCTGACTACCAAAAAAATGCATATGGACCTTCTCATATATCATATCTGTGGTTTGGTAATTCTCCATAAGTGACTATCTTCTATAATTGTTATTTTTCCAGAGACTGGCTTAAATTATATCTTGCTGCATAACAATGAAGTTTACATCAAACTAATTCTCAACTACAATACAGCCGCCTTCATAATATCCAGTTAACAACTTCCACATAACACCCCAGAAGCAACCAGCAACTGGTTATATTTCAGTAAATGCCCTTTTTGGGGAGGGAAGGGAGGAGGAATTCTGGAGGAGGAGGTTTAAACTAAGCACAGATCTTCAAGGTGCAAACATACTCCCATATATAGAACAGCCCTTACAAAACTAGAAGCAATGTAACTTTGGGATTTTTCTTCATACAAAGAATGTGTGTGTGTGTGTGTGTGTGTGTGTGTGTGTGTGTGTGGCTTTCTTACAATCAGCTGAGTAGGCAAAGAGAACTGATGGTTTGCTTAGTATGTTTGCCAATTTCCCCCAATTTTAAAACAAAAACACTCTCCGTGCCATGACCATATGTCCTTACGTATCTTCTTTTACCACAGAAACCCAATGATGAACACTCAACAATGTGACATTACTCTTTGAATAAATGTGACTCTGCTTTTGGAAGAGAAGTCTTTCACACTGGCTTTGGAGTTGGTGCAGTATGCCTGTGCGTGGGTGTGAATGTGTGAAAATCTAGTTCTATATATTTTACTTGAAATTTTATTTCTGATTATAAAGAAGTATCTGCTCATTGTAGAAAATAAAATTGCAAAAATTATATGAATGTATAGTATACACAATTGTTGGGAGTCCAAGCCCGAGAATCAAAAGAAATACGTATAGGGACATTATTACAGAATTGTTTGTAGATGAAAAAATTATAAAGTAATTGAATGTTATATCAATACATGTGTCATAGAATAAACTGGGATTATATTCATATTTGGAAATTGCATGCATTTATTAAAACCAAGGACTTTAATCTATAGGTGGTATGTACATGACATACTGTTAAAGTTTTTTTTTTTTTACTGTTAAAGTTTAAATAAAACACGAGTACAGTAGGATTCCACTGGTATAAGGACAATGATCTAAAAAAGAAAAGAAAAATCTAACACCCCATATGTGTGTGTACATTTCTATTTTTGCATAATTATGCAGAAGGCTGTGGAAAGATCTGTGCCAGACTGAAACACTGCTTATCTCAAAAAACAGGAGGAAAGGAAAAGAAGGTGGAAGAAAACTGTATTTTCCATTTTAAAATTTCATTGTTTTAATGATTTGGGCAACTGCACATAACTTTACAATCTGGGTGCTGGTGGGTTCAATAAAAGTTTTTTTCTATTAAAGAAAGAGAACTAAATATTATAATAAAAAGGTCTCAGAATCCACCCCCTTCCACCCACCATGATAGGCCACTGGTGACAACTTGTATACAAATTTCCATTATCCCCAGACATACACTAAAATAGCTTTTTAAACAAAATACATTTTATATATAACATTAATACAGAATATATATGTGATATGCATATATATGTATATGCTTTTTTTAAAATATGCTTTTCACTTAGTGAGGTTGAAACATGTTTCCACTGGCATGGGGTCTGATTGGACAGAAATGTGACAGAGCAAGATGGGGACTTGGATCCTACAGTTCTCACCTGCCAGCTGTGAAACCTCATATTAGGCACTTAGCTGAGTCTCAGTGGTATCTGCTGTAAAACAGGAACAAGATCACCTGCTATTGCAGGACTGCACAAATGACACAAAATTCATCAAGATAATCAAGTTCACTTGCTGAAACACAACGGGTGCTCAACAAATGGAAATTACCAGTAAGAATGACATAATGGTAACGTCACTGAGTACTTGCCCTGTGCTAAGAATGCTTCTAAGAGCTTCTAAAACCTTGAGACATATTCACTCATTTAACCCACACACCTAACTTCTGAAATAGATGCCATCATCCTCATTTGTCAGACAAGAAAATAAAGGTCAAGAGAAGTAACTTGCCGAAGGCTACACAGCTAATAGTATTAGAGCTGGGATTCAAACCCATGCAGCTAGTTTACTTTTTTTTTTTTTTAAGATTTTATTTATTTATTCATGATAGAGAAAGAGAGAGACAGGCAGAGACACAGGCAGAGGGAGAAGCAGGCTCCATGCGGGGAGCCTGACGCTGGACTCGATCCCCGGTCTCCAGGATCAGGCCATGGGCTGAAGGCAGGCGCCAAACCGCTGAGCCACCCGGGCTGCCCGCTAGATTACTCTTATCCACTCTGTATGCTGCTGCTCAATATTGTGATTGTGGATGGGTTTTAGGGAAGTAAATACTTCTACAGGAACATCTGTGTAGACCACATAATAAGTGATTAACCACACAACTACAACAGCCTCAAGCCAGCAATTTTCTCAGTGCTGGTAACCAGGCCTTCTCAAAACGTGGGCACATATGTGGTCATTCACCTGGACATCCCAAAGTAGCTCCCCAGTGATGTTCAGCACTTCCCGCCCATCTCTCCCCACATGACCCACCAGTTATGGTCTGCAAAGGACCCCAGTCAGCCAGAAGCATTTCCGACTCAAAACAAAATTTAAGCAAAGGGAGGGAGATAATGCTACAAGTAAAATAGAATAAGGTGGCCTCAAGGGCTGGACTCACCTAAACCACAGTCCTTTACTGGGTCACCAGTGGTATCTGCATCCCAGGTGGCTGGCTCAGGCAGTAAGTATCTCATTAGCTTATGATGGAATGAACGGTTTCATGTCAGGCTTTGATCATGAGAATCCCATGACCGGCTTCTTAAACATACAGCTGACCCCAATGTCATGAACAAAATAACTTCTTTCCAATCTCCAGAAGCCAGGCACATTTAGCAATGTGTCGACCACCACTTTTAGGACTCTTAAATTAAATCAAAATGGCATTTCTGTCTCCCTCAAGATCTAACAGACCTCAAGTTCTGGCCCTGTCTCGTTGGTGGTCTGTAACATTAAACCATCAACAATTAGCTTTATGTTTTCACTTCCAATTCCATGGCAGTTCTTTTCTCTCTCTGACATGGCCAGGACATTCCCTCTGTCTGGTGCAGTGAATGAGGGGGTAAAAAAGAAGGAAATAAAAAAAAAAAAAAAAGGCCATTTATAATCAGAGAATTTGTTTCAATTCTTAACAAGCATAATCTAGCATCCCTGTTACAGGAGCATCTTCCGTGATCACTAGTGAACTTGGGGTGCCATGGAGTTAACATGAAATAGGAGGGGAAATAAGAGAAAAAAGAACCACTTCCTCCCAAGAAAGAGGGTAATGTTTTCTCACAGACCCCTCCCACCCTGAGCTGAACTTGAGCGCTTAACATGCTTTGCTCAATGACTACATTTCTAGAAAAAGTTAGTTTCATTTCTTAACTGGATGCTCTATTTAATGGTGTGTGTGTGTATGAAAATAAATGTAAACTAATTTAGAAGAAAACAGAAAAATTATTACTAATAATACCACCTAGCTTTTGCTTTCTTAAAGTTCCTTGAAACATTTATTTTGATCCCTCGGCAGTTCTTCTAGTTTAGATTCTAAGCATTACTTATGGGATGTCCTTAAACCACAATGTTTCGTGGCAATTCCTCCAAAGGAAATACTAACATTATACTGCATTCTATTTCTAATATTGTGCATTCTCACTTGAGTAATCAAGCTAAGCAAAATATTAGGTGAAATGCATTCAGAATCACCAAATATCAACCAAAGTGGCTCAGTATACATAAAGCTTGCCACTAACCTTTCAATTTCCGTAACAGACATCGCTTACTTTTAAAAAAGTCCATTTGGATGAATTCGCCATTCCCCCATCCCGAAAGAAAAGAGAAACTGCTCTGTCCCTGTTTGATCTCCTCCTTATGAAATCTTCACCAAAACGTTATTTTTTTTTCAAAGTAAATTCTGAACGTGAGGCTGCTTCCACCTTCGAGAGGTAACGTTTCAGGTTCAAGCAGGCTGGTACATAAACATAGAAGCCAACACCCGACTCTGCACAAGTTTAGCTTCTTTTCTTGGCTCAAGTGTTTAAAGGAAAAATTAAGGCAATTGCTCCATCATATTGGTCTCAGCATTCCAAAGCATAGGAATTCACATTTTAAAGTTTCCGTTAGCAAATGTTATTGGGGAAGCACAGCAGGAAATGTCTATTAAGATACTTCTATCTGATGTCTTCATTTACATGGACACTTACACTGTTCTTAGCTTGTTAGTCATTCTATGAGGACATTCATCTGTTTTCAGCTTGTCACCCTTTTCTTGCTACTTCAGCAGAGAACACAAAATCTCAAATGTTCCAAAAGAAAGGTCACAGGAGAAAGGTAGGATACATCTATTTACTCTGACAAGCTTCAAACAACGCCTCCCTCATCAGATCCTTCCTGGGGTGGACTGAGGGTAAGGAGCAGTGAAGACTGTTCCAAGGCCCTTCCTCAATGCTCCATGTACATTCCCCTCCAGAGACGCCCTCGTCAGAAAGTTCCAATGGGGTTTAATGCTTCACTGACAAGTTGGTTTAATGGCAAAGGATTTCCTGGAACATGTATGAAAATTCCATTCCAACAATAGTGACTAAACTTCTAAGAAAATGGCAGACCTGAAATGGAAGTGAGTAGAGGCATTTTCCAGAACTTAGTGCAAGTTGCTATCAATTTTACAGTGTTAAAACAGGATCCTATAGGAAGACCAATGTCAATGAGACAGAAGACAAAGGTGACCAGGGTCACATATTTTCTAAACATGATAGCAAAGCCTGCAGCTTCGTAAGCAAAACATACAACTGCTAAACAAAACGAAACACAAATCCTCTATACCCCCCAAAAGTCAAGTAACTAGAGATGACACAGTTCCCTAAATCTTATTGCTAAACATGACTAAGAAATATGTTTACTTAAAACATAAAGATTGGAATTCATAAATTAGCAGACTTTTTAATTAACCTTAGTTTATAAAACCTAATGGTGTATCAAAAATTGAGCCCTTTATTTTCTTATGGTACCACCTTATATATATTTTTTAAAGACTTTATTTATTTATATATTTATCCATGAGAGACAAAGAAAGAAAGAGAAAGAGGGAGAGAGAGGGAGGCAGAGTCACAGGCAGAGGGAGAAGCAGGCTCCATGCAGGGAGCCTGACGTGGGACTGGATCCTGGGACTCCAGGATCACACCCTGGGCTGAAGGCAGATGCTTAACTGCTGAGCCACCCAGGCGTCCCTTATCTGTTTTTTTCTTAAAGAAAGAGCAAAAATAGGGCTTTCTCATTTCTCCTAACAGGCCAATTTACTCCCTTGCTTCCAAATAAAGAACTCTCTACTCCTAAATCCCACCCAGCACTGGGAGTGAGGCCTATTTTAAGCCACTGCTATTCCTGTATGGACAGCTGGCAGATTCCACCTGTCTGCAGGAGATGTTGTCAAAGTATCAAATGCCCCCAAGACCTCATGACATACTGTCACCTGCCTCTAATGCTTCTAATGTTAGACTTCCTATGATTTTACGCTCAGAAGTTAATCATGTGACTTCAAAATCTATTTCCAAGTCAGACAATAGATATTTACTTATCGAATACTCTGCACCAGGCACAGTGCTCGGTTCTAAGAGCACTGCAAATACATAGCTTGATCAATGTGTCCCTGCTCTCAGGAGCTTATATTCATACACAGGACCCTCCTCGGTCATTTCCTAATGAACTACAAATCTCACAGGGACACCTCACCAGTAGTGTCAAACACATGTTGGATTCAGAAGCCTATCTAGGTACAACTTACAAACTTGTCCATAGACTCTGGAAGGCAATGATAACATATGCCACACAAAGCAGCCACATCAAACATCAGACAGATACAAATGTCCTCAATGAGAGAAGAAATTACCCGGCACACCAAAGCTCCACTACGAGAAAACAAGTTAGGCTTCTAAGGCTGGACTTAGGTCCCTTTGTGGTTAAGTCCATCATAACCCAAGTGACCACTAACTAATGCCATCCATCTGCTGGTGACATGCAAAGCCTGTGAACTTTGCCTCAGGCACGAAGATCCTCAGTGGAAAGTTGACAGGTAATGGGGCTTATTTTTGCAACTACAGCCATATATCCTAATATCATACTTGATCCTATTCTTTTGCAAGAGGCTGGGACTTAGACATGCCATCAGCAAATATGACAGACTCCAGGGTATAATATCAGAAAAAGACATCTGCTGTCAACACAGAAGGCACAGCTCTGTCCTCCCATGCAGAATGCTTTTAAAAACTGCTGGCCACTGCCTCCTAGTGAGTCATGAAATCAACTTAGTGGGTGGCAAAGAGCATTAAATAAGAAAATAAAATAGAAATACCAGACTGCTGTGTGCAATAAGGATAAATATCTCTCATCAACACTTCTTCAATTTTTGTACATATGCACCAGGACCCACTGGCATTTGTGAGTGCTACATTGGCTTGTATAAAAATAAAGCATACTTATCACTGTCTCTCTTTGAAGAGCAGTCCAGCACAAGGGGCTGTTTCAGCATTTTTAAAAACTGAATTACAGGTGACACACAATGTTTCATTAGTTGCAGGTGTATAACTTGGTGATTCTCTAACAAGTCTATATATTATGCTGTGCTAATCGTAAGTGTAGCTGCCATTTGTCACCACACAACCCTATTACAATACCACTGATTATATTTCGTATGCTGTACCTTTTCTTTTCCTAAAGATTTATTTGAGAGAGAGAATACACAAACGAGCAAAGGGAAAGGGCAGTGGGAGAGAGAGAACCCCAAGCACATTCCATTCTGAGCATGGAGCCTGATGCAGGGCTCGATCTCGCCACTCTGAGATCATGACCTGAGCTGAAACCAAGAGTCAGATGCTTAACTGACTGAGCCACTTAGGCGCCCCTCCCACGTTGTCCTTTTTATCCCCATGACTTATTCGTTCCATAACTTGAACAGTTCTTGTATCTATGTTTGGGTTGCAGCAATCGACAAATGTGCACACTCCAAAGAGCTAGAAATGGAATGCATGATGATAGCATAGTTTTTAAAAAATGCATAAATACAAAAAAAAAGTTTATCAAAAGCAGATTCCTTGGTTTGTGGCCTTTGACACTAATATTTACCTTTTTGCCTTTGAAATTCTTTAACAACGATGGTATTATTGTCTGTAGTGGAATCTAGTCTCTAAAAGCTCCTCATTCCTCAACCAAACAAACTTAAGTAGCTACACAAAGCAGTTAGCTCAGACTGAATCATGGCTGCCTACGTAAGATGAAGTTATTAGAAGGTGACATTACTGTAGGTAGTTCTTGGGACTATGCTATTCAAAGACCTTGACTGACATTATGAGCAAATCATTCCGTTGTCAATCTCCAACCAATGTGATTCCATCTAGGGACAGATTCATTTGGGGCCTAAATTTTTGTACCATTTTTAGAAATAAAACTGTCTAGATGTAACATACACACAGAAAGAGAGTACATCTGAAGTGAAAATCCTGATGCATTTTCACAGCATGAGTATGCTCATTAACCATGACCCACATGAAGACGGCAATGAGACCAGCACCCCAAATCCTTCCTGGTGCTTGCTCCTAGTCATAATCCTTAGGAATCCCATAGATTAATTTTGCCCTAAAAAGAAAGCAAGGCTCAGGATCTGTGATTAGCCAGTACAAGCTGAAATTTACCCACTCTACCTTTCATTATTTTTATTGCTATCTTTCTCTTTACAGCACATGAAAATGACTTTCCACAATCACGACACAGTTCCCTTTAAAATAAATTTAAGTTGCACAAAAGTACATTGCTTTCAGAAAAATGTTAAGTATTTAACAAAAACAGGTGGTGCATAGATGGTACAAACCGAGCAGGTGGTAGATGACTAAAGTTTGAGAAACACTTGTTTCAGTTTGCTGATCAGTATGAAATGCTAAACAGGCTTAACTGATCATCCATCACTCTGATTTTCTGCAGATAAGGGTAGATTCTCTCTCCTGCTCATGGTGTATCACAAGGACTAACTTCCTGTCTTGCATATTTTTATAAAAGTTTAATGCTTTAGGAAAATAATAGGACATTGTTTTTATACTCTCTGTCTTGTATTTCTCTCATGCATAATCTTAATCTCAAATGGAATAAATGGATTCAGAATGCAAGGAAGCTTACCAGATTTGTCTTTCTTTAAATCTCTATTTTACTTTTTAAAAGTTCATTTAGAAGTAGGATCAACTATAACAAAAGGCTACAAACAGCTCATACTGAATGTCTTTAATGTTCTAATAGGGGCAAAAATGAACGGACACTTACATGTACTTAACTTTCAAACAAACCAAAGGGGAAAGGGAAAGATTTCAAAAGAAATAGCAACTTCCTTTCTTGTCCTCTTCTCTCTGAATTAGTATAATCCCCTCTATGTTCTATTAAATCTAATGAGTTTAGCAGAGGAGACTCTCTGCATTTCTCTTATAAGACTAAGTATACCAGGAAAAGAAACCTGCATTTACCTATGAATATACTTTATAGATAATTAAGTCACCTTGTCAAAACAAAGATTTCCTTGCTTCTACTTTACATAATACCATCTGCCCAATGGATTCCCCTTTCATTTCTTTTACTAAACAGGGACTATATTAAAAAAAAAAAAAAAAAAAGCTTAGAACCCCATTTAATCGGTCTTGGGTCTCCAGTGAGTGATTCATACAAAATAAAAGCAAAATCTCATGAGTTACTCATGTGAAGTTAAGGAAGTACTTATGTATTCAGGCATACACATTCACCCAGATTCATATACTCAGACAGTCATACAGATACATATATGTAAAACCTATTATTGTATAAGCTCTTTAAGCAATCTAAAAAATCTTATTTGTCAAAATGCAGTAAATTAAAGGACTTCTATTACTCTAGCAAGTAATAGAAGTTAAAGCACTGTTTAGAACTTCATTAAAACCCAAACGCTGAGGTTAAGGCAACATTTCTCTGAAAATAATTCCACCAAACTTAGCATTTAATGTCCTTCCTCAATGTGATCACTTTCTCTCTGCTGGTTCAGACACCAAAGGGAATTAGTTCTCCAGACACCAAGATGCTGATCAGGACAAGCCAAATGGAGAAATTTAAAATATTACCAGCTTTGTTACCATTACTACTAGTTCTTTAGAAGGATAGAAAAAAGTAGTTCTTCCCAGCTTTCAAAGTTACCTTTTAATTCCCGAAGAAAATTACAATGTTTCTCCCTTAAGCCCTATAATAAAAATATGATGGAATACTTTTTTCTTGATCGATTCCTGCTCCTCTATCATTCCTTTATCACCAGCAATTCTATTCCAAGTAATCATCACACACTAATACTTACTCACCCAAGGTTCTTATAAGCATTGCTCTCTCAGTTCCAAGAATGATACAAAGTATTAGAAATCCATTCACAATGCTATAACAAAATCATACTTAATCCTATTTTATTTGAGCTCCTCCCATTTCACTTTAGACTTTAAAACAAGGAATAAATGTGTGCTCCATATGCAATTTACACATGTGCCATCAGATCCCAACACACAGGCAGTTGTATCTGTTCTTTTTTTTTTTTTTTTCGTCAAGATGATGCTTACATCAGTAAGGGTTTCTAGTTTCATCTTTACATTTGATAGCATTTTTCAATTTTTCTATATTGGTATATTGCATTAGTTTCTAGATGTAAAAAGGAATTAAATGCAACTTGTAATCTTAAGGGTAGATGAAGTCAAACTCTTCACAATTTTAAGAAAATCCTAATATTCTTCATGAGTCAATATAAAAATGGAAATCTTTTCTGCTCTGGCATTTTAAAAATAGCTGATTTTAAACACGCAATTGTTTAACCATATTTTTAGAACACTTAAGTCAGCACATATGCAATGAATTACCATGTTGTTCACACTATGATGTAAATTAAGAATTATTTTTGATTGATCAATTAGTGTGATTTATATGGCCTTAGGAAGTGACAGCTCTTTCTCAATCCAGATTCCAAGGGTCACTAATTTTAAAAGGAACTCTAAAACAAATTAAAATGATCTACTCACAATTGCAATTTCAGGTTCACGAAACTATGCCACAGAACCATCATCAAAGCATGGTCTCGCTGCAAGGCCCCTCCAGGCCAGCCTCTATAGAACTACGGGAAACAATCCAGCAAAGCTAACCACCTGGTGACTCTTTATTCTGGGGCCAAATTTACAGTTTTTAGGCACATGCATTATTATCCTTATTACACCAACGTTATATGTAACAGTGCCTACATGAAAAAAAGCAGTGTTCTGGAATGATAACAAGCTTGCCCAAGGTCAAGAGGATAGTGTGAAAATTAATAAAGGGAAACCTCACTGAAGTGCACTTGAGATGCTAGAAAGAGAGGCTGGTAGGGAGAGCTGTACAATTCAGTATCAGTTACAGGAAGAATTGTCAATTACAGAACTCTACAAGAAGAATCCCAATAAGGAAATATTTATGTTCTAACTCCTACAAGAAATCAACTACCACTGCAACTCAGCCAGTGAGAAACCATCATCACCCTGAATTCTTGATCCCCGCTAACAGACTCTAGTTCAAAACAACCTCTCTCAACTTCATCCTTCTTTTCCATAAAATGATGTTCCTCTCTTGTTTTTTGGTCTTGCCTATAGTTTTGTCATAGCTTGCTTGCCCTGGATTCTAATTCTCTATTATTCTGGGATAAACCCATCTTTTGCTGGAAAAATGACTAGCAGGTTTATTTTTAAGGCTAACAGTAGCAAATGGTTGAACTAGAATTCAAAATCTGGTCTGATTCCAAACCCTGTGACGCCTCGCCACTCAATACACAGGCCAGCTTTCTTATAACCCATTGTCAGTCATCTTGCTCTATACACTAGTCTTACAAGTAAACATCCTAGACCCAGGGACCACATTTTAACTCTCTATGGATCCTGATCTATTAGAGGGAACTCAATGCACATCTAAAAATTAAACATAGCCAGCCAGTGGTTTCTCTTCTATTATCCTAAGAACTCACACAACATGAAGATTTATATAATAAGCCACAACCACAGATCACTTTATATAATCATCTTCCTCCCAAATTTTTAAATAAACACCTAGTAATTTTTTGGACAGGAGGTCTAAGTGAATTCTCAAATTATTGTGTCTGGAAACACAACACTTCATATCAACAATCATTCCTTGAAAAGAATGAAAACTGTCCTCTTTGATTAGAGATTGCCAAAATTGATGCTCTTCCCAATTTCTCCAAATGTTGAAAACAAAAAATATATGTATTGAGCACCTTTTAAAATGGACTGGAATATCTCTTTTGGGAGGTGGAAGAGCAGTTGTGAAACCAACACTCTTAGGCTTTCAGTTTTCCTGACCCCAGAGAACTGTCAAATGACTCGCTAGGACCAGCAAAAAAAAAAAAAAAAACCGAGGAAGTGATGAAAGAGAGAAATTAAGAGAATCAGAAAGCCAAAAAGGCAGCAGGGAGTGCCACCCTCAGGAGAAAAGGGGTGGGACACACTCTTTGGAGTTCAAATGGCTAACCAAACAAAGATAGGGTAAAAGGCAAAGGTCTCCTTGGTGCTGTGTGGCACTCAGTGTGGCAGAGGCAGAAGAGCTCCATACCAGCTGCTCTCCCCCCCGTGAGGTATGAGGCTCCTGGGGACCATTAATCATCATTAGAGGAAGCTGTGCTGCTGCAGCTTCCCACCCTGGGGTATTCAGAGTCCCCAGTGAAAGTGGCATAATGGCAGATCAGTGCTTGCAGCTGCCAATTCGCCCCAAATCTTCCCATTTGCAATTTGCACTGACAACTTCTAATTCAACACTCTCTCCTCCTGTTCACAGCACCCAAATTGATAGGCACTGTGGTTTTTATTTCCAAAATGATGCCAATCTGCTATTTTGAAGGGTCTCCCCAGCACCTCTCTCAGGAAGCAAATTCCATATGCTTCAGTTTATCATGAAGTCCAACTATCCCAACATACCTTCCAAATTCATTAAAAGTACATCTAAGCTCATCTTGCCTTATCGAGACAGAAAGACAAAAAAATTAATTTTTAATAAAATTGTTCTCAAAACCCCCCTACTTAAAGGTGTCTAGCTGTCATGTGTAAAGATGATGAATGAATAAAATGCACCTTTTTAAAAAGATTTATTTGAGAAAGAAAGAGAAAGCATGCATGGTGGGGAGGGGCAGGGGGAGAGGAACAAAGAGAATTTCAAGCAGACTCCCCACTGAGTATAGAGACCTACAAGGGACTTGATTTCATGACCACGAGATCATGACCTAAGCTGAAATCAAGAGTCAGACACTCAAATGACTGAGCCACTCATGAACCCCTAAAATGTATCTTATCTGTGTTGTCAGAGGTTTGTGGTTTTGTTTTGTTGTCCTCGGGAAATTACGAAAAATTTACTTTTTTGACCTAATCTTTATTCAGAATATTTAATGGGGACACCAGTCACTTCCGATTTATTCTTGACTTTAAAATGCTTTGTGGATGATCTAATTAAATCTTTCTATTAAGAGATGACCATGAGGATAGATTTAAAAGTTCTGTGGAGCCAGAACTCCCAGAGAATACAGTGCCAATGTGAGCTGAGAAAGGGAGGGAGCGGCTCTGCCAAAGAGGAGCATCCAATGCCCTGATTCCAGAGTTTGAACATGAAGCTAGCTGATCACATATCTCCACACTAAAGGCAGTGTGCAATGAGCTTTCAGGAATGAGAATGTCGTTAATGTTCTATGTTTAAAGATTTATTTATATTGGAGAGAGAGAGAGAACAAAAGAACCTGAAGGGGAATGATGGGCAGAGGGAGAGAGAATCTCAAGCAGACTTCCCATTGAGCCGGAGATGGAGCCTGAGGCAGGGCTCCATCTCATGACCCTGAGATCATGACCTGAACTGAAATCAAGAGTTAGATACTCAACTGACTGAGCCATCCAGGTGCCCAGAGAATTTCAACTAATATTTTAAAGGAAACATACAAGCAGGAGTCAGCCTATAACATTTAAAACTAAGAAGAAACTTCTAACTCATCACATTTTTCATCTTTGCTTTTTTTTTTTAGAACTATAAAAATACTACTTTGGAGAACTCCAACATTACAGAAATGTGACTTCAGAAATCCAAAGTTACTGCCCATAATCCCACTCCACAAAATTACTATAATAACTATAAAATGTTTATTAGTTCAGAATATTTTTCCTATGAAAAGACTAATATATATAAATGCCTTTAAAATACACAAATTGCGTCATGCCACATGTCCCATTCTTCATCTGTATGTTTATCTGGCTGGTGTGCAGTGATGTCTGTTACAAAGATGTTCACTGAAAACCTAGTTGGGTTTTGTTTTTGTTTTTGTTTTTTAAGCTAGTTTTAGGGATGCCTGGGTGGCTCAGTGGTTGAGTGTCTGCTTTTAGCTCAGGACATGATCCCAGGGTCCTGGGATCAAGTTCCACCTCAGGCTCCTCACCAGGAGCCTGCTTCTCCCTCTGCCTATGTCTCTGCTTCTGTGTGTCTCTCATGAATAAATAAATAAAATCCTTTATTTAAAAAAATAAAAGCTAATTTTAATAGCAAAATAATAGGACAATAACCACAACACTTTAACAAACATCAGAATAGTCATTAGAAACTCTGAATACAGTTTTTTTTTTTTTTTTTTAAGGCAGGGATTAAAAACAGTGTTTTTGCTTTTAATTGGTCACACTGTTATTCTGGAGAGGATGACTCCCTGAAATAGGTCAGTTTTTTCAGTAATCCTAACAGGAGCACTACATTCCTGCTAAAACACATAACAAGAGGAAAACAGATCGCAAAAAATTATTTTTGCTGATTTCTATACTTAGCTTTGGTATTAAATTCTTGTGTCAGATGCTAAAATTTCAATTAAAAAAAAAGGCCCAATTCTTCACATAGTACTTAATAGCAAACATTCTTTGACCTATATATTATCTCCTTGATCCACCTACACAGTATGACAGGTCAAGGGAGACAGTAATGCTCTTCCTATTTTAGAGATGAAGAAATTGAGACTCAGAACTGAGGGTACCAAGAGCACAGAGTAAGTAACTGGGTAGAAATGTTGGGTGTCTTGATCTAAATTTCAGAGCTTTTTCCACCTCAATGTGTACTTTCCAGTACTCAAGAAATCAGCTGCACCTTAGAGGAACATTACATCATTCCGCCAGGATCTTCCATTGCTGTAATACAGGGTAAGATGAAAATGGTTAAACAGAGGGTCAAGAGAAGGGGGGGGGAAAAGACAAAACAAATGTATGAAGGTGTTTGCTTTCTTTCACGTGTGAAGACCATGAAGGTTGACGGATACATGATAATTGAGTAAGCTCTATGCCAATGAAATCAGAGTCATGACTTCCAAATGATAATACAGTCATTCCAAACACATCCCCTAGGTGGGTCCATCTTAGCAAATCCCCAACCAGGATGTCACCTCTCTCTTCTCTGCACTGAGAGCAACAATCATTAAATGACCACACTCATGGACTCCTATGTGGCTTAGTGAGTAGAGCATGCAACTCTTGATCTTGGGGTTCTAAGTTCAAGCCCCACGTTGGGTGTGGAGATTACTTAAAATCTAAAAAAAAAAAAAAAAAAAAAATGACCACCACACTCATCTCCACCCCATCCATGCCTGACCTCAGAACCTTTCCACATCATAATCCAGAGCTTAACACTGTCAATCTATCAAAATCGGTATATAAAGTAAAACTCTAATCTCTGTCTCTGGAAATGAAGAGTTGGAGTCCATTACTAATAGCTGGTTCCTAAAACCAGCTTATTTTTGCAGGTAAAAAGAGTCTTTTAAACATAGGTTGGATTTACCAAGTCTCTTTCATCAAAACAGATTATTTAGATAAATGACACAAGAGCTAGAGATTTCAAATTGACATGAATAGGTTTCACTTCTAAGAAAATAACTGCCCCAGTATTCTTTCCTCTGCTGAACATGGTCAATGGGCATCAGTCACTGCAGAAGACAGTAGGATTACTTCATGTATTTATTTCTAACACTGCCCAGAAATAGGTAGTGCCTACCTATGGCTGTTTAGCAGTAGTAACTTTTGTGTATAAAGTTACAAATACTAGAAATACTAGCCTTTCTTACCCCTAAAAGAAAAACATATTACCAAATCATCTAGTTAAGAGTATATTTTTTCTCCAAGATCAAACCAAATACAGAAATATTTTAAACAATTTCCATCAACAATTTTTAATTCACTGATAACATCAAAGCAAAGATCAGAGATTTGATTCCAAGGAAGAATGCATTCATCACTAATTCAAAAGGGACTCTTACTAAGAATTACAAACACTTAAAGAGGAGAATAAGGGCAGCCCAGGTGGCTCAGTGGTTTAGCGCTGCCTTCGACCCAGGGCATGATCCTGGGGACCCGGGATCGAGTCCCGCATCGGGCTCCCTGCGTGGGGCCTGCTTCTCCCTCTGCCTGTGTCTCTGCATCTCTCTCTCTCTGGGTCTCTCATGAATAAATAAATAAAATCTTTAAAAAAAAAAAAAGAGGAAGAATAAAATTACCCATGCAGACTTGGAATGACACTAGAGATATTGATAAAGGTATAGTTTTCAAATATACATAGAAGGATGAATAGAGAAATAGATGGAGGAGTATTAATGTTGATGATGATACTGTGTGTTTATACGTGCATTTTTACATTTTCTAGCCCTATCTACAGAGAGTACCTAGAAGCAATGAAACCTAGGGCACCTGGGTGGCTCAGGTGGTTAAGCATCTGACTCTTGGTTTCAGCTCAGGTCATGATCTCCAGGATGTGAGATCAACCTTTGTGCTGGACCATGCACTCTGCAGGAAGTCTCCTTGAGATTCTCTCTCTCTTTCTCCCTTTGCCCTTTCCCCAGCTTGAGTACTCACGCATGTGGGCTCCCTCAAAAAATTGACTAATCAAAAAAGAAGCAATGAAGCCACAATCATAATGATCAGCCTAGCACCCATATCATTGTTTAAAAACACCATTCCTCACTAAATGGAGCCAGAGCTACTTAGAAAAGTAGCTGAATCCAGAATTGGGGCAAGAAAAGCACAGAATAAACCAGAAACATTCAGTGGTGACAGAAAGTGCTCAAAAAATGATGGGAGCATGTCAAAAGGATAGAGGTATCATCTTTCAAAGAGCTCCATCTAGCCAAAACTAGCCAACGTGACCATCAAATTATAAGAATCAATGAGTCCATACTGAGATGGATATACGGATAATGCGTGGATGGATGTAGATAAAAAGGTACGTAAAAATAGGAAGAAAAGAATACCCCTTCTTATAGTGAAAAGCTAACTAATAAACAGAAGGAATGCAGTTAGAAAATCACTATTTGCCAACCATCCTAATAATAATCGATTCAAGTAAAAACCATAAATGGATGCTAAAACCAGTGTATTCCAGTTTGAGGAGCAACAGGATATTCAGGTGGCCTCAAAATATCCACCCATATGATACAAGATAAAGGCGAAAATAGTAACTTGATAGTGGAGAAGTCTGGCAGATATACTTGAATCAAGTCCAAATTAACGTCACCAATAAAGAGACAAATTGACACCATGTGACTCCCAACAGGATGTTCTGAGGAAGACACACTATCACTTCTGTGGTACCTAAAAATGTACAACCTAAATCCATACTCATGAGCAACAAACAAATCCAAATTGAGAGAAATACCACAAAAGACCCAGCTTGTACTCTAATATGAGTAACATGCAAGACAAAAAACTGAGGGACTGCTTTCCAGTAAGAGATACTAAAGAAATATAACTGAATAAAAACCTGGTATCTCGGATTTTGTTTCACTGTAATGGACATCATAGGGATTATCAGTGAAATCTGAATAAATTTGGTAGATTAGACAATAGAGCCCCACCAGTGCTAATTTCTTGATTTAGATAACTGTGCTGCAGTTATGTAAGAGAATGTCTTACTGCTAATAAATAAATAACACACACACAGAGATATATTTAGGAAGTAAGAGTAGAGAGCAAAAAGGATTCAAGTAAATGTAATAGATGTGAGTATTTGGGGGAATCTGGATAAAGATGATACAGGAATTCATTTATATAGGTCTGAAATTATGTCAAGATAAAAGTTCATAGGATAGGGGTGCCTGGGTGGCTCAGTGGGTTAAGTGCCTTTAGCTCAGGTCAAATACCAGGGGCCTGAGACCAAGTCTCAAATTGGGATTCCTGCACAGCAGGGAATCTGCTTCTCCCTCTGCCCCTCCCCCTGCTCATGCTCACGCACGCACGCGCACGCATGCTCTCTCTCTCTCTCTCAAATAAATAAAATCTTTCCTTAAAAAGTTGATAGGATAAACAAGAATCTTAATAAAAGACAGTAAGTTTCTTCTTCTAAATAAATACTTCATCAAGTGAATTCACAGGCCATTCTGAAACTTTTGTTGGTCTCAGAACATTATCTTCTAACAGTAACAAATGGTGAAACCTCATTTTCTTCTATCAAAGTCTGGCTCTGGAAGGGAGGGTACTGCTAAATCTTTCTTGTCAGTCCTGTAACCCAGGCTTCTTAGCAGTGACAGACTAACTAAACCTACAGCAAACAAAGCAGTAACTGGTTTACACAAAAGCCACTGAGGTTTCAAATCCTCTGTGACCACAATGTTGGGTCTTCAAATCCTGATGCTCCCAAGAACACTTTTTACAGAAGACTGTACAAAATAATGGTTCTTGGCAACCTCCCACCACCTTCACTACACTCAATCCCATCTGCCCTCTCCAAGTACAACGGGACACTGCATTTAACCCAGCAACTGTTACAGAAGCGCATTTATTACCAAATGGAAGACTTGTACAACACAGGCATGAGCTCAGTTCTCCAATTTAAGATGCCTAAAAACCAGCAAAAATTATATATAAATGTGGATGGCCTCTATAAATGTTTAAGAGTTCCAGGGAAGTTACATCACATGGTCATGTGCCTGCTATGCCAGCCATGTAGCTAAAAAAAAAAAAAAAAATATTAAAAAAAATTGAATCGGGAAAGAAACTAAAATATTGATCACACATGCCTCCAAGTGAATTTGCTAGTTTCTTAGTAGGCTTTGGTTTTTCTGTGCTTTTCTTGGCATAAGCATTTCACCCAATGAGGTATTTGCAATAACAAGTCAAATGCCTCATATGGCAGTCAACTGAGGGAATAGTGAGATGCTCCAATGCTGGGGAAACCAGCTGGGTAGACTTAAGGAGAGATGTATGTTCCCCACATGGAACATCCTGAAGGGATTTTTGAGGGTAATATCAACCATATGTAATTTTTCACCTTTTGGTTTCTCTTCTAAATCACTTACAGTAGAATTGGGTAGAATGGGATTGGCCCAGAGTAGACTCTAGAGGTTACAGGAAAAAAAAAGCATTATATTTGTGATGAAACCTGTTTACATTGGTTAATGCATACTCAGGGGGCAGGGGTAAGAATTTTTCCAAAGGTTTCAAACTATTGCAAAGTACAAAAGCATTGTTCCTTTAAGAAACCTGGTGGTATTGAGGTATAATAGCATTGCACCGTCTTCAGAAAGCAGGCTGGGCTCTGAAGAGAAAAACTAAAACCGCTGGGGTATTGATGGTTTAGAATGATTACAAAAAGTACTATGGAGAAATTAAATTTAGTTTTCTCAATAGAAGCTGAGTATATACAATCAAAGGTGAGATCAGAAGTTATGAAAAGGGCCTGGGGCAGCTCATTACTAAGTACAGGGAGAAAACAAAAATAATCAGAAGCAAATACGGAATAACTCGGAGTTGGAAGTTGCTGTATCTCAGTGTCAGATGCGAAGCAGGGTGGGCACAACCGTTTGTCCGGATCCAGGGCAGATGGGGACAGGAAGTGTCAAAAGATAGCATGGGCTCCTGGATCAGCCACACTCCAAAGCTGCAACCATGTGGGCAGAGAGGACACTTGTTTGGAGGGGGCCTGAGATTTCTAGCCCAGGACAGCTCAAGGCTCTTTTTTTTTTTTTTTTTTTTTTTTTTTTTTTAAGCTCAAGGCTTTCTTATAGGACCTTTGAGAGCCTCCAGACAGGGAATCCAAGCAGTCAGGCTGGGGGGAATGTTGACAACTCTGCTCTTGAGCAACTCACCTTACATCATAACATTTGGGAATAAGATAAATAAGATAAAATAAATAAGAAATAAATAAATAAGATAAATCTCTGATCCAGCGATTCTCCCTGGTACCCCTATCACTCCCTGAGGTAGTGCTGGAAATCTGTGGGGGCACTCACTGGCACGATGATTGGAGTGGGGACCAGGGGTGCTAGAAGTCCTACAATGCAGAGTCCCATGCAATGCACAATTATTATGCTTCTAGTGCAACTTCCACATAGCTGGCCAGACATTTGTAAAGGTAAAATAACAAACATTTTATAATTACTTGAGGGGAGACCCTAACAACGCTTCACATTTAAACACTCAGGGTTCTTCTTTTTCAGTTTAAACACACACAGATTGTATACCCTTGTTCATAGCAGCATTATTTACAACAGCCAAAAGGTGGAAGTAAACCAAGTGCCCGTCAATGGATGGAGATATAAACAAAATGTGGTATATGCATCTCTACACCCGGTGGAATAGTATTTAGCCCTAAAAAGGAAGCAATATGGATGAACCATATTACAATACAATTCTTACAATATGGATGAACCTAGAGGATGAATCATGCTAGATGAAATGAACCAGAAACAGAAATACTGTATTCGGCTTACATGGAGTATCTAGAGTAGTCAAATGCACAGAAACAGAATGGTGGCTGCCAGGAGCTGAGGGTAGAGGGAGGGAGATTGTGTTTAATGGGGACAGTTCCACAGTGGGAAGACGGAAAAGTTCTGGAGATGGATGGTGGTGATGGCTGCACGACAGTATGAACGTACTTAATGCCACAGAAAGGTATAATTAAAAACGGTTAAATTTTATGGTATGTATATTTTAGCACATTTTTAAAAGTTCATACACACTCACACACACGGAAGTGTGCAAACCACAAGATGACTATACTGTGTTGTGCCAAAACTTAACCACAATCTGTTCCCCACTGCAGAAAATCCAATCACAGATGGCGCCAGTGCTCCCGGCGCCTGAGCCCCCAGCACCACCCTCCTGCTCTGGCAGCCTTGACAGCTGGTTCCTCATGTGGAGTCTACGAGGAGGCGCCAGCATCTGGTAGCATCATGGGGTCTTCCAGTGTGGCTCTGCCCATGCATTCACATCCTGATACATGTATTTTATTATCAATTATCTTCCTTTTATTTTTCTATTACAGCATACAGAGATCATACAATTCGGTGTATATGAATCTAAATATTGTTTATAAATTTCATTTCATGACAGGATTGGGGGCACTGAAAAATATTTGTTCTAGAAAAAGGAGAGAGTGGGCCTGGCTCTGAGACAGATGGGGACTACTGCTCTGGTCTCAGGGGACACACAGGAGTAGGAGCAGCGGAATTGTTGAAGTTCCTCTGCTGTGAGAACCAGACTCAGTAAGTCTCCGTGGACTGAATATAAAGGCCACCCTTCTCCAAGAATTAAGGTTCTTATGGTGAAGGTCTGGTGGTAATGTGCCCACTCCCCTGAAAAGGAAGAAATAGGGCGGAAAACTAGCAAGGGCCTGACTCTCCTTTGTGATGAAACACAGGCATACTTAAAATAATCAAATTCATGCCTGGTAATAAACTCCGACAGAGATGAGGTGAACCAGGGTATATATTTTTCAGTCATGGGAATCACTGTATCCTGTCAAAAGAGATCAGGATTTAACTGAGAAGGCCACGGTGTGTCAATTGCAATGACACATATATTGTTGCTCTATTGTGATCATCCTTCTTTTCTATCTCAACACTGGGACATGATTAATATTTTACATACTGTCCAAAAGGGGAATGTGACTTACCAGAAACTGTCCTCAACATTTCAAATACAGATCCCCCCTCTGCCAAGAGAAAATCCTGCCCAGCTGTAGATTTCTCATTTGCAAAACATAAGAGCAATGAAATTCCATTACTTAGAGAAACTGGCTGTTCCACCAAACCCTTGGCAACGGAAGCTGTACTTATCTTTCTGAACAATAGCCTCAGAAAATGTATTCTCTTTAAAAAAAAAAAAAAAAGACAGTAAGTATGCCTTTGAGCTCTTGAGAAAGTGCTCTTGCCCAAGCGAATTCCTGTTAGGGAAAATCTACTCCCCTGACCTGGGAAGCACAAAGATTGACCCTAAGACAGGCAGTAAAAAGAGCTCCAAAGTTTAAGAACCCTTCAAAAAGTCAATGGGGATGTAAAAATATGAATAATGTCCTTAAAACAAAATCAAGTATCCTTTTAATATGTAAGTTACCACAATGTACCTGCTCCCTCAGAAAAGTGACTCTTATACCCTAACATGTTCCATTTGTTTTCCTTGTGAGGTTTAACTGTATGTTTTCCTGAGGACAGAAGTGATCCTGCAGTGTGCTGCTTCTCTCACATTGAGGAATTCATCCAAAAAAGAATGGAAAGGCGAGACTCTGATCTCTGTCTTCCCCAGGCTCCCTGCTCCAGGAGACACATGCAGCCAAACTCCAGCGGGTTATGTGAGCTTCGCTCATGGCTTATCTCATAGTCAGAGTTCCCACTCAGTCCAAGGTTTTGAAACAGACCATGAAAACGCTCAAGAAATACAGACGCTCCGGCAACGTGTTCAGAACAAGCACTGGCGGCATCAGGGCTGTTTTTCCGGTTTCCCATTTAATGTGCTGTGTTATGGCCATGGCCCATGGTGACCTCCTGGTGGGATTCAACATATTATCTTGGACTCTCCTAACTAATTTCTTCCTCATATGAGACCCAAAAACTTAGTCCGTGTATTTACCCGTTAAAAGAGCAATCAAAACGGTCAAAAAACACCAGCAAGAAATAGTCATTTGTGCCCAAATTTGCACCAAAAGTCCATACAAGGAGGCAACAAAAGGTTCCCTTTCAGCAACCTGGAGCATCCTAAGACACCATGTGACCCTATTCCAGTGCACTGGACGGTGGGGTGAGAGATCTAGCCCAGTCCATCCCCGCCAGAGCAAATCCATAAACCCACTCTGTAAAGGCTTAAAATGCTCCACGAACAACTGAAAATGAAGTCGGGGATGGTGTGAGTAACTATCCTGACTCTTGAGCTTGGCCTGCACATCCTTGAACAATCCCCTTGTACACCTGACATCAGACAAACCCAGAAGAGAGACCACCACTCTCACGGCAATAACTGCATGCTGCAAGCCAGGAGGGACATGAGCAAGCCTCCGGGCCGACACAATTTTACCCTGGTAACCAACGTGAACATCGACACAATTTGCACAACAGGGGTTGCTCATCTGGTTCTAACTAACATACAACTCTCCGATGGCTTTCACACAAAGCTATAACTGAAGCATACTAAACCGATGCAAGGCCGCAGGAAGACAGCCAAATTGTGAACATGCCACTCATAATCTGGCTTCTCTATATTTAATATAAACAAAAACTTAACACCAAGGCAATCAGCGCTCTATATAGTCCCACACAATGGGAGAGTTCTCCTGTCCAACCATCCACCAGCTTAGGCTTCCCTCCCCGACCAAACATCTTGCACTGAACCAGACGAAGATGGGATGGCATTCAGCCTATTAAAAGACACTGGCCAGCGTTCACATACCTCAATAATCCTGTCATGAATTTGCAGGCCTCCGTCCTTGGCTGCGGGCCCACTGTCAACTATTTTGGATACAAAGATTCCTTCAGTGGACGATCCATCTTGGTTGTCCTTTGGGTTAAAAAAACACACATATGAATGCTAGGCATTAACTTGGTCATGAAAATAAAGCTTACACTCTTAGGCAGTAATGGACTCTTGCTCATATCAAAGTGGCAATGGGGTGAAAGCCCATCTGTTACCCCTAATTTCTGTTTTAACCTAAAATTAACATATACACATGGTAAAATACTTCATATCATACAAAAGGTATAAAGTAAGTCCCTGCTATCGCCTACCCATTGCCCTTTTTTCCACTATATACCATCTATTTGTAGTTTACATATCCTTTCCAAAACATTTTTTCATGTATTACTTTCCTAAACATTTATCTGTTCCTTTTTCATGCACATGGAAGCTATATGTGTGCAGGGGGTATGCTCTCCACACTCTGTGCATCTTGCCTCTTCTACTTAAGTTTACAAATCTTGGACTCTGTCTGCTTTACTCCCTTAGGAGGATGAACAGTTTCCCAATATCAGGATAATTAGCACTGTTTCCAACTGTTGCTCTCGGAGACAATGACATTTCTAAGACCTTCCTACCTGTACTACAAAATGTCTTTTGCATTATGTATCTGGGGAAAATCCCTAGCAATGGAACTGACGGGTCCAAAGATATGTAGATTTGATGGATATTGCCAAATTATGCACTGATAGCTCATTAGGGTCTTTTCCCATATCCTCACCAGCTTAGGGTACTATTAAAACTTTTAAATATCCAATAATCTGATTGTGAAAATAGGTGTTTTATGTGTGCTCAGATTTACATCAGAAAAGCTCACCACCACCACCCCAAGCCTAATAAATTCTCATCTCCAATCGCAAATCCCTTTAGATCTTTCAAAGTCTGGACTGAAACTTTCTGAGAAAGGCGATGGCTTGCTGCTCAAACTCCTTCCATTATTTTAAATCAAAAAGTTTCAATAAGCTCATAAAAAAACCCTCACAGCTTGTTCATGAACTTCTTTCCAAACAGCACTGGGATAATTCTCTCCAAGTCTGTGGATTAAATTTCTAGTGATTAACAGACGGATTTTTTTTTTTTTAACAGACGGATTTTTAAGTTAAATGGCACAGTATGTATTGTTCCCAAACAAAAGCATTTGAAAAGTAATTTCAGGATCTTCCAGAAAAACTTCGAATCATGGTAAATTCTTTATCATAATGCCATAAGATCTATTTTAATAATAATTTCTGTAAAAGGAATACATACAAATTCCATTTGTTAACAAGTAACTACGAAGATATAAAATTTTTCTCTTTAAACAGCAAAATAAAACAAAACCCTACCTTCTAAAGGGGAAAGCGATGATTTTAAATGTGGTTCAATCTACCCCTCCAAGTGGGAGAGCAATGGCTTAAGGGTGAGAAAAATCAACATTCCGAACCTCTTCTCTCTCCCTCCCTCCAACCTCACCCCTTCTCTCAAAGACCCACATACATACTCTATAATGTTATAAATAGGATTCAAAAGAAACCAAAATCACAACCTAAAATGAGCGGTAAGTGTTCTTCCCAACATTTATCCCCCAATGACAAAGACAGGTCTTCTAAAATGCCATCTGGATTTTATCAACACTCTCCCAAGAGAAAAGGGTCAGAGAGACTGTGGGTGCTGTACTAGATCAGCTATCCTCAAAAGGCAGTCCTGCTCAGCATCACGGCACCCTGCACCAGCACACCACACACTAACCCTTCACTGTCTGAATTTCTCCCTGCCTCTTTCTCTCTCACAGCTGCCTTATGAATGCATTAATCCCATTCGTGTATCTCCCTATGCAGATCTCAAATGTAAGTACACAGCTGTGCAACAGGTTCTATTTACTGAGAACATACTAGGTAGGTAGTGAGTACTCTATGTCCTGTTTGATCCTCACAATAACCACAAATGTTAAATACTATACTATTATCCATTTCATAGGTGAAAAATCTGAGACAGAGAGGTTAAGTAACTTTCCCAAGGTCACACAGCTAAAAAGTAGCATAGGTCTGTTTAAACTGTGGACAGTTCAAGTCCCTTACAGGCTCCAAGTGCAGTACTGCCTCCCACAGAGAAAAATCTCAAAAATATAAATGAATTCACAAGTTCCACATTCCAGGCTATGGAGGATCCCACTGGACAAACCTGAAGAGCCTCAATGGATCGCAAAGGATTTACAGACAACCTTGAATTCTATAAGAGGTGATGTCAATATATCCAATGAAAAGATATTTGCATTTCTTGGCTGGAGAGGAAGAGGGAGATGGGGGAGGGGATTTGGGCTTTGATTTGTTTTGCAGAATACTATATTGTGCACAATATTTTTAGGAGAGTAAGTAAGTTCAAGCAAAAAACAGAGGCACAGGCAAAAGCAAACAGTACAATTCAGGTTAAATTAAGACAGTGGTAGGAGATGGAAACAGAATGCAAAAAAAAAAAAAAAAATACAGAAAGCACAAAAATCAAAGAAAGCCAAATCGATTCCATCCTGGATAGCTGGATGTGTCTCTTAAAAGACATCTTTCTGTTCTTAGTTTGTTTGGTTCCTCTCCTAATACATTTTAAGTCAGAGCTATTTATCAAGGTGAACTAACATGGCTTGGGATTTGTTTTGTTTTCCTGGCTTGAGAAAAGGAAAAATAAAAGGGATTGTTTTCATCCCAGGGGTACCTGACAATGAAGTATACTTGCCAAAGGCTGAAGCGAAAGGTTTGCTACACCAGACTGGATGCTGTTTCTTTAGGGATGTAAGAATTAATGAATGAATGATGTGATTTTGCTAAGAGCAGTGCATCATGCAATGAAAAGCCTTATGTCAGCGACTCCGGGCTGGGCTTATGTCACAACCCAACCAAGCTTCTAACACCAGAATTCCTTGGGAAACACACACGTCATGTGTACAGCATTCTACTTCCAGTACTAACAATGAGTGTGCATTGTTGCTCATCGTGGCTTTTTAGCATGTTCTCAATGACCTGCCAGATTTCCAGGCAACAGTTCAGAATACATTTAGGGTTCATTATGCGATCTCTGCTAATCAGGACAAGTTAAAAAAAAAAAAACAAAAAAACACTATTGCAACCACATGCATATGGAATTAAACTTTCCTCCAGGGGACATGCATGTAGTTCTTGCAAAAAGACCACATGAACTGAGAACACTTATGAACGCTATGAAATTCACTCTGGCTTATACTTCAATCAGTTTTTTAAAAGAGAAAGAAAATAACCTAAAACATGTACTTTGATAAACAAAAGAAAGATATTCATATTCCTATGAAGCTAGGAGTGTCCTTTCATTCCCGGGGAGGGAGAGAAAACACAAAGCTCTCCACCACCGCCAAGACATAGGAATATCTCTCCATTTCAAGCATTTTTCAAACATTGGGCTCCTTTTTCCTATACACACTCTGGTAAAGCAGAGAGGGGATCTTCCTGGTTTGGGTTCTTTCGGTTGTGCAAGTTTCTGAAACATCTAACAGTGAAGAGCATCTTAGTTTGTTGAAGTCATTTCTTAAAACTGGTAACAGTGGATGGGGAGAGGGGTACTGATCATTACGAAGCCAAACCAAGGACAGCCTCTGTCACTTGTGCAAAACAGCATGGCAAACCACATTCTAAAACATGTTCTGGAAGGTAAGCTGGGGAACATGGACCTGTGCCAGTCCTGTTGTTTCCTGGGACCAACTACCTTGACATCTGAGTCCCAGTCTACTCCTTCTTCCCTTCCCTTTGCTGGAGTGGGTGGACCCCCAGCAGCCAGGACTCAAGCAGAACAGCACCATGACATGCTGCCTGGTTGCTCAGTCAACTGGCAAACGAGAAAAGAAAAAAGGTACCAATGAGACATAAATTCTACAGTCTCTTAAGAATTTCAACCAGACGAGACAAACCACCGTGTGTACCCATCCCTGGAGCTCAGCAAAGTGGGGGTGTTCCCCATGCCCTTCCCTCTCAGAGTTTAATCTGTCTGAAGGGTTCTTTTCTGCAGGTAAGTTTTAGAGGGCAGATAATGCATCAGTCCATTATTTAATGACTGTGTATTGCCAATAACTAAGCTGTCATTTCTTATAATAAGGCATATATGTTTTTGAAGCCATGACTTTGGCCAAAAGCAAACGGAACTCAGCTCTAATCCTCATGCTACCTCCCTCATCTTCTCCCAATCTCTTTCTGACTACTTCCTGCCCACCCCTTGACTGTAGCAATGCTGTATTCTTTGCAGCTCCCCCCAAGTGCCAACTCCAGCGCTGTTCCACGCTTTGCATGGGCTTCCCTGGGCTTACTCACTTTCTTCTAGCTCAGTGGTCTCCCAAGGCAAATACATGTGATGCAGTGCAGCGGAACGATGAAAGAACACAAGAGAAATTGTCTTCATACTCCCATTTTAATTTCATCATTTAAAATGCTCCTTTTTACATGTAACTTTTATAAGACACGCAGTATTAGTTCAGCAGCAAATGTATAATTTAAAGCTAACTAAACAAGCTCAATTTTTTACAGTTAAGAGTGCTTAATGGAACAGATCATATATGGGCCTCTGATCTAGCAAACTCCTACCCATCCTTCAGAATTCAGCTCAAATGGCCCTGCCCTAGGACACCTCCCCCCCAAGAGTGAGCCAGACCCAGCCACAGAGTTTAGCCATGTCTGGATGCCTGACATCTTCTCATACCTTAGGATTCAGCTTAGTATCTCCTCCTCTTTTTCCTGATCACCCTGGGCCAGTGATGTGCCTTGCTACCTGGTACCTCATTTGCCATCCTCCCATTTTTTTCCTACAGCACAAGTCCCCCCAGTCTGTTAGATTTACTTGTTTCTTGCCTGATATCCCCATCGGGACATAAACTCAGTGACCACAGGCCAGTCTTCTTGGCCTCCACAGCATCTCCCAGCTCCTACCAAACAGCTCCTTCCTATTCCATACTTATCTGTTGAGTGAGTGAATCTGATTTTCTCTTCCTTTCCTTAGACTATTATTTCCCTTTTAAGGTAACAAACGAGAAACTGATCAGTAGAAGACACATGAGCAAGAGACCATGCCCATTCAAATAAGCCTGCATGAGAGGTGTGATCCTGCAACACACCCTTTGCCACATCCCATCCCCAGAGCCCTTTCAGCAGACATTCTCCTCCCTGTTAAACAGATTGGTCTGAACTGGGTCCTTTCTTCCTGGAGGAGGAGCTAACAATGAATGAGGTGAACAAAGAGCTGCAGTGGGAGAAAAAACAAAAGGACACAACGGCCCCCAAATTAGGGAATCATCCCTAACCAAGAGCTGACAGGGCGGAGCACCAGATCAGACTTCCAGTCTCAGAGCCCACGCTCCAGCTCAGTTATTCAATTCCACCCGCACACATCCCTCCCAACTCTCTTCAGCTCAGCTGCCACACCACCAGACATGCCCCCCAAAACCTAACAGTTTAGATAAGCTGTTGTGTTACGAGGACAATGCTATTTTAGGAGACCACAGCTAACTTAAGATCCCTGAGGGTGAAGATGTCAGATAAACAACGAACTCTAATTACAGAGAGCAGAATGAGGTGAGCAAGGTTTCCTACCCCTCACCCACCCCCCAACCTTGACCCCTCTCCCCACTGAAGCAGGGAAGGGAAAAACACATCTTAGTAATTAACATACCACACAAGGCCGGCCGCCAATAATATTGAATCCCAGGGAGCCAGAATCCCGATGTAGCACAAGAGTCAGACTTTTGGTTTCTTCACCCTGGAGGGAACAAATAAGTTCGAAATTTTAGTTACCAATAGGGAAGAGCCGGTAGCAATTTTTTTTTTTCAATCTTAGCGGGCCCCAGGACTCTTAGGTCATCATTCCAACCCCTCCGTCTCTTGGGCAGTTTAAGCAAGGAAACTTTGAGGGCCCAAGCTGATGTGTCCTGGGCAGAGGAGGTTACAGGCACTTCTAGACTCCCACCTAACCGTGCGGGGCCCGTGGAAGGACAGCGATGTCCAGACGTGCCGAATGAACGGACACTGTCCATCGATGACTCCTTGGTGTGCAAACGCATCCTCCCCAGGCCGGCCCGCTGCACGCCGGCTGTCTAGACAGCCTTTCTGTTTGTTCCTCAACCATTCTCAACAGCAGCATTCATGTTTTGTCATGAGAGGTTCAAGCAGCGATGTGCTCGGAAGTCTGAACGCACGTGAGGCCTGTCAAGAGTCATCTGTGTTTGGGAGGCTTGAGGGGGAAGCAGCCCGTGAAAAGTCAGACGCAAACGTGAAGGGAAACAGAAAGATCGTGCATCTCACTGAAAGGGGAGCGGGGGCCCTTGCACAACGTGATCACTGTCCCGTCCACAGGAGATGCCGGGCTGTTTAACAGAAAACACTCTGTTCAAAGGAGGCTGGTCAATGTGAACCCCTTCAAATCAAACCAGCAGAAGTCACTGAGGCAGGTCTCACTCCAGCCATGCTCGACTCCCAGAAGGGACAGTGGTGCCACGGTACCTTAACTAACACCCTCAAGTAACAGACAAATAAAAATAGACTTAACCTTATGTGGACAGTGTCACTAAGCTGTGACATAAACACTAAGCTCACTGAGACACTTGTGTGACGTTTCCAGTTATTTGAACGATGTACAAAACTTCACAGGTACGGACTGCAGACCCTCGCAAATGCTCTGCTCACGGTTTCTGTTTAAACATAGTATTTAAAGGCTGCAGTTTGGGATCCCTGGGTGGCGCAGCGGTTTGGCGCCTGCCTTTGGCCCAGGGCGCGATCCTGGAGACCCGGGATCGAATCCCACGTCGGGCTCCCGGTGCATGGAGCCTGCTTCTCCCTCTGCCTGTGTCTCTGCCTCTCTCTCTCTCTCTCTCTGTGACTATCATAAATAAATAAGAATTAAAAAATAAAATCTTTAAAAAAAATAAAATAAAGGCTGCAGTTTCTAAAAATATGAAATACTCCATTCTAAGTTTTTTTTTTAAGATGTATTTATTTATTTATGATAGACATAGAGAGAGAGTGAGAGAGAGAGAGGTAGAGACACAGGCAGAGGGAGAAGCAGGCTCCATGCAGGGAGCCCGACGTGGGACTCGATCCCGGGACTCCAGGATCAGGCCCTGGGCCAAAGGCAGGCGCCAAACCGGTGAGCCACCCAGGGATCCCCCTCCATTCTAAGTTTTTAAAAGACAACAACAACACTAACAGCTCATCACAAAATAGATTTTATTCTGATGTTTACTGCTTCCTGATCAAACCTTTGCCTTCTATTTTTTCTGTGGAAATAAATAACATTTGAAGGGTGGGAATGTAAGCATCTGACCCAGGCACACTGGCAAGGGAGATCACTCTTTCTGACAGGCAGTGCCAATGGCTTTTCTAAAGCTCCATTTATTGCTACAGTTGTCAATGAAAAACTAGCTCCATATCTGGGCAGCAGAACTGTGCCCAACAGAAGCAAAAGAAAAATAATAATACATGTATATATGATTAACGGGCCTCAATATGTAAAATTATCTCCATGCTTAATGGGACATACCATATATGGGCCTCTGATCTAGCAAACTCCTACTCATCCTTCAGAATTCAGCTCACAACTGTTTCTTTTTTTTTTTTTTTCACAACTGTTTCTAATGACTAGTTAGCTAGCATACAGAATTAAAAAGGTTAGAATTTTTTAAAATTTCCAAAATGTTATGTAAGCCTAAGCATCAATTTTCCAAACCCTGTGAAAAGAAAAATGACAATTTTTCATTTAGAAAAAGACAGTTTTTTTTTAATTTTTTTATTTATTTATGATAGTCACACACAGAGAGAGAGAGAGAGGCAGAGACACAGGCAGAGGGAGAAGCAGGCTCCATGCACCAGGAGCTCGACGTGGGATTCGATCCCGGGTCTCCAGGATCGCGCCCTGGGCCAAAGGCAGGCCCTAAACCGCTGCGCCACCCAGGGATCCCAAAAAGACAGTATTTGATGAAAGAACTAAGTGTCCTCTAAGAATAATGCAACAAAATATTCATTTCCACAGGCTCACCTACTTGCAATATATAGAGTATTTTAATACAAAAGATAAACAAGTCTCTATCAAGCTACTGTATCTAACCAAAAACAGCCTCTATAATAACCATCTATTGATTTTTCAAAAAATATTTCCAATCCACAGCATCACCATCCAGAGCATCTGTCTGTCAAGGGTACGGATATAATTAATTTGATCTATACAAGTTAACAAGGAACAACTATCACTGCTGTAACGGAATAGATACTCAGGATCAACCTGATAGTTCTGAAATGTAAATGTGATGATTCACAAACTGAAACAGTTTATATCTCTCTGCCTTGGGAAAGGAAAATCTTGGTAAGCCCATTTCTTGCAGAAGGGGTGAAAAAGTTAGAAATACACTGGAATTTGAGTGAGTTATCACACACATCCTACATTTCTGGTTTTGGTAATTAATAATAGAAACTGCACAGTTACATGGTAATCCAAGGCAGATGGCTCCAGTCTACAATCTCAAATGATGGACAGAAGAGAACACACAATCGAATTTTTTAAGACTAGTTTTAAATCTTGTTTGATAACCACTTATTCTTTCTAAAAGTGAAAGAAAAACAAAGAAATCTTATTACACTGCATTAACAATGATAGCAGCTCACATTTATTGGCTGCTTACTATGTGCCAGAAATTAAACATTTAGCCACTTTAATAAATCCCACCAATCTCATCGACTGGCACTATTACTAGTCTCATGATACCAGTGAAAGAGCTAGCTAGTAAGAGTTCAAGATGGTATTTGCTCTCTGATTCTAGACCCCAATTATTCTTCTACACTATTCTCTTTTCATGTGGAATGTAGAAAAGAATGTCACGTAGCTCAGCAATATCTGAGGTCCCTCTCAATATGGTTCAGTTGCTGGAGTTCCAAAAAGTTCTATAAAGGAACTCATGATAGGAAGTCTTACCCAGGAAACCAATGTCAGAACAAAACTCCACCTGTTCACGAAACTATTTCTCTCCCGAAAACCCAACCTGAGATGCCCAGACACCTAAGTCTGTACCCAGCCTCAGAGATCTCTCTCTAGGGAGAAGTGAGACAATGCCTGAGACACACCACTCCTCAGCCAAACGGCAATTTGCAAAGAATGTTCTGGAATAATCAGGCTGACCATTTACACTTCCTTGCCTGTCACAATCATCAGGGAGAAAAAGAGGTGTTTTCAGTTGTACAAGCATCTTGATATAGTCTGCTGTTTAGGAGGGTTACAACAGGCTTTAGGTACCACTGGTTATTTTAGGACTGATTGATAGTAGTGAGCCAACACACCAAAGATTCACCACAAGAGGCTGGGCACAGAAGAGAAAAGCTCCGTCGGGGCGGAATTCCTCTCATTTCTCCATTTAACTACCAAAGGTAATTTTTTCTCAGACACCATGAACTTGATTCTGGCTTTTCCTTTCCATTCTTCCCTCCTCAAAACAACCTTAACTACTCTAATTTCTAATTCTTCAGAAAAAAAGCATGAATAGAGAATTTAAACACCAGACCTTGCACCACACATTTACATGTTAACATTAATTCCTGCTTAATCGTTTAACCTATTCCTGAGTTGAAAATGCATCAGGATAAAGGGCATTTAAATCATTCTTGTTCAATTATACTTCACCAATTAAAGAGACATATAAATGGCACAAGGGCAAAGGCTCCCATCAATGCTGCTTTGCTGACTTTTCATAGAGATAATGTTAACAAGCAGCTCCTTCATCCACAGGAAAATTTAACCAATATTGATCTGTTTGGGTAGCTTATCATAACCCATGCTTTGAAATTTTCCCAATGGCCCCTTGAAGTAAAACAAAGAAGGGAAAGAGCTCCATTTCACATAAACAACTGATTAAAACATCAGCTTTTTGAAGCAGGCGTTGTATCCATGCTCTACACTGGAGAAACTGAGGCTCCAAGAAATTCGGACATTTGCTTAAGATCACACAGCTGCAAGGAGGGAGAGCCAGGAATCAAGGTCCACGGGACATCAAGGTCCATGGGATGCCAATGTCCACAGGACGCCAACGTCCATACTCTTTGTACTCTGCGGGTAAATTCTGGCACTATATCCTAAAATCCCTTTGCCTCACAAGACTGAGCCTTCACATTAAAATGTCATGAAGGATTAGACATCTAATTAGTTTTGTAATTAGAGTTTCAAGCAAGGTTTCTTTGGACTATGTAATAATAGTGACGAAGATTGTCTATTATACCATGAAGGGTATCATAAGAGTATTATGCCCCCGACTGGAACGAGGTAATGGTTAAGATCTTGGACTCCAGAGTCAGAACCTGAGTTCAGTTTCCTCATCCACAGAATGGGGATAATAATAGTTTCTTCTCACATTACAGGGTTATTACAAAGCATGAATGAGATAGACAATCGCTAACAAGTGCCTCAGCACAGTGCTTGGCCAACAGAAGTGCTCAAGATACAGACAGGGCATAGTGTGTGATGGATACTACTGCTATTCAGCAAAGAGGCCATGGCACTCTTTAACCACATAAATTACTCTGCCACAAAATCCAAGCAATAAAAAATGTCTAATCCCAAATTAACTTAGTCTGTCTGAGGCAAGTTTGGGAGAGCTGGGGCCTGAAGTTAAGCAAAATAGGATAATTATATACCCATTACACCATCTGGCCATCTGATGGGGGTTCCTTCCATGTACATGTCTTTTTTTTTTTTTCCCCAAGTCTGGAGAAAGAGTGCCACACTCTAGGAGGGATGGCTAAGTGCCAGTAGACAGTTTTTATTCCAGAGATGGGAGCAGGAAACAAGTAAAGAAGACAGTGGGAAGCAGCTCAGCCTGGACCTTCAGTGGAGCAGAGCTAGGACAGGCAAATGATACTGACCTGGTGGGATATAGGGATGAGGAGGGGAAATCAGACAGAGGACATATCCAGGTCTGAGGAAGGTGGCCAAGGGCATGAAAAGGATGAGGGAACAGGTGTTGGCCCACAACAGCATAGGAGTAGCAGTAAGTCCAAGAACCTGTGGACTTGGAGAGGGACAGCGAAGCTAGAAGCAGCTGGGAAGATGGGGAGCTAGGGGTATTTGGGATTTGCTGAGGCACTCGGACTGCTCCATGTCCTACCAGATTAGTGAGGCTTGATGGGCTGGGAAGAAATGGTAAAGAGTAAGATGACAATCAACAACAACAACAAAAATGAAGGTGAGCTGGCACCTCCTTAGCAGCTTTCCCTAGAGCTGCTCTTATTCTATTGCTCTTCCCCAAAGGCATGTGTCTCTTCCCTTCAGGAGACAGAGACCCCTCACCAAAAGCTGGGTGGCAGATGGAAAAGGCAAACTCCAGCTGTACTCTAGAGTCCAGTGACAGCACGGTTTCGGGGCGGGGGGGGGAGCTCCCAGCCTCCACCCCAAAACCCAGCTCACTAGCTGGGCCCCTAGTACACTGTAGGCCCTCCTTGGGAGGTGCTGAGGTCTTCAAGAAAGAACAGAGATATATTAGCCTTGGAGGAGATATGGGCACCATGCCCTAAATAATGGCATCAATAGTCTACAGTATTTACACCAGTAAGTCACAGGCAGAAATGGAAGCTCAATGCTCAGAAACACAATCGCTGACTGCACCAAACATACGCTTTGGTATCATATTTGAACAAGTAACTACGGGATCAAGGTTTAAATTGCCCAAAACACAATCTACTCAAATTTCAGCTCAAGGTCTCAGTGGACAAGAATCTGGGGGGAAAATAAAAACAGAAGGGAAAAAGCAAAAATCAAATCTACTTTGTCAAAGTCACCTTATATGGTGGCTGGGTTTTTTTTTTTTTTTTTTTTTCTGTTGTGTTTATGTCTGTGTTCTTAAGTGTCCAAGAACATGAACTGTCTTCTATAGGCAAGGTCCCTTTTCCTCTTAGATTAACTGTTACCATCCTCCTCCAAACAATCTGGCCTCAGAAGCTTGGAAGCATGCCATCTCCTAATCTGTGTGGTGGCCCCCAGAGCCCATCCATGCCACTGTCAATGTGGATTCTTTCTAAACGCTCCTTTCTGCCCAATGATGGGTGTTCCCCAATTACTGCTGTTGTGGGACTCACAGCCGAGAACTGGCTGGACTGGAAAGCTGCCCAGCGGGTTCTGAGAACTGTAATTGACTGACCGCTAGTCTGTGTATCTGGGGTGACATGACACCTCTCAGCCTCAGACTATGCAAAGCTCTCGGAGAGTCGCACAGCTGGGAACCAGCTCTGTCTGGTGACCAGTGACAAGAAAGCACAAGAATGTGCTGCGGTGGGGGCTGGGAGACCAGTATGCTGAGCTGGCTGCCAAAACTGCTGCACTCCAGAGATGAAGTTGTCTTCACTCCCTACACTAAAATGTTTTTGTCCTCTTTGTCATTCAAACTATGTTTCCAATGGTGAAGCACCTTGCGCCAACCTCCTCCGGAGAATTCAACCTCCGGTTCTAAAGGAGTGATGTTCTCGATATTCTCAGATGAAGACCAGCAGGGAAAACTGTTCAAGCCTCAAACTGAGGGCAGTCATGGGGTTGATGCACATGAACTGAAAATGGTTGAGACAATCAATGGAAGTATTAGTGGTATGTATTGGTCACCAAAATAAGTGCAGCGAAGACAAGAAGAGGCAAAGCACATGGAGAAACAGAAAGGGACAGAGAAATAGCTTTTCTGGAGTCATTATAGCTCCAGAATAGTATATATAAACTCATCTATAAGCCAAACAAGTTATTTTTGGAAAACAGTGTAAGAGAAGTATTCCCTTGGCCAAATATACATATTTTCCAGTCTGCAGCTATGTTTAAATAACCTGAGAAATCCCCACACACTTACTTCTCTATTCCCATGAGTTTGATTTCAAGTTTGTACCTCTAATTTTTGTCAACTCATCTCTTTCCTGGTGACCATCCACAAGCAATACTTCACACCAAGAAACAGGCAAGAACAAACCTGATTTATAGGGCTACAGCATTTTCACATTTCCACTTGATGGACTATAAGGTAGTTTCATTTAGTCTTTGAGATGTAAACCTTCCATCACTCAACCTGAAGCATTTTCCTCTGCAAATCAGAACGCAGGGCAAGGCTACCCAGCGGTAACAGTCTAAGTTCTTGCTTGCAGAAAGGCAGGTGCTCTGCCCCACTCACCTCTCCCAAGCTTAGTTAGTTCTGGTGAGACAGAAATACACCTAACAACCCCTGAGCCCTCACATTATTCACGAGCCTAATCCTCCTCCTTCCCAAGGCAGCCCAGGGCTGCTACCCTGACACAGTGCAACTGACCTGCATATTCCTCTTTCACCCACCAGAAACTCGTGAGATAGTAACCCAGAGAACTGGTCACTCACAGCAGTGCAAGGCTCCCAATAAAACTGTGACCCTCTGAGCAAAAGCCCCTTTCCGCGTCTGCATTACATCATTTCAAATTTCTAATGTTTCTTCAGCACTTCATTTAGAAAAGATCTAAAAACCTACAGGTGCCAGGCACTTAACAGATGTTCAATAAATGCTCCTTAAGTCTCACTGCGCACTTGACATAACATCATCTGGTTTAATCCTAAAGCCAACTCTATCAGCTCACATATTATTATCCTGTTTTAGAGATAAGACAATTAAATTAAAGCTTACAGGAGGTTGCAAAAGACCTCCAAGAGGCCCTCAACAATGAGATAGAGGGAACACATGAACCCTATTATCACGGACTCCAGAGTCTGAATCCTAACCACAGACTGACCACCAGCTCAATTCAGGGTACTCTGAATCCCGCCTGTTTATATAAGGCCCACATCCAACCCTGAGCCACAACCTAAAAAGACCGTATCATCTTCTGATCCATGTTCAGCAGAGACAAGGGACACCTAAAAAACAGCTTCTAGAGAAATTCTAAGGGTGACCTCTCCACCCAGGGCCCATTTCTGCATACCCACTGCCCATGAGAGAGTTCAGCCCTCCCCATTCCTGGGGGGAAGAAGCTGCTGCGAGCTCATTCACACACAGGCTGCAAGGTATCTCTATCCCTCAGGTTCCCTGTGAAAATATATACGGAATGCGTGAGAAAGATGGATGCTTGTGTCCATCTGTTAGTTATTTTCTTTACAAGACTAATCATTATGTTATACCACTTCCCTTTTTTATTGGAACAGGCTTATTAGAACACCATTAGTTCAGGGGGGACGGAAACTAATCTGCAGCAAGAAAGCTTTACTGAACAAAGAATAGTAAGACGTGCATTGTGTTTTCAAAAACCCCAGTGGGTGTGATTGATCCCATGGGTTAAAGCTGTTCAAATTGGCCTTTGTATCCAGGAGTGCCTATCACAGTGCCTGGCAAGCTATGCATTAGGACATGAGTAGCTAAACTGCAAGAATACATTAGGAAGGATTTCATTTTCTTCCTACCATCAACCACTCTTTAAATGACTAGCATGAAAATTAGAGAAATGAGTCACTATTCCATCCAGGATACCATCTCTTTAATTCTTTTTGATATGTTTTGTTGAAATCGCTTTCATAGGATGTTCTATGTTCCATGTGTTCTATACTAGAACTTTGAAAATGGGAATTACGGCACGGGAAGAACACACTTCACCAGCATGGACCAGAAGCCATCAGACCAACTAAATAGAGCCGAAGGAAGATGCTGGGAGAAGGTGTTTAATTTTCCAAGCCTCTGTTTCTCCATCTATAATACGGAAAGTATTGGTTTATGGGTACCTACCTCATAGGATCTTTCTGAGTATGGAATAAAATGATGTACCTATACCTCCAATTAACATAGTGCTTGCATATATAATAAGAGTCCTCTGGAAACATATATAAGACTTCATAGGAAACACTGCCTCAGGGGAAAATGCTTTTCTTATTATGGTGATAGTGTATGAGCCTGGAGTCAGATGCTGGGTTCAAATCCACAATCTATCCCATTCCACTATCATCTTTCATGAAGATACTAAAATGATTTCCTTTCTCACTGGTCTTTTTGCTTCCACTTTTATTCCCCTTTATTTTTTTTTAAAATATTTTCTGTGAGAGACGCAGAAACAGGCAGAGGCAGAGGCAGAGGCAGAAGCAGGTTCCTTGCAGGAAGCCTGATGTAGGACGTGATCCCCGGACTGGGATCACGCCCTGAGCCGACGACAGATACTCAACCACTGAGCCACCCAGGCATACTGCAAATCCCAGTTTTATACTGATAATCTGTGTAATTTTTGGCCTTAACCTAGCTTTTATCTAATCTGTTTTATAATCTGCCTCTTTTACCAAAAAAGGAGATCTACCTAACGAAAAAGATGGAGAAGCTCACATATGTGCATACGTAAGGCACCCTAAGTGAATAATATTTTTTCTTTTATGCTCCTTGGTCTATAGTCTAACACATAACTGCCTTATAGATACTTATCCATCTAATAATTTTAGAGAGGCAAGCGACATTTCCCAGGGCAGAAAGGACCACTTAAAAATGTGTATCACCAGAAGTCCCAATTCAAAACTTTGTTATAATCATGTAATCCAGTGTAGCAAACATATTGTAAACCAGATCTTAATTTTTTTTTTTTTGTAACACTTAAATGAAATGGATTGACAGCCCACAATTCCTTCAGCTGAGCTGGGCTGTTTTGTTAGATGCGCTATGAAATGGTTATTTGCTGAAGCTTTCCAGAAACAGAAAATATACTGAAAGGTGAACACTCTGATAGATACATTTCAAAGTGTTTGGACATCTGGAACGCCTTTTGATACAATTGTCTATTAGACTCACTTACCTCCAGGAGTTCTGAAATGGACAAAATCGTTTCTGGGATTTGGTGCTTGATACAATTTGATCTGGGTGGATCTAGCAGAACAAAAAGAAAGCCTCCCAAAAACCTGGGAACAATTTTGTTAACTTGGGGGTCACAGAAAAACTCATTCTTTTTCAATACGAGCTCACTGTTGGTTAGCAATCTGAAAAGTTGTGACGGCTGACAAGACAGCCTTTTCAATCTTGAGTTCACCCACTGAACAAACACATACTGAGAGCTTACAGTGCACATGGCAATCTAGTGCCCTGAACACAGCTCTGCAGACAGACGTGCTCCCTCCTGGAGAGACAAAATAAAGAGCCCTTGCAATTATTCAGTTACAGCTGTGATAAGTGCCACTCAGGAGGAGTACCAAAATGAACATCTCAGGGTACCAGACTTGGTCTGGGAGATCACAGAGAGCTTTGTGGAGATGGTGATGCTTGAACTGGGATGGGAAGGATGGAAAAGTTATCTAGTGATAAGCAAACCCTAAATGCTGACATAGAGGCAGAGGCAGGAGGGGAGAGTTGGCAAACTAGCAGATTACCTAGTGATTAGCTGGAAAGACTGTTGCTGGTAGAGAAAAGAGTGCCGGGATGCCGGGAGAGGTTGGGACATATTAATGGAACTGCCAGAGAGCACTAAAACTGGGAAAGAGAGAATACAGAGGTTAGGAATACAGGCACACAGATGATGACTGGTAGGATCCAGAGCATGCTGGACCTTACAGACACGCAACAGAAACTGGAAGGCAAATGCAGGGTTTGAGAAGGAAAGGTGCTATCAGATTGACATTTCTAACAGATTATTCCTGGTGCTAGGTGATAGCAGGGAAGCAAGAAGGTATGTAATGGTAGCAGCTGTGACCCAGGCAAGAGATGATGGTGGCTGAGACCAAGGCTGATTTTGTTCCCTGGGTGACAGCTGGCAGTGTCTGGAGACATCTGTGATTATCACGACTTAGGAAGTACTACTAGCATCTAGGAGGCAGAGGCCAGGGATGCTGCTAAACATCCTATAAAACAATGAGCATTGCCCCCATCCCAAAACACATACAACTAACAATTATCTAACCCAAAATGTTCATAGATGGAAGTTGGAAAACCGTGGTTTGGACCACGGTGATCATCTGATAGGGATGGAGAGCAGGGAACAGATTCAGTAAGTGTTTTGGAGGCAAAATTAAGAGTTACTTTTGGACTGGATATAGAAGTAAAAGAACAGAAGGAAATCAAGGATAGGTCTCCAGTTTTTCAACATTTCTAAGAAAAGTTCTGTTCACAACTTTCCCTTTCTCAGAAAGCCAGAGAAGTCTGCTGTGAAATGCTTTTGTTCCCAGAAATCAGGTGGGAAAAGAGGACGGCAGCAAAACTCTAACTTAAGCATAATGTCACCAAGTCGGCTGTAGCTCAGATGTGGCTTCCTATTAAAGATGCCTGTCAGGCCGTGGTTACCTACTGTATAACTGCTGGGTTTTATAACTTTACCTTGGTCTGTGCTAGGAGAATACCAAAACATGGTTGTCTATGGCTACACCTGAATCCAAACTCTCTATCCAGCTGAGCAGCTACTCAGCATGACAGGTCGACCAGCATCACCTGGGAGCTTGTGAGAAACACAGACTCTCGGGCCCCAAACCAGCTGTAATGGATCGACACCTTTAGGAGCAAGCCTTGGGAATCTTGTGTTCTCCAGGTGATTCTGGTCATAGGGAGGTTTCAGAAGCACAGCCCCCAGTACCCGCTACAGAACAGGAGACACGGTGCCTAAGTAGGTACAGCACAGACAAACGCTCAATACTCAGCTAGTGTCAAAAACCTCAAAGTTAAGATAATTTAAATAATGCCAGATCATTTCATGGAACAAGGTCTGGGCCTTGAAGGGCTGGTATTGAAAATCTTTTGAGTGTTTCTTATCTACTTCAGCTTCTTACAGAGATAAACATTAGGACTTATTACCAAAAAAAAAAAAAAAAAAAAAAAAAAGTGTTGTGCATGAGAGTTTCCAAGCAATATAAATCCTTCTGCCTTTTGGAAGAGAATAAACAGTACCCAGCAGGAGCAGAGAGTCGGCCAATGAAATAAACAAGTTCTTAAACTGCTCACAGTGGGAGAGGTTTTTCTGGCTGAGGTAGGAACAGCAAAAGCTTTCAGCAAGGGCCATGGAGGGTTAACTGCGGGGCTTTTAAGAGGTGCAAGCTTCCCCAAGGCCTCAGCCAGGGTCTGAAGCCAGGGAAAGGACCTTGTGCAGCCTGCAGGCCAGGCCATTCTTGGCTGTCCTTGAGGCTAGCATGGAGGCGCACGAAATTCCAAGAAGGGCTCCAACTCCAGAAGGGAACTTGCTCTGTAAGCTCAAAAAGCAACATCTTGTTCCTAAACTTAATACCCTTGATTATCCTACTGGTTCACCCAACACAGCCTCAAAAACATCCCCAGTTCAGATTCAAGTATCGTATTTTTCGATTCTGAGAGACGGTTTACCCAAACACTCCAGAAAGAAAACAGAAAGGCAAGAAGAAATAATAAACTAGCTTAACAATGAATGATGTCTAAACTCTGGGGTAGTGAATGGCTTATTTATAAATAAGCATCACTTAAAACTACGCAGGAAGTCCACATGACAGCATAAACAAGAGAAACTCAGGAACTCCTTTGCCCCAAACCCGGCGCCTGCTACAAGACCAAGCTTTGCCCTCTGTTTTGGTGACTCGCGGGCTCACACCAGTCTTTTGTAGCCTGTGCGGTCCTGGGTGAGCCTCCAAGTTGTAAATATTTGCCCTTCACCCAGAGCTGGCCAGCTGCTGAGACTGCAGCTGACAGGCCAGGGGGCCAGGATGAGGGGGTGGGGAGTGGGGAGACAGAAAACTTGCAGGCCTGGTGTGCTAGTAGAGAAGAGGGGGTTGGGAGAGGGCTGTGAAAGGCAAAGCAGATACAGGTCCCGGGGAGCCCCTCAGGCATATATGTTCTCCTCCACTGCAGCCATATGGAATAGGCAACCGCATAGTGGCACCAAGCCCCTCCGTGTTTGTACCAAGTGGGGCCTTTGCAATCAGGAAAACCCTGGTTCTCAGCATGCGATTTTGTGCAGCACACACCCCAGCCCCAGACAACACCTGATAATATTTGGACACATTCTTAGTTGTCACATCTTGGAAGGCAGGATGGGAGTCACCATGGTATCTACTGGGTGAAGCCAGAGACGCTGCTAAACATGTTACCATCCGGAGGACAGCCTCCTATAACAGAATGGTGGGGTGCAAAATGTCTAAGTGTCAATGTATCCCAAGGTTGGTAGCTCTGATGTAGAACCTGAATCCCCCACTCCGTTCTCTGACTGACGGAGTATGGCTTTGGACAAGTTCTAGGACTGCTCTGAGCCTGCCTCCTCCCTCTCAAAGGATTAAACAGATAATGCCTGTGCTTCTCACAGTTGCTGGCACACAATAAACACTCAAAAAAAAAAAAAAAAAAAGGTACTTGTGGTTACACTGAGGCAGCACAGTAATGCTTAAGACCTGGGACTGGTGGGACACTTGAGTGGCTCAGTCAGTTAAGTGTCTGCCTTGGGCTCAGGTCACCATCCTGAAGTCCTGGGATGGAGCCCCTTGTCAGGCTCCCTGCTAAGTCTGCTTCTCCCTCTCCTTCTACCCCTCCCCACTTGTGTTCTCTCGATCGCTTGCTCTCTCTCCCTCAAATAAATAAAATCTTGAGGAAAAAAAAAGACCTGGTGCTGAAGAGACCAGCACAGGAGAGCTCACTCTGGCACTGAAAAGCTGTTGTTACCCAGAACCAGGCACGACTGACCTTCCCTAGAGCTTGGTTTCTTCGTCTACAAAACGAGAAGCATCACACCTGCCTCTCTTGATTAAAAAGGGAACAACTGAGAAGTACTCAACATAAGGCCTAGAGCAAAGCCTTCGCTATCGGGGGCCATTGTAATTACACCAACTACCAGCACAAGGGGATGGCTCAGGGGGAGATGTTAAAGATAACTGCAGGCAACATTTGTGGAGCATTCGCTCTCTGTCAAACACGGTGCCAGGTCTTTCAAACATTCTCTCCCTGAAGGCTGACAACCACCTATTTTACATTCAGAAAAACTGAGGCACCTGGAGGTTAAGCCACACAGCCACCTGGCTGGCTAGCAAAAAGCCTAAATCCTGAGACAGTTCCAATTCCTGAGGACTCACTCTCAGTTATTACTCTATTATGTTTGGTGGCGCCTCCTTTTTTTTTTTTTCTTCCTTTTTTTTCTGGAATCCCCGGATGAACGCCACAGCCGGTGCCTGGCTGTGTTTTACCCCTGTGTCACATCTCTGTGGCCCCGTTTCTAACTTTAGAGAGGCTAAGCAGCTTGCTCAAGGTCAGCCAGCCAGCTAGCTAGCTGGCAGCCAAGCCCGCGTCTGAATCCAGCTCTCACTCACTCCGGGGGCCTGTCCTCTGAACTTACTCAGAACTGTGTGGTTTCGTTTACCCTTTCTGGAATTCCCAAGGATGCACGGATACAGTTCACCCCGCGTGTCAACATCTCATCCTGTGCGCCACGTGTAGAAGGGAACTTTCCGACCCTAAAAGGGGGTTATTAAGCAACTTCTCCCCCTCCTCCTCCCCGCAAGGTCACGGAGCCGATGGGAGCCGCACAGCCCCTGGACACAGTTCTGACCTGGAGGCTGCACTCATTCCCGCTCTACGCCCACCGACAGTGGGCTCCTTTGGGTCTTTCCAGACGCCCCGGAAGCTGCTGCAGCTACATGTCCCCCTGGGCACGTAATCCTCCGGGGACCACGGTTTCCCAGCTGAAGCTACTTCAACGACGGTGCAACAGCTGGCTAAGCCGCGGAGGAAGGAGGCAGGGATGCTCCTGGAAGTGCCAGGCATCCCGGTGCCCAGAGGAGGCGGGAGGCGGGAGGGGGCCCCTCCCCAGGGCGCGCGCGGCAGGGGGTCGGGGTCGGGGCCGGCGGCGGGCGCCTACCTTGCCGCCGGGCGGCGCGGCCACGCAGCGGCTGAGCGAGTCGAGACGCGCGCTGTACTCGGTGAACTTCTTCTGGTAGCGCAGGGCGGTCATCTGCAGCTCCAGCTGCGCCGCGGCCAGCTGCGCCACCAGCGACTTCTCGCGCTTGCCCGCGCGCAGCGCCTCCTTCTTGAGCGCCTTGTGCAGCGCGCCCAGGCGGGCCTGCAGCGCCCCGTTGTGCGCCCGCAGGGCCCGCGCGCAGCAGTGGCCGCCCGCGCGCTGCTCGCCGTGCGTCAGGGGCAGCCCGCAGCCCTCCTGGCAGCGGCCCACGGGCCGCGCGTCGCACCCGTCGCGCATGTGCGCCTCCACGTCGCGCCGCAGCAGCACCTGGCCGCAGCCCGCGTGGCGGCAGCGCGCGGGCGCGAAGTCGCAGCGCTCCAGGTGCTCGGGCAGCTGCTGCAGCTTGACCACCCGGCCGCAGCCGCGCGCCGCGTGCGCGCACTTGATGTCCAGCTTGAGGATGAGGCGCTTGAGCGGCAGGACGTGGTTGAGCTCCTTGGCCGACAGGCGGCCGCGGCAGCGCGCGGGGCAGCTGCCCTCCTGCACCACCCAGGGCAGCACGCAGCCGGCGCAGAAGACGTGGCCGCACGGCGTGGTCAGCGGGTCCTCCAGGACCTTGTGGCACAGCGCGCACTTCAGGTCCGGGTCCACGTCGCCGTCGAAGCGGTCCAGCTCGAAGCCCATGGTGGCGGCCGGGGCCCGGGGTCGCCGCCGGGCGGCCGGCCGCCCCTCCCTCCCTGCGAGGCAGCCCAGACACGCCGGCTGCGCCGCCCGCCCGCCCGCTCGCTCGCTTGCTCTCCCCGGACTGAGCCTAATTGCTCCAGACTTCCTCGGAAAATGCCCGAGGAACAGGACTCCTCCGGCCGTATATGCGCGAGCGCGCGCGCACGCACATCCCGCCTCGGCTGCCTCCCCGCCCTGCAGCAAGGAGGAGGCCAGGAAGGCGGGGGAGGATGGGGGGACCCAGGGGCTGCCCAGCCCACCGGCCCGCCCGGGACGCCAGCCGGGGCCCTTCCCCCCGGGGACTCCTCTCTGCTCTTGCACTCTCCGCTGTCGGATACCGACGCGGGCCCAGAGCGCTCCAGGTTAGGAGCTGAGGCTGCCGCCGTCGCCCAGACGGGTTCTCCTGGAGCCCCTTCCGGGGCAGATCCGGACTCTTTTAGTCCTCTCCCCCGCCCCCCCTCTTCTTCTTAGCTGTGGGCGGAGAAGGAAAGCTATTTTTTGAAGGCCCGCTATGTCCGCACTTACGGTCTTTATTTATTTCATTTCAGGGAAAGTTACAGAGCCTGCGGAACGCTCCAGCTACTACGGTTCAGACCGGAGGCCTGGCGGACCCCAGGGTCTGGGCGGCCCGAGGTTTGCAGGACTGGGGGTGCAGATGTGCAGGGGTGGATGGCGGGGACCAGGGCCCCGAGCCCGCTGTCGGGTGGGAGAGGCTGGAGCGCTGGCCCCGGCCGCTGCCCTGAACACCTCTGGAGCGTCCGCGCTTCTAAATCGGTCCCTTTTAAAAGTCATAAGGACAGTGCTCCGAGAGAGTGTTAGCGCCTTTTGAAAATCATTTCACTGCCTTACAGAGGAAGTAACACCCTGGCCCTACAAGGTTAAAAATCGCGCCAAGTATAGATCTTAGAGAGATCCTCCCATAACGCACCCCCACCCCCACCCCCACCCCCACTCATGTGAACTGTGCTCCTTCAGTTTTTTTTTTTTCCCCCTTTGTGTATACTTTGTTATAGTTCCATTTTCCAATCGGAGAAACTCAGGCTGGGAGAAGGGGAAAAAAAATGTTTTTGTCCAGTAAGGTCTTCCTACAGCAGTGTTTCGCAAATTTTAATGGGGATGTGGATTCTGATCCAGTAGTCTGAGGCGGAGCTTGAGACTCTCCATGTTAAAAGAGCTTCCAAAAAAAAGGCTGTTGTGTCTGGTCCGTGTACCTCCACTTCTTTGGAAAGTGGCCATCCAAGACTCTGAACTTCTTCCTTCTACTTCTACTTTCAAGCAGTGTAGTGAGCCTTGTAGCTTTCAGAAATACTCCTGTGTGTTGGAACAGTAGATGGGGATTCCAGTTTAGATTATAAATACATAGCATCATCCATAGATTTGGTGATTTTTTTTTTCCTCCCAAGGCCATACACATTGCTAAAAAAATAAAAATGAAAATGAAAAAAAAAAACATGCAGTTAACACTGGCAAGAAAGAAATCAAACTATGGAACTCTCATTTGGATTCTGCTGCCAGTTTCTGAATAGTGAAGTGGAAAAGTTGGATCTCTGTGTTTAGTGTGGCTCTGAGGTCTAGAAAGTGGGATTACAGCATCCATTTTGTCTAATTGCTTTTACTTGTCTTCTTTATCTGGCGGCTAAAGCCCCGTGACCTTCACTATTTAGCTGCTTCACAGAGTGAAAGGATTGCCTTGATGTCCACAGGATTACTTGTTTTGAACTGACCTTTAAAAAGTTGTCACTGACTAGATTTTTCAGTGCATTATTGAGGTCACTGGACAGTGGTCTTAAATCAGTGTTGGTGGCATTTGTTGTCTATTTGTGGTAGAGGCTTTCTTTTCATTGCTTTAATCAATTAATGCATTTCTTTGATAGTACATGGGGTGGAATATAATTGGCCTTTGTTCAGATAAGCATGTGCCAGGAATCCTCCATCAGTATATTTATTAAGCGGCTCACAGTTTCTCAGATAATGAGTAAGAAACACATTCTTTGAACAAAGGTGTGTGGGCTTGTCAGTTTCACAGGGTGGGCTAGTGTCAACAGGGGGATAATCTTCAAACCAAACTGGTTTTGAGAAACAGGAAAAGCTCATCATACACCATAAATGGGAAATGAGTGCTTGCTTTGAGTGTCAGCTTATTTTAGGAGCCACCCACCACCACTCCCCACCCCACCCCCCAACAGACCTAGAGGTGGTTGATGAAATGCTACAGTGGAGACCACAGAGAATCTATAATGTAATGGGAATTGGCCTCTTTAGGCAAAAGCAGTCTGTCTGAGCCACTCCTCTGGTTAATTTTAGAATAAAAAATTTTGGAGGTCCTAAAAAAAAAAAAAAAAAAAAAAAGCCTTCCTAGAATGTCAGAGTTGTCAGACCATGTGTATTATTTAGTGGCTTAATTCAACAGGGAGACTGAGAACCAAAAAGGTTTAAAAAAAAAAAATAGACAATTTAGGGCAAGGTCTCTCAACTTCAGCACTGCTGATAGTCAAGTAATTCTTTTCTGTGCATGGTAGGATGTTCAGCATCTCTGGTTACTGTCCACTAGATGCCAGTGGCAGCCCCACCTTCACCCCCCAGTTGTGACAACCAGATATTGCCAATGTCCTCTGGGGGCAAAATTGCCCTAGATTGAGAGCCACTGGTTTAGGGCGACCTTTCATTAATTGCTGAAGTCGGGCAAGCACTAGCAGCCCACGTCCTCTGCTGGCCATAGAATGACCTGGTCAATGCAGCACAGTGAGAAACGGGTGTTAAATTGCAAAGTTGAGGCAGCACACTCATAAACACGAATACACGTGGTCGGAAGGTGAATGTTTGGCACTGGTCTGGCAGGCCCTCTGAGAAAAGGAGCTAGTTTTTCTGACCTGGATGAGTTTTTCTGACACATCCACAGTCACAGAAGCTGCAGACTGTTCATAAGCAGATGATTCCTTGGAAACAGTGGACTGCTCACTTTGCAAACACTTCTTGCGGCACCCACCATCTCTGCCATCACTCCTTCCTTCTGCAGTCTGATTCAGCACTTTCCAGCCAAAAATGATCCCAAGCCTCATGGAAATGCTATGTCCACCATCACTCTGGTTTTAAATTTTGTTCTCATTGTCTTTTCTATCACATTTAATCAGAAGATGATAACTTCTGCCCTTTTTTGAACTGGTACTCCATGCCAAACATTGTACTCACTACTTGACCTTCATTTTTCTCATTAATCCTCGCAGCACATCCCAAAGTATAGGTCATTAGCTCCAGTTTACAGATGAAGAAACTGAGGTTTACAGAGATTTTGAAAGTTTTCAAAATAGCAGTCAAGAATATAGACAGAAGGACTCCAGAACCCTCACATTAACCTCTATGAGCATTATGCTGCCCCTTGAGGAACCCCTAACTTCTCAGGAGTTATTACTATTACAAATGATGTAGAAAATCACTCCATGCCCCCAACATTACTCACTTCCTCCTTCCCCCATGAACCTTTAGCTTCCCCTAGGCTTTCAATAATTTGTGGGTTCAGTACTAGAGAAAGCAAAAAAGTCAGTTTTTTGCTTTTTTTTTTTTTTTTGGCAGTTTCTCAGTGCTTAAATATTTATACTCTAGTAGCTGAAATAGCATCATACAGTTTGATTAAAAATTTTTTTTCCAAGTAGCAGTACTACCAGAAAGTGAGATGTATTAGTCACAGGCAAACATGTGTGACACATCTCAGGCAGACTGCTTGCTTCCTATCATAGCCAATGTCAGCCACTCTGGGGGACCTGGGCATTTCATTTGGCCTTGTAGGGAGAAGACTAGGTAGTTTTTTAAATTTATCCTGGAGTTTTGAAAATTTGGGTAAGTCAGGATGAGCTACCACACTGGGAGCACTGGCCAGAGAACAGGAGGAGTTACTAACAGCTTTCTTACAAATTTGTGCAAGAGTCCGGTTCTGCACAGTGGTGAGGCCTCCTTCTTTGTCTCTCTAAATGGGGTTAGCGGGATCCCTGAGTGGCTCAGCGGTTTAGTGCCTGCCTTTGGCCCGGGGCGGGATCCTGGAGTCCCAGGATCGAGTCCCACGTCCGGCTCCCGGCATGGAGCCTGCTTCTCCCTCCTCCTGTGTCTCTGCCTCTCTCTCTCTCTCTCTCTGTCTATCATAAATAAATAAATAAATAAATCTATCTTAAAAAATAAATAAATAAAATAAATAAATGGGGGTTTAGCTTCTACGGCACCAGGTACATTCACTTATGTAACATTCATCACATTTGAAATGTCTTCATTTATCTAACAGTTAATTAGTAGCTACAGTCTGCTAGGAAGGTGCTGTCAACAGGGGTGAACCAGATGGGCACTGTTGCCTTCTTGATGCAGAGAGGCAAGTATCAATGAACAATACCATCCTGACATCATAATGAGATGTTGGAAGTTCCCTACAGCAGTGCTGATCAAGGTGTGATCAAAGGCATGGGCATAACCTGGAAGCTTGCTGGAAATACACAATCTCAGGCTTCATCCTGGATGCACTGCATTAGAATCTGCATTTTAACAGTATCTCCAAGTGGCATGTAGACACTTAAAGTTTGAGAAGCACTAGTATAAAGACCGTACAACAACCTAATGTGCTGGAGAGAAATTGAAGGAGCCCCTTCTAAATAGGGAAGTCTGATGAGAGGAAATGTGAGTTGCTGCTTGAAAGATGAGAATGATCCAGTAAGAGCAGGAGACCATTCCAGGCAAAAACAACAGAAAGTACAGAGGTCCAGAGGGAGTCAGTTGGTTTATTTAAGTTAGATGGAGCTTGCCTAGAACTGAAAACAGGGTGAGAAAGGGGAAGAAAATCAAGTAAGTAAGGGTAAGGGTAAAGAAGTAGATAACCAAACATCCAGGGCTGGCAGGGCACACAGACCAAAAGGTTTGAAATGATGCTGAGAGTGCTGGGTGGCCCAGAAAGGTTTTAGGCAACAGAGGGGCACAGCTTGGTCAATATCCAGTCTCTCCCTCCCCTGTTCTATTCTAGAGCTGGACAACCATGTCCACATTCCCTCCCGTGTGTTTAACACTTAGTGGAGACTGAATAAGTGTTGAACAAATTGTTCCCTCTTACTGATCTTTGTAAGTTTCTGCTTCTAAAAATCCTAAGCACAGGTTGATGCTACTGTATGAGGTATCTGTATCACAATGTGGGTTAAAGAGTCTTCCGTGGCCTATCATCATTTAGAACATTGTTTCCACAACAAAATCTATTCTGAATTTTGAACCACCAGGTCTCATAGGAAGAGTTAGGTCACTATCTGATTGTGAATTGAGTTTTTATAAAGAAAAAGTGTGTGTGTGTGAGAGAGAGAGAGCGAGAGAGAGAGAGAGACAAGTGTGATTCCAAAGACTCAGAATATTGTAGACATTTGGAGCTAGAAGGGAGCTCCTTTTTTATCCCACAAATACCCACTATCACGTACAGAGCATGGACAACAGACATGAAAAAAGACATAGGACTTAGCTCTTACCTTAGAGAGATCATAGGGCCCCCAAGTTTGCCAGCTGAATAAAATCACCAACAGTTCTCATACTAAAACAAATGTATCAGGTATCTTATCCAGTCCAAAGTACTCATTATAAAGTGGGGAAATGAAAGCTCAAAGAATTTAAATGACTATACAGCAGAGAAAGGATTGGACCAAATGTCAGCTGAGTGTTAACGCTGCTTCACTGAGTAACCTTAGGTAAATTCTGTGATTTTATATAAATGTGGATGTGTATGTATATGCAATTCAATTGGGTAGGAAACTCCAAATTCTCTAAGACCTAAAGAATGTTTTTCTTACTCTTGTCCTGGTATCGATTTCCATGTGGTCATTCGGGGTCCAGGCTCCTTCCATCTACTGGCTTTGCCCTACTTCAAGCCCTCTCCTCAGACCTGTCCCCATTCAGTGAATGGGAAGAAGGGAAGATTGGTCATGGAAGGTGTTTGTAGATAGGACAGGGAGTGGCTTGCCTACTTCCACCCACGTCCTACCAGCTATAATTCAGTCACAGGGCCACACTAATACCAAGGGATTCTGGGAAACATAGGCTAGCTATGTTCTCAGGTAGAAGAAGAGTTAAGTTTTGTGTGTGTCTACTCAATCTATACATGTATATGTGTGTATGTAAATGTGCATAAATACATATATGTATATATACATATGTACAGGAGAAAAAAAGATTAAGCTTAGCTGAAGAAAATAGAACATCGAAATAACCGTGAAGTCTACATGCGAGAAACTTCTTTGTCCCTCAAGTAAAAAAGTATGATCCATAGTCAGTAGCACAAGTCTGATAGCATGGCTTTCAAGTCATGAAGGATTTATTTAGGATTCTTTAATATTCCTAGTCTACCATCATGGGGCTGGCGTGTCTGCTCACTTCATGGACCAGGATGTCCATTGCAGAGCTCAACCACTCCAGGAAGGAAAATGAAGGAAATTTAGGCTTCTTTAGGACATTTGTGGGAAGCTTGTCTGAGTACCTTCTCTTACATCTCAGCGACAATCCCTACATGCAAAGAAGACGACTTGTGAAATAAAGTCTTTTTTTTTTTAAAGACTTTTATTTTCTTATTCCTGAGAGACACACAGAGAGAGACAGAGACATAGGCAGAGGGAGAAGCAAGCTCCATGCAGGGAGCCCTATGGGGGACTCAATTCCGGGACTCTGGGACACGCTCTGAGCCAAAGGCAGACACTCAACCACTGAGCCACCCAGGCATCCCAAATAAAGTCTTTTATGAGGGTACATTGGTTCCTGGCATATATCATAGGATCTTAACACAACATACCATTTCACATCCACTTGGATGGCTAATGTCAAAAAGACAGTAACAAGTGTAGACAAAGATATGGATAAATTGGAACCCTCGTACATTGCTGTGGGTTTGTAAAATGGGACAGCCACTTTGGAAAGTAGTTTGGCAGTTACTCAGAATCCTAAACGTTGTATGACCACATGACCCAGCAGTTCCACTCCTAGGTATATAACCAAGAGAACTGAAACCATAAACTTGCATATGAATTTTCATGGCACCATTATTCATGAGAGTCATAAAGTTTAAACAACCCAAATATCCATCAGTTGATGAATGTGTAAGCAAAATTGGTATATATCCACATAGTAGAATATCAGTCACCATAAAAAGGAACAAAGTACTGATTCATGCTATAACTTGGGTTGACACTGAAAACATTATTCTGAGTAAAAGAAGCCAAACATAAAAGGCTACATATTGTGTGATTCCATTTATAGAGAATTTATAGAGACACAAATTAGATTAGTGCTTTTCAGAGGCTGAGAGGTGGAGAGATGGGATGGATATGGGATTTCTTTTCGAGGTGATGAAAATGTTCTAAAATTAATCATTACAGATGGTTACATAACTGTGAATGTATTAAAAGCCACTGAATTGTACACTTTAAAGGGGTAAATTTCCCAGTATGTGAAGTGTATCTCATATACTGAGTATTCAATAAAGCTGTGTTAAAACAAAAACAATAAGGATCTGTTAATAAGGAAGAAGAGAATGATGGATACTAGATACACAAGGAGCACTCTGCATGTGTTTACATACACATAAGCTTTTTTTCAAAATTATATCTATTAAAGTATTATCTATATCTATATAAAATCTATTTTCTCATCCACATCAAAAGCTATATTTTAAAAAATTGATATAAATTGCATTAGAACTCTTTTTGCCTTCAAGTTCCTGAAACTCACTTTAAACTGACTCAGGCATTTAAAAAACAAAGAACAAAAAACAAAAACACAAGGCGATATCAATGAAAAGTTCAGGAGGTAAAAATGGCTTTGGGCGTACCTGAACCCAGGTGCTCACATGAATGCATTAAGCATCTACTCTGCTTTCCCCTGGACTGGCTTCCTCCTCGAGCAGACTCTCCTCACATGTCTGACACATAACCCCTACAGCCCAGGTTTGCATGTCATGAGCTTATCAACTCCAGCAGAGAGAGCATTCTTTATCTAATAGTTCCAATACATTTCCAAGATATAATTCTTGGCCTGCCTTAGGTTCATCTGTCCATTCCTGAACCAGGGAGTGGGGACAACCTCACCCAGACTACAAGAAATGAAGGTAGGGGAGGTAATGATGCCAGAATGGCAAAAAATATATGCCCACTATTGCCTTATTACAGAAGTCATCACTCATCCTGGGTAGTGGTGGTGGAGGGGGATGAAGCATTGCCTGTGAAATATATATACCCCTTGTCTTGGAATAAATTTCAAAAACGCCAGTCAGGCTCCCTCATCCTTATCCGTTATATCCTGCCTTGAAGCAATCACCTATGAAAGGAACACAAATACACATAAGACCATGCAATATTCTTTTTAATAAATTCAGAATGACTTCATGCAACAATGGACCTGCTCCCATCAGCTAAATCACATGAAGTTACAGTTTCTAAAGTCAAATTTAAACTTTAAAGTTGAAAAGATTCCTGTTATGTTGGTCAGTGCTATATATCCCTAAGACCTAGGACAGTGTTTGGCTCACACTGGACACTCACAAAACATGATTGTTGTCATTGGCTATGTGACTTGCCCAAATACTTATTAGTCCAAAGACATTTTCCAGGTTTCTAAAACCTCAGAGACCCTTGATTATTCCCAATAAAGAGAATGTGATTTTCCTAAGGAGAAGAGAATGTGGTCCTTTGATCACATGGACTCCCTGTTAAAAATAAGATGGCTCAATCATCACAGGTATATGAGAAGGTAAAAAAAAAATCATAAAAAGAAATATTCGTAAATAAAAAACAGAATCCCAGTACTGGTAAATAGGTCATTTTTAATTTGGAAAATCTGCTTTTCCAGTATTTAAGTTTCACTTTATAATGTGTTCCTTAAAATAAGCGAGCTCTTTAACCTCCTTGCAGGTCAGGCCTGTGATCTAGGAACTCATTAATTGTAATTTTTCTCTTGGCACCTTCTCCATCACTCTCATTTACTCTGTCTGTAAAATTATGATAATAATAATCTGTGCTCACCTAACATACGGTAATAATTGCTAATTAACTAATTTTTATATGTAGAAACCCCTGAAGACTTTACACAGGTGCTAAGTTATTATTTTAGGCTGGGGGTGGGAGGAAGATATGACTTTCTGTTTGCAAGTATGATGGCTCCACTCTAATGCTGCTCACTTCACAGGGATGCAATATTATAAACCATTTCATGTCCCATCCACTGCTGATTGATTTGACAAGCAAACCCTGCACTATGAAATCACTTTCTCTTGTCACCTTGGGCCTCAAATAGCCCGAGTTGTGCTCATAGTTTCATCTATGGGGGCTTTTTTACAGCAAAATATAACCACTTAAGCATTAACTACACTCAAAAGACACAGAGTTGCAACTCTCAAACTAGTGATTTCCAGAATGTACCCTCCCCCCATCTAATGTTGAACCACAATTGCTTTTCATGTAAATACTATTTGATTGTATGAAAAAAAGAGAGTGGTTCTCCCCTCTAACTCTTTCCCAAAAGAGAGAGCTGCTCATTATTTAGGGTTTTTTTTTTTTTCTTTCCTTCCCTCCTTATCGTTTTTAGAACAAAAGAATAATCTTTTCATCTGGGAGGGCTTCAGGCAGAACAGTTTTGAGATGTCAGCCAACCAAGAGAAATATGACATTACCATTCTTTGAAACCTTGTTCTGAAACTGTGGTTTTGGTACCCAGATCAACCGGGCACTTGGCAATGAAAAAGCTAAAACAAAACATTACTGAAAATAGTCCTACAATGGTATGGTGTTTCTAGGATAATCGTTTGTTATATTTTAACAAACAAAAGTCACTTAAACCTTTCATTCTATTTTCATGGCTGCACAGGAACAGACATGAAACATTTCACAAAGCTGGCCACGAGCTGCCTGTTACAGGGGCAAGAAGCAATCATGGAAAAAACTTCAGCAATGGTAACATTTTTCTATACAGGTAAAATGGAAAATGTGTCCGAATGCTGGCATACTCTCTGTAATTTTGCCAAATAGCACACTCCATCTTAACAGAATACACAGAGCCTTAGAAGTTGAATCCAAAAAGATGAAAGAACTTGGAGGACAGTGAGTCAGTTTGTCATTGGTGGGAATCTCTGCAGTAACTTATAATTTATCCATGGGTTGTGTAAACTTAAAGATGAAGATAAAGCTGCAGTTGGAGAGCTCAGAGAGCTCACTTGTACTGGTGTTCTCCATACTTGAGGAACTACCAAGTTGCTGATGGTTCTTTAACTGGTAGGAGATAAGTGAAAGTGAATTTTGAGCTTTTGTAATACATGCTCTGTTTCTGTTGTTTCCTGAAGGGCAGTAATTGACTAGCAAAGACAGAAACTACCCAGTTTATGAATGGAATTGTGGATGATAGCCCAAGAATTACACACAACTCCATATAGAGTAGCCCATCTTATCCAAGGGTGGGGGTGTGCATTCCAAGAACCGCAGGGGATGCCTGAAACCAAGGGTGGTGGCAAACCCAAATAAGCTATGTTTTTTCCTACGCATGCAGACATATGATAAAATTTAATTTATAAATTAGGCATAGAGATTAACACTAATAATTAAATAGAACAATTATAACAATATATTGTAATAAAAGTTATGGGAATGTGGTCTCTCTCTCTCCCTCAAAGTATCTTCTTATACTCACCTTTCTTGTGATGATGTGAGACGATGAAACGCCTGTGTGATGAGTTGCAGTGCGGTGAATGGCGTAGGCGTTGTGACGTAGGGTCAGGCCACTACTGACTTTCTGACCATGTGTCAGAAGGAGGATCATCTGCTTCCATGCCCACTCTTGACCCTGAGTAACTGAAACCACAGAAAGCGAAACTGCCCGTAAGGGAGGAGGACTATTGTTGTAGCAAAAACTTAGAGGAGTGCCTTTTGGGAAGAGTCACAAGAAGTTCCACATTTCACACTTTAATTGAGAATGGGACATTTTCTTCTTCATGCCCAAATCCCCCACAGATGGACTTCTGACCTTCTTGTTTGGTGGCAGTTGATAAAAATGTACTGAATTAAATAATACATACATATAAATTTAATAGCAACACCAACCCTAAGTCAGCAAATAACACCATTCTACTCGTTAGAACGAATTTCATCAAAAGAACAATACATGTGATTGTGCTCCATATTGGGGCTTGGCAAGCTTTCTCTGTAAAAGAACCAGTTAGTAAATATCTGTGGCGTTGCTGGCCATGTCGTCTCTGTCACAGCTATTCAACTATAACTGTGTAGCACAAAAACAGCCATAGAAAATATGTAAATGAATGGATGTGGCTCTATTCCAATATAGCTCTATTTTCAAAAGGGTTGGCTTTCTCCCACAGGCCTTAATTTGCCAACCATTCTCATATATAAAGGCACTGCCATTGGGGCAAGACAAAATCAACTCAACTGGAACCCATTAGGACCATCAGAGTGAGGCAGACTGATATGGACTTTATAATAAATAGATGTTCAGTTAATGTCGATACTTTGAACAAAGGGGACAGTGGAGCATTGTAAACGCGGGAGTCAGAAAAACCTATGTTCAAATTTTTGTTCTACCACTTACTGACTGTATAACCTTTGCGAGTCATACAGTCACCTCAGTTTCTTCTCTGGGAAAGGGAGATGTTATTAGCACCTGTTTCACAGGGTTGATGCAGATTAAGTGGCATACCATTTAAATGAGGAAGCTTATGAAAAGTGCTTGGCACAGGTCCAGACATCTACTGAGCTAAACGACATTAAGACTGAATTAATGACCATAAGGAGGGTAAGCCTTCTAGGGGACTGGTATTGCCCAGGCTTCCTAAAGTTATCACCTATAAACTGGGCCCAGATTCTCTGCCCTAGATCCCTGGAATGCAAGGATCCTGATGCATTTGTATACAGATTATGGATATAGAGTGATAGATGGTGTAATATGCAAAAGCAGTTTGTTGATAAGTTCACCAGAAAGGGATTAGAGGGAAAAGAGGCCATATCAGAGCTACGTATGAGTCATCTCTGTCTTGGAGTTATTTATTATTCTGTGAATTAGTCAGTTGGTCCCCGTAACAATTTTAACAACCCCCCCCCAAAAAAAAAACAAATGAACAGCAGAAGAATGTGAGGTCCTTTCTCTTTAGAAAAAAAATGGTGCCAACAGTCATTAAAGGTGATTCTTTGAAAGGGGATTACTGGAGGTCACTGTCTCTCAAGGATAAATGTGTCCACCATGCTAAGTGTAAAAACCAACAGGTCTTTGCCAGAGCCCTATAAACGAGATTGCCTATGAAGATGCCCTCATTACTGGGAACCCATTTCAAACAAACCTGGGAGATATTTGTTCATCTTTTGTTTACAGGGATTATAGGAAGAAACTAAAGAGCTATTTAATTGAAGAAATCATAAGGTCAGACATATCTTGTTCTCACCTCTATATCCCCAAGATTGAGCACAGTCCCCAGTATACAGTAGATGCTCAATAAATGCCCATGACACTGTTGACTGGCAGAAGAGAAGATGCCATAGCTTTCTCAGGCTTCCAATGGCACAGACACACAGTTCTGGAGCATTCTACTATTCAAAGTCCTTGTGCTGCACTGTGGGGCATATTGGAGACAGTAACCGATTGCATCATATTATATGCTTGGCATAATTATACTGTAGGCTTTTGTCTCCTTTGGTGCCAGTCAGTCTCAAAACACACGCCGCTTCCTCTCTTTGCTTATGTAAAGCGCTGGGGTTGCCCACTCATTACAATTGGGATTTGTGAACTCTGTGTCCACAGTCTGAGTCATTGCAGCCCAGAGGCTCAAGCTTGGGAGAACCGGGATGGCTTTTCCCTGGAGAAGATATTCAACAATGGGTATTTGAGTCCTGGAAGAAAAAGAAGAAAGTAGCAGACATGGACTGGCTGTGTCTCGATCAGATGTAACATGGTGATCAAGTTTGCTTTTCACTTTTTAAAAAAGAAATATTCAGGATGCCTGGGTGGCTCAGTTGGTTAAGCATCTGCCTTTGGCTCAGGTCATGATCTGGGGGTCCCGCATTGGTCTCTCTACTCAGCGGGGAGTCGGTCTCTCTTTCTCCCTCCGTGCTTGCACCTTCTTTCTCTCTCAAAGAAATAAAATCTTTAAAAAAGTAATAAACTGCTTTTTTTCTTAATTTTATAAAGAGGGTTTGATCTGCAGGGAGCTATAGATTCTCCCCTCTGAATCTCTTTCCCATCCATTTACTTCGTCTTTGCCACCACTCTCATCCGAGCCACCATCTCCTCTACCTGGATGACGGCGATATTTTCCAAAGTTGTATCTCTACATCCTGCCATGCCCCTTTCCATTTCCACATTGCTGCCAGAGTGCTCTTTTTAAAATGGAAAAATGGTTCTGAACCACCGCTGCTTATAACCATTCAACGGTTTCCCGTGTCTTTTAAGAGAAGAATTGTAATCCTACACTTCGCTTCTCAGGCTGGGCATGATCTCATCCTGCCTCTCTTGCCAGCCTCATTTTGTGCTTCTCTCTTAGTTCTGTATTTCAGCAATTGAAGACATTGCCAATTGTCCCTCAGTTTCCATTCTCCCTTGTGTTTAAAAAAACCAAAACAAAATAAAAGCTGAGTTTCCCCAGAGCCCATGACTCCCCAGCCAAAAACTACATTTCTAGTCTTTCTGAGTTCTTGACAGTAGAACATGAGAAGAAGTGATGTTGTCCCTCAAAAGGAAATGAGCCTGCTCTCCCTATCTGTGCTTTCTCCTCCTACTGGTTGGCATGCAGGCTAAGCACATAGGACCAGGAGAGGATCTAAAGTATATCCCACAGGCCAAACCCAGCCTATCAAGATTATGTCAACAAAGTTTGATTGGAACACAGCCACATCAATTGATTTAGGCATCGTCTGTGGCTGCTTTCATACTGCAATGTCAGAGTTGAGAAGTTGGGACAGAGACCATATGACCTGCAAAATGCTGCCAGTCTGATCCTTTACAGAGAACTTTGCCAACTTGTACCGTCGGGGGAAACAGAGCAACAAGATTGAAGGGGCCTAGGTTCATGGCATTTATAGAGCCAGTCACATCAGCTGAATCAGTGCATCTGGACAATAAATACAAAAAAAAAATCTGCCTTGTTTAAACCTTTGTATTAGGGTCTTCTGTTGAAAGAGTCCTTCAGTCTGAGCATTATTGACATTTTGGGTAGGACAACTCTTTGTTTTAGGATGCTGCGTTGGGCATCGTAGGGTGTTAAGTATCATTCCTGGCATCTACCCACTAGATGCCGGTAGCATTCACTCCCCAAGTGCAATTATAACTATCTCCAGACATTGCCAAATATCTGTTGGGGGATAGAATTACTCCTGGTTGAGAAGCCCTGTAGTAGAGCAACTTAATCAGCTATGCCAAGCATCTCCCTCTCCTTAAGCCTTCCAGAACTAGGAACCACTAGGAACTCTCACTGTCCTCTCTAGCAGAAATGTTCTTCCTCACTCCTCACATAGTCATCTCCTACTTTACTTTGTGTCAGCTTCAACATCCCTTCCTCAGGACCCTCCACTGATCCGCCCAGGAAATAATAGTCCGGTAGTCACCTGTAGTTTTCTTAGGCAGCAATTATTGATATACTATTTACCATTCACAGACACAGATAATAAATAAGTGATTGTTGAATGACTTTCTCACAGGACATTGAAATTTTGCAGGGAAAGCAAGGAACTAAAATTGGTAGAGGAGGCAAACATGAGTCTTGCCATGGTCCTGACTTGGGGAGCTGGGTTCATACTGCTGGTTATATAGAATAAGCAAGAAGCAGCCAGGGAGAAATGGGCTCTCCTTACTTCCCAGCTCCGGAATTCCCATAAACCAAGGGACCTGCCTTCCTTCCATAGCAGCCAAAACATCTGCTAAAGTTAGTCCGTTTCTGTATTTCAGAGCAACATATGGATTTGTACTTTGCCTTTGGTTTTGAAATCGCTTCATATTAACCCTGTACTTTTCGGCCTGCGAAGTTGTATGTGATATGATTTATTAACCCTGCACTATACTCTTTTAAGGTAAGTTAAAGATAATCCCTACAGTCACATCTTAAATTCAAATGCAGAGAAATAGGTGCCCCCCGCCCCCTCACACACTCTCCAGACCTTCCAACTGTCCGAGCTAAGAGGCTAAACATTCAGATAGACCTAGATGCTTCCTTAGCACAAGCCATTAAGAGAGATGTGTGTGGTCTACTTAATTCCTTTGTATTTCTCTCTCTCTTCAGATAGTTTGTCTTCACTCTCAATCCCGCTCTTTAGAATCCTGCACCTTCAAAGCACCTTCCAATCTTTTTCTCAAGATCCTTAGCATTCTGTAAGTGGACCCATATACTGTTTGAAATAAAGGCACATTCTTCATCCTCTCTTAGTAGGATACACACTAGCTGTGTGCACATGTATGTATAATGATTGCAAAAGATATTTGACCACCATACCAAAAGAAAGTCTTTTGCAACAGATCTGGTTATAAGACTTAGTTCCACCAGTAACTAGGATGCCAGGATGTCTGTGAAGAGTCATATAATCTCTGAGCCTTGGTTTCCTCAGCTTTTAAATGGGTCTAGTGTTGCTTACCTAAAGATGTGCTGTACCGAGGAACACAGTGCCCTGGACACAGCAGGTATTCAATAAATATTATCTAAATTTCTATGATCCATTCATTTAGTCTTTCCTAGAATTCCTGAGACAGATCATTAGGCCTTCTCAAGATGACCAGCTGGCATATGAGGCAGACCAGTGATTATGCCCTGCTAACTAGACCATATGGAACTTCACCACTTTACCTTGATCTAAACATTTGAGGGAGCCCCAGGCAGACATTGTAAGAGACAGTGTATCTTTCTAGGAGGGCATGGGGTGAACAGTACTCTCACATCTTGACACTTGCACTTCTCCCATGCTTCACTGTGTGCATGCCTGCATCCACAAGCACATGCATGCAAGCTCATGCCCATGCTAATATGCACACAAAAATACCACCTGCATACCACTTCCCCTCAGCACCAGAACTTTTATATCTTACTCAAGAAATCTTTAGGCCTGCTCTTCTCTCTCCCCTCTCCTCTCCTCTTGTGTAGGGTCATGGATATTGGATGGAAGGTACACATAAAAGTTAAGAAAAACCTTGGAATAGGAGAAGGTGGGACAAATTGTGAGTCACATCAGGGTGAGGATGTGTTGGGAAGATGGGAATAAGAACAAAGTGTCACAATATCTCAAGATGTAAGTTATCAAACTATGCACAACTAAGCATCCAGGAATTTTATCCTTAGTTGGGTCATGATAATGATAGCTTCCATTTACTTTGCACTTAACTCTATGACAAAAGTTTAGCAAAGAATGTATGAATTACTTTATTTACCCTCAAAACGACTCTGATGGGCTAGATACTATTTCCTCCAGTTAATAGATGAGGAAACAGAGGCCCAGATTTGCCCAAGACTTCCTGTGGACCCGTGGGTGACAAAGAGGAATTTCAAACTTCTGGGTGCTTGATGTCAGACTCTAAACTCACTGTGCTATAGAGCAGGGTCCCAGGGATTCCACACTGTAGGAAGGCTGAAGAATCCTGAGATAGCTGATGCTAGCACTCCCCTACCCCGCCCCACAAATCCATTCTACCCATCTATGCCATGACAATATGGCTTGAACACGGCTGCCCAGCCAGGGACAACACTTCCAATAGCCCTTGCATTGAGATGTATTGTGTCAATCACATTCACCATTGGAGTGTGAGTGGAAGTGGCCTGTGTCACTTTAGAGCCAACATTTTTAAGATGCAGGCATGACTCCTCCATGTTCTCCTCACCTCCTACCCCCGACCCCGCTAGCTGGAATAACAAGGCAACCAACCCTGAAGGAGGGCTGAACTTGAAGATGGAAGGGATCTGGGTCTCTCCATCACCATCACCATGTGGAAGCAAGGGAGGCTGACCAGCAACACTCCCTCAGGACACTTCTTTAAGAAATAAACTTGTATCATGAATATGCCCTCAGAACTTTTAGGTCTCTTTCCTTACAGCCATCATACTATCTGAACTCACACAACTTCTTTCTTTGCTTTAAAAAACAAAAATGGCCCCTTGCTGGTCTAATGAGATTAAAAAAAAAAAAAAAAAGACCCCCAGTAACGTGGGTCAATGGAAAAAGAATCACAGCTCCATAAAATAAACATCTCCATAAATTGGAGATAAAACTCATTCAAACATGACTTATTAGACGTGGCAATTATATTTATTTATTTATTTATTTATTTATTTATTTATTTATTTATTTATTTATTTATATTCATTCATGAGAAAGAGAGAGAGAGAGAGAGAGAGGCAGAGACTCAGGCAGAGGGAGAAACAGGCTCCATTCAGGGAGCCCAACATGGGACTCAATCCCAGGTCTCCAGGACCAGGTCCTGGGCTGAAGACTGTGCTAACCCGCTGAGCCACCTGGGCTGCCCAACATGGCAATTATTTAAAACCATTTATCCCCTATCCTCTTCCCTTCAAACGAAGCAAACACAGTACAACAGGGAAAATGTGAAAGGATACCAGACGATGCTAATAATATTTCAAACTCTGAAAGGTGTTCTGACACTTATAAATTTCAAATTCATAACAGGAGAAGAGAATGAAGTATTTACTGTAAAAAAAAAAAAAATCATTAACCTCTTTTTCCTTTGGCCTGGAATTGTTTCTCTCATTTTCTTCAGTCACACTTTATTCAGTTGAGTGTCTGGGTTTCTGAGCCAGCTTGTCTTTTATGAATTTTCCAGGTGGTTTGAAATGCAGAGTAATTAAGTGACTTCTCCGAGGTTACATGCAAGGAGCTGCAGCCTCCTCTCTGAAGCCTCCTCTCCCAGCCTCTGGGCTTTCCTCCTCTGCATATTGCCTCCAACCTCCATGCAGGAAACCAAGCACGGATGAAGTCTTTTTCTTGGGAAACAAGTGTAAAAACTGCTTTTAACCTTAAAATTAACTTACTTATTTACCACTCGTAAGCTCTGACATTTTCAAGGTTTGGGAATTCTTATTTGATATGCCAGATCCTGAAAGCATGAGATGAAGAACCTCTTCGCTGAAGTTGGTGCCTGTGGACTATTCCCCGACACCTGGAAACAAACTCTCTGCCTTTCTCTCTGCCCTGTACTTTGTGCTTTCATGGAGAAAGGGAGAGTGCATGGAATTAAAATGCCAATCTGGCACCCAGTTACAACCCCCCGTGGTTCTGGCTTTGTGCTTTTGTACAACAGGCTCAGAACAGAGACAATAGCTAGTACACAAGCCTAATTACTCTGTGTGTGCCACTTGCAAGCTGCCGTCTGGACCTGGGTTTGATTTAGCGCTTTTGAATGGAACATAGAGAGGATGGTTAAGACTTATTGCCACAATTGTGGTTTCCAAGCTGTCACACTCACACAGATGCTGGGGGCAGGCTCCATTTTTTAGAGCTTTGGATATTTCACCTAACTCCACACCATTTCCTGCTAAGCTCAGAAATGGGTCTGTAACCTTTGACTTGTGAACTTATCCCTTATGATATTTAGATTTAAAAGTTTCTTGTCCTTGACCCTGACAGAAATCTCAACCATTGTCCTTGGGGGCAAGGGAAAGCTGTAAAGGTGACCTTACACAGCGTCATGTCACCCTGTTCCTTTTAGAATCCTAAAACTGATCATTTTCATAAACAGCCACCCTCATGTTTCTGACTTCCCCTACATCTACACACTTATATCCTTACTTAGGAGGGTAGGAATTTGACCTCTTAATTTTGGGGTCCTCCTTCCATGGCCCATCCTCACCCCTACCCACAACTGCCTTTAGAGTTTGGTACATATGGCCACCCACTAAAGTCAACTTTCTGGTTGATTGTCTGGTGGGATAAATGGAAATACCAGATGTTTATATGTAGTTAGTGTATTTGGGAGACAGAAACCATCCCTAAGCATGGCTATTGCGTTTCCTGGTCCAGCACTGACATCCTCTTCTGAAAGTAGCACTCTGATTTTTTCCTCTGAGGTATTGTATAGCCCCTGTTTTCAGGGCAAGGTGTAATGCACATCTCTTGGATTTAGGGATGGGCATGGGAGCCAGCCTGGCCATCAGCATATTCTGGGCATAGTGACTGGCATACGATAGACACATGATCCAAGTGCCATAGACTGAATGTTTGTGTACCCCCCACAGAAGTTCATATATGTGATAGTATTAGGACATAGGGTGATTGGGAATTAATTAGGTCATAAGGGCAGAGTCCTTATGAGCGGGATTAGTGCCATTATAAAAGAGGCCCCCCAGTGCTCCCTTGCCCCTTCCACCATATGAAGTGATAGCAAAAGGACCTTCATCCAGGAAGTGGGCCCTGCTCAGATACCAAATCTGCCAGTGCCATGGTCTTGGACTTCCCCATCTCCAGAAATGTGAGATCACCCAGTCTGTGGTATTTGTTGTAGTAGCCCAAATAGACTAGGACATTGAAGTAGCAGTCAGAAGAAATCCATTTATTTTTCTGGGATTATTGCAATGGATACACTCTCTTTAACATTGTGTTTACTTACAGAAGAATGTTGGGCACCAAGGAGAGAGACCTGGCCTGGAATGAAGCCAACATGGAGGAAAAGTGATCTAAGAAATAATGTGTGACTGTGTCCTGGTGATGCATATGACCTCCTGGATCCATCTCTGCCTAAAAACATATTGATTCTTGGCATGTTTGAAGCAATAATTCCTTTTTGCTTAATATAAGTTGACCGGAAGAGTTGTAACTAAGTTATGGGTGACCAGAAGAGTTAAAGCAATTTAAGTTAGGCCAATGTGACTATACCCAATGATTTGCAACATGTGAGCTCTGAAGTTTTAAGTAATAAAGTGGCTAAGATTCATGGGGCTCCTTTCTTTAGTCTTTCTTTATTGCATTCCCTCATAGGACTTGAAATATCTTATGTACAATGCTGTCCAGTTTCTGCTGGGTGCTCCTCACTACCCACATTATTTCCTGGAGGTAACTTGCCAGATTACTCAGAAACATCTCACTGTTCATTTCTAAAATTGAATGCTCCTCCCAAACAGACTCTTTTCTTGATCACCCTCATGTCAGTTAAGACCATATTATCTATTCAGCTGGTCAAGCCAGAAACTAGAGACAGCAACGCTTCCTCCCTCTCCCTCACCTCCCACATTCAGGGTCTCAAGATGTCCTGTCTATTCTACTTCTTAAATGTATTTCAAATCAGCAGATTTCTCTCCATCTCTGCTGCCTCCACTCTAGTTCAAGGGTCACCAACTCTGTCTAGGGATATGAGAGCAGCCTAGATCTATTTTCTGATTCTTTCATGGTCATTTTCAAATCCTTGCTCTACAAAATAGCCATCAAAAGTCAATTTTATTGTATTATGGCATGCCAGCCATGCCTAAACACTTCGCTTCACGTGAGACATAGAATTAACATCTTACTGTGGTCTAAAGGGGGCTCTGACCCCACATGCCCACGCCTACAAGGCTTTTCTTTGCTTTCTAGGTCATGGACAGCCCACTTCAGGGTAAGCCCCTGGTGATGTTCCTTCTACTAAGCTTGCTCACTCTTCCTTAGTTCTTCATATGACTTTGACCTTTTTGTCCTGTAGTTCCCAACCTGAATAACAGGCTATTCTGTGTGCAAGTCCTTTTCCATCTCAACCCTCTATTTGCTTTATATACTTTCACACTTTGAAAATAGTTATTCATTGGTTTACTTATATACTATATATCTTGACATTCAACCAAATTCCATAAGGGCACATGGTAAGCACCTGATAAATATAATTGAATGAAAGAAGTTCTGTGAATCCATGTGTAGACAAGCCATTTTTCTACAGACAGAATAAATAACATATGTTGCACATACATGGGCTCTTTGTCAAATGTCTGCATATGTTATTGTTGTGTACCCAAACACAAGTACATTTACGATCTTAATGAATTCAGATTTTTTTTTTTTTTGTCTTTAGGTATTTTCTTAATCCATCTTTACGTGAAAATTTCACCAATTCCACCTCCAGTCCATCAAGCCCTGGCAATTTCTACAGGCCTATTCCCTAGCATTCCCCCACTCTTTTTTTAACATTAAAAATTGATCCTCATTAGAGCTTTCATGGTGCAAAGTTCTAATTTGGGGGTTACTGAAAATGAGGAGATGCATTCTCAGGAAATAAAAAATTATAGATTTAACGATAAGATCTATGGTGTAGTAGTCCATAAATCTGAATGGAAGCTACACATTGTTTCAATGCTAATTCAGTTATATCACTGCCCACTGCCTTCAGCAGGTTGTGTGACTTATTAAAAAATGATTCATAAGAAAAAGAACCAGATGGAGCATAAGCATAAAAACCGGAAAAATAAAAAATATATATACATATAAACAAGAAAAACTATATTATATACATATGTATCTCTCCATAAATAGAATGAGATGAAATATACAAAAGATGACAGAAACAACCTCCAAGGAATTATTTGCAATATAACCTAAGAAAATATTTTAAATAAGATGTATAAAGATTCAAACAAAAGGCAATAAGACAATGGAAGGTGGGGCGGCTAGATGACTCAGTGGGTTAAGCATCTGCCTTCAACTCAGGTCCTATCCCAGGTTCCTGCCTCCCTCTTCAGACTTCCTGCTCAGTGGGGAGTCTGCTTCTCCCTTCTCCCTCCTTCCCTGCTCATGCACTCTCTCTCTGCTTGACCATCTTCAGGATTGGCTTTTAACCCATAATATTTCTTCTTTCCTCTTACTCTTCATTCCTCCTTCCTTCCTTCTTTTCATTTCCTCCATTTCTCTTGCTTTTGTGCTGTCCTGCCTTCTTTTCTTCTTATACACGTGGATAAATATTGAATGTAATTATCACCAAATGTTAAAATGGTTATTTCTGCGAATTTTGAGTGATTTGGGGGTATAATTTTTAAAATTTTATAATTATATTAATTTATATACCTCAAAATTGTCTTTTTAAGTGTGAGTTGGGTCTCTATCACTAAAAATACTGAGAACCATTGGCTTAGTCCAACATCCTCATGTCACAGGTAAGGAAACAGGCATAGCATGAGATACAGCATGAGGGGAGAGGACTCATGACCAGTCATGGTGCTACTTTGTGTAATCCAGAACCATGAATAATGCCCTCATTGTTGAGGGTGGTTTGTCAATAGTTAGTCTAATGGTTGGCCACTGCTAATGAATGCATTTTCTCTCCCAGTTAACATTGGACATGGATCCGAAGTGAACCACCTGAGTTTTGCCAGAGGATCCTTCAAGGCTAGGGCAGATGCTGACTATTTCAGACAAAGAGTCAGGCCAGTGAAATGGTAGGTAGGTACTTTTGTTTAAGTACCTATTGACAGCCATGAATTCTACCTCAAATATTACCATCTGCTCTGTTTGCAAAGACAATCAACCAAATTTCTGAATTCTATCTTTTCAAATGAAGTGTGGGTATCAGGATCTCTTTCTTGGAGCACATTTTCTTAGCTTTTTGCTTTTCTCCTCATTACTTATCCCTAGTTCTAAGTTTAAAAGTTTCTCCCTCAATTTAAAAGTCCCCTCCTCAACCTTAGTTCTCAACTTAGAAGTCGCCTCCTCAGTAGGCCTTCTCTGATCTAAAAAGGGTCACTTCTGAGGTTCCCTTTCTCACATCCTTGTTTATTTTATTCAGAGCAATTATGATCATTATAATTCATTTCTTTTCCCTTGTTAATCCTCCCACTAAAAGTTAAGTTCCATGAGAGCTCACTGTGTTTATATAGCCTTAGCCCAGCACCTGAGATCTATCAGGTTCTCAATAAATATTTGTGGTGTGAATAAAGGATTTAAATGTATTTCTTTACCCTTGCCCTCAGAAAGAGTCTTATCTGAGAAAATATCCTATTAAAGTTTGATTTTAAATAATGATCACAGCTCCATCAACAATAAGTTGGTAACTGGTCACTCCAGTGCTACTCCATAGATACAGGAGCATCAACCTCTGTTAAGTCTTATCAGTGAGACCTGGGGCAATTTGTTGACCTCTCTGAACCTCAGTTCACTCACCTGTATGATGGGGGTCATATTAGTTGGGAGAATAATATAGAATATGCTCCAGAAGCATTTGGAAAACTACATAGAGCTATGTAAAGTAAGGGATTCAGTTGTCATACACTATATGTTGGAAGGCAGAACTTTAAGATGCTTGTTGTCACCCCATGGCTTGGGCTTCCTCAAAAATCAAGGTTTAGGTGAGCATTTGTGTGAAAGTGATTCACTGGGGAGTGCTTCCAGGCAAAATGAAAGGGAGAGTGCAGTGTGAAACAGGGAAGAGAAATAAATCAAACAAGGATGCCTTATCACGTACCGTCTTACTGAAGGTGACTCAGGCCCTTGGGGGAGTTCTGGACACATCAAGTTTCATGCCTCAGAGTAGTCCCAATCAGAGGTGAAGCCCCACACCCATCAGTCATTGGTTGGGAGCTGCCCCCAGGGATTGGGGTGTAGGAATTCCCAGGTACTTCTACTTCAGGAAGGCAAAGCAGGCTCCAGCAGCCCTAGGGCGGAGATAGTATTCCAAGAACTAGTGAGCACAGAAATGGTAAAAGGATTAAAGGGAGAGTAAACACAAACAGAGCATTCACTAGGAAATTCCTGTTTCAATCACAGACTATTGTCCTTGGCAATAGGGTTCATGTTATGAGTTGAGATTAGATTCAAGTACACTACACCTTGTATTTATGCAGCATTTCTCGTTTCTCTTTGAAGTGCTTCTCCACATAACTCATGTGAAAGGATAGCTGAGAGCAGGCTTGGTTGGATCACGTGCAAACCATAAAAAAGTACATTTTCAAGGGCAAAAGGTTAAATAAAGGAAAGAGGTTCACTGGTTTTACAACCATGAGTGGTTTCTATTTTTCAATAAGTCAAACCCTTTAGAAGACATGGCTGAATGGGCAAAAAGCCCTCTCGGGGAAATTCATGCCTTTACAGTTTGATTTTCTTTGGGGTAAAGGGGAAAATGCAAGCCATAGTTTAAAACTATTCATTCTATCATGATCCTGAAAAAAAAAAGTTGCAATACTTTGGGGATTGAAGATGTTTTATAAAATATTCTGTGAAAGCATTACTTTTTGGATTTTAAGTGTTGTTTTTTACAATCAATTCTATCTGGCTGGAAACATTCAAACTTCTTTGCAGGACTGGTATGGTTTGTTTCCTTTTCCATCCACCAGAATGTTCCAGCTTTACTGACTGTCAACAGCTGACCTGCAGGGATGTGACAGGCCAGGAGTGAGTTGTCACTATATTAGCCTCTGGCTTGTTCCTGGCACGGAGGAACCCTTCTCTTTCTCTCTTTCTCTGCTTGGAAGCTTCATGGCTCAGTGGCAAGAGAACTGGCTTGGACACGACACAATTTGGCCTAGGTTGGCAAGCTAAGGCCTGTGTACAAATCCCATCTGCTACCCGTTTTTGGATGACCCATGAACTAAGAATAGATTTTGCATGTTTAAATGGTTGAACAATAGTCAGAAGAAGAATTCTAATCCTGTCATGTGAAAATTGTATAAAATGCAGATTTCAGCATCTATACATAAAGTTTTATTGAAACACAACCATATCCCTTTGTTTAGGCTTTGACTGTTTCAGCCCTACAAGAACACAGTACTCAGTTGTGGCAGAGACTTAAGGCCTACAAAGTCAAGAGGATATACTATCTGGTCCTTTAGAGGAAAAGTTGGCTAACTCCTGACCCAGGACAATTCACTCCTCTGAGCTGCACCTTCTTCATCTGTAACATGGGTTATTAATGGGACCTGTCCCCGAGACAGGCAACTTAGTGAGACAATGTAGGAGGCAGTCAAGAGCACAGACAGGGTTCTAACTCTGGCTCTGCCTCTTACTAAGTGGGTAACTTTGGGAAAGGAACCTAATCTCTCAATGCCTCAGTTTCTCCTTCTGTGAAATGGGGCTAATGAAAGCCTTTGCATCCTAGTTATAAGTTTATTATAGGCACATCGCTTGGAAAGGTACTTGGCACACTTACATGCTGTGTAACATTAGCCACTTCTACTTTTCTAGGGTTGCGCTGAGGAGAAACATGCATGCTTGTTAAAACGAAGAAAGGTGAAATTATAATCTTTCTTTTAAAATGCTCCAGTAGCTGTATAAAAGGGCAAGGACTCTGGAGCCAGACTGTGAGAGTATAAATCCAGGCTCCCTCCCTCACTAGCCCCATGACTGTTACTTAATCTCCCAGGACTTCAATTTTATCATCTGTAAAATTTGGGTAATAATAATAATAATAATAATAATAATGAAAATAATGATCACCTCCTCAGATTTTGGTGAGAATTAAATGAATTTTGAACATGTGTAAAGGACTTCAAATGGTGGCTGGCACAGAGTGAGTAAATGTTGCTTTCTGATACATATTTCTGAATGCTATAAAAATCAATGCATAATCATGAAAAAAGTTAACCCAACAACCACCTAAAAATCACCTCTCATGCACTAATGGTACATGCACCATGATTTGGGAAACACTGACCTGCTGGCAGGTGGATGGTGGAAATTTGGGGAGAACAAAGAGGAAGAGGCAATAGTTTGTCTCTGCGCTTTTAACTGTCAGGATCTACCTCTCAAATATCCCTGAGCAGGAGAAGTACTCTGCATGAGCATGGTACCCTGTCTCCAGATCTTGGCCTCACAGTACACTCCTATTCACTGTTGTGACCCACTGGTCCCTGATCACATCTTTCCTGATTATTTTGTCCTGACTACAAGCTACTTTCCCCATTTCTATAGCTACTGTCAATGTAGTTTCAACCTCTATCTTGAGGAAGCATCTCTGGCTCAGCTTCTGCCCTCTTCTCAGACACAATCCTGGCCCTAAGACCTGCCTGCTAGCCAGAGGGAGTGAACTTCTGACATTCTGGATTCATGATATCTGAATATTCTGTTTTGGAGGATCTCAAGATAGGAACAAACCTAGGGCCATTTTGCACTATAAAAGCCAAGAGGGTAGGGTGTGTATTCCCTCTCCTGCTTCCTGGTGTCATAGACCATCAAGTGCAGAAGCCCATAACTCCTGGTGAGTGACACAAAGGCTTGGGACCAGGTAGCAACTATTTGCTGGAGCATGCAGACCCCAGGGCCATGGAGGGAGCCATCAGTGGCAAAGGCTTCAGGGGTAGTGACAATGGCCCTGGTGGAGCCCACTAACTAGATTATTCCTGTGCCTAGACTTGGTCTTCTCCTGGTTCTTGCCTGGGCTAGATCTCTGCCTTCTCTGATTCGTGAGCTATCTGATATCCTTCCAATGAATTTCTTCTCTGAGTAGGCTAACCAGGGATGTTTCCATTGTTTGTAACCAGAATTTTGACTTGCATACTGGGTTTGGGCAACGGGACCATGATGTATATTTACACTCAAGTCCTGCTGTATCTCCCAACGCTGGACTGAGATCTCTCTTGGGAGGTTCCCTAGGGATCATAGACAATGATCTACATTTCTACTCTGCTTATTTTTTCAGAATCATTATGGCCACATTAATAATTTTTTGCCATTTGCCATGTTATTCTTGCATCCTGCATTCCTTTCTGACCGTACAGCATTCATCTGGTTTATAACATTTTAAAGTGCTGGAAGCCTAGAGTTAAACCAGCAAGAGGGGGAAAAAAGTTTTATTAAAAATATAAGTCAAACTTCTTCAGATGAAGCCAAGTAACAGTATTAGGAAAGACTTCTGTCCAATTTTCTTTATTGGATTTTCAGTGATTTGGTAGCATTGTGTCATCTATTCTATGCATAGTTTTTAACTTTTAATTTTCATTGTTGTCTTGGATTTTTTAAATTTCATGTGGAAAACACATCTTTGTGAGCTCTTGGGGGTAATATTTGGAGATGAAATGAGGATGAGCTCTTGTCTCATGAAATATTGAAGTAATATCAAGAAAGTATAAAACATATACAGACCGACCTTCTTACACAAAGTAGTCTCTACTATCCATATAATTCCAGAGAATAGAAGTAGGTGCATTTATTCTAATGTCATCCTATAACTTAGATAGATTTCTTTCTTTCCAATGGTTTCTCCTTTTGGGTGTATTGATAGCCTAACTTAATGTCCCTTTCCAACATAGGTATTTGTTAAGTATTTGTTGTGAGCCTACCTTCTTCCAGGCACACAGAGACATGAGGAGAAAATGTCTTTCCATTGTACCTTGGTTTTTCCATATCAAGAACTCATCAAGGGGATCCCTGGGTGGCTCAGTGGTTTAGCGCATGCCTTTAGCCCAGGGTGTGATCCTGGAGTCCTGGGGATAAAGTCCCACATTGGGCTCCCTGCATAGAGCCTGTTTCTCCCTCTGCCTGTGTCTCTGCCTCTCTCTCTTGTGTGTGTCTCTCATGAATAAATAAATAAAATCTTAAAAAAAAAGAACTCATCAAGGACAAATCCATAGTCTTTGTATGACCAGAGCCTATACCTGTGCCTGGTATACAACAGGTGTTTAATAAAGTTTGTTGAATAAGTGAACAGTCCTGCTTTGAGAGAACTCATGACATAGTAGCATAGGGAAATGTGTGCAGGTATAAATGCCACACAGAGAGATAGGAGTTATGAGTAGAAGTAGAAAATGAACTAGGGTAGGTATGTAAGAGAGAGAGAACACCAATCTATCAGAAAAGTTGGAACCAGTACCTTACTATTTTTTGCATCCCCCATGTAATGCAATCTTCTGTCCACTTTCAAATCCCCCTTCTAACGTAAACTTATGGAAAGGGAAGATTTCACTGATGCTCACAGTAGCTGCTGGATCAGTCCCCACTGGTATTTTTCTGCTTTGTCTCTGTGTGGCTTCTCATCTTGTCTTTTGGGAGTGTCATTTTCTCTCATCACTTCTTTTCTGGACTGGATTATTTTTCCTTCCTTCCCCCTAAGCACTTGAAACAGAAATGTTATGAAAACCAGTAGACCTTTAATGAATTCTTTGGTAATCACAGACCATAGCCAGATATGATTCCAGACTCAGTGTTTGATCTCCCTATACTCTTACTGACCACCCCTCACTCTAGGGAACTTTCTTGCTCATCATAATAACACCTCCCTCTCCCCAAGAGATACTCAGCTGCTCACAAATTCTGGTGAATTTCCCATGATAAGCAGGTGAGTTCTTCTGCTCCTACCCTTAACTCATGTCTAGACCATTCTCTGCACTTCCAAAATGTCTTGGTGGTGTTCTGTTACACAAAGAACCATCGACACTGGGTGTCCAGCCTTAGCACTATGAAGAAGTGGAAGGAGCTTCACACTTAGAGATCACACACTTAAGCAGGGATCGCTTCTCCACTGATCAGAACAAAGAGTGCTCAGTGGGAGTGGAGAATTGTCTTTTCTGTTTTACCCCTCAGCCCAGTGACAGCCATGCACAAGGGGGGAAAGGTGTTTAATAGCAAGCTAAATAGAATGGGAAGGAGACAGAAAGAACAGGTGATTGGAGAGGCAAGTTCCTTTAGGAGTCAAGGACAGAAAAATACAAGCTCTCAGGTTAGTCTTGGTGAGGAAAAGGGAATGATCTTCCCTAGAAACAAATGAGGGAAGACAGGGACAGACAAGACAAAAATTAAATGAATCTTAGTGTATGTTTCTCTCTTGATTTTCTCTGTACCTAGATATGGAATGGGATAGGGTAGAAAAAATTTTCTACCTTGGGCTTTGTCCCAGGCCTCCTCTGCTTAGGGTGGCACATGTAGCATGTCTAGAGAGGGAATTGTGAACTTGGGAAAACAATCAAATCCAGGGGGAAACAAAGAGCTTGGAACCCTTGTACACCCCAGAAATGTGGCATCAGCTCTAAATGTGCCTCATGGAACTCTAGGTGGCCTTTCGTTGAATTTATAGGAGTTACTTCTCTTTCAAAAAATAAAAAGTCAGCAAGCCTGGCTCTTATTTCTTCCCTTTGGTGTGTCTGGGATCCCCTTTAAAATCTCTATTAGTTCCAAGGATGGCCAACCCAAGGAACAAAATGTAACTGGATCCCAGCCATCGCTTTTATGGTCTGCTACCTCACCAGACTATATAGATGTGCAGAATTTTCTAGTTTTGCACTGAGCAAAGAAAAGGAAAGAGAAACAATAACAAACCATACTTTGCTTTCTTCTCAGGATATTCTAACTTTGAAAAGAGATTGTCTTAGGCTGAAGTAATAAACAGCATGTCATGGGATGGATATATCAACATTCGCTCTCCCCAGTTTGCCCAAGTTTGAAACAAATCAAGCACAAATTGGTATTTTTATTCCCTTCTACCAATGTGAACAATAATAGGTAATGAGTTACTTATCAATTCTCTAAATCTCATAGTTGACATGATTTTATGATTGGAAGTACCCTTTCAGATCACTTAGTTTTACCTCTTTACTGTCAATTGAATCCCTTTACAAAGCCCCCACAAAACAGTCATCTGGCTTACCTGTGCCAACCTCGTATGTGGGTAACTCATCATCTTTAAGGATACTTTATTCTTTCCTTTGCCAGATACGACTAATGGAAAGTCCTCATTTACATAGCATCCCAGTCCATCTACCATCAGTTCCATTTCAACCTTATCAAGGCCATACAGTAAAAATGGAATCTTCACTCATCCAGTTGCTCAGGTCAAAATTCTGAGAGCCATTCTTTACTCTTGTCTGTCTCTTGTACTCAGTCTCCAAAATATCAGTGAACACCACCAGATCTACCATTACATTTATGCTGAGCTTAATGACTTTCATCTCTTTTGCCATCAATGAGCCACCATTGTTCCCTAGCAGAAGCTACTGCCTAATTTCCTGACTGGTTCCCATGCTCTCATGATTGCCTGCCTTTATCTGTTGCCTACATGACATCCAAGGGGGATGCTCTTTAAATGTATTCTAGCATGTTCCTCCCTTGGTCAAAACTTGCTGACAGCTTCCCAGCTGACTCATACTGTAGTCACACAAATTAAGCTCAACATGACCTAGTCTCTTCCTTTCTCCCCTATTCTCCTATTTCTTTCTCCTTTGATCACCATTCTCTACCTACTCCTGGACATCTGATAAAAAACCCAAGGCTTTGCATCTGCTCCTCCCCCTGCCTTGAATGCTCTTTCTTTTGGTACCCCATGGTCGGCTCCTTTGCTTTATGCTGATCTTTGCTTAAGTGTTTCCACTTTGGAGAGGTCTTCTCTGATCAGTGAGTCTCAAATATCACCACCACTACCTATTTCCAGCTTTGATTATCTTCATAGTGTTTATCATCTCCTGATATTTGATATATTTATTTCCAAAATGTGTTAATTGTCAGTAACCCCTAACTAGCTTTTAAGTCTCATAAGAGCATGGATTTTGCATTTATTCACTTCTGTAATCTGACATATTTTAATACAATTGTTCTACAAAGAGTGAATGAGTAAAGAACTATTCTCATCTTTACTCTTTTTTCCAAACAACTATCCTCCAGTCATTTGAAGACATCTACTTATCTCCATGTCAATATTTTTTCCAGAATAAAGAATCCCATTTCATTAGTGGTCTACAAATTGATTTCCAATCCCTTTTCCTCTTGCTTCCCCTTTTCTCTCCCCTATTTGGTCTGTCAGCTCTCCTCTCATAGGTGCTGGTGCTGGACCAGCATAGCAGTTAAGTGTGAGGGTTCTGGAGTCAGTCCGAAAGGTTCCAATGACTTGTTTACCTTGATTTGTTGACCTGAGCACTAATGACTTGTTTATATTGATGCAAGGCACTTGATGTTCCTTGGTAATAAGCAATAGTAACTGTCTAAACTAACAATAAAAACATGAACTTATTAGAACTATGTGAACTGGCTAAGAAGTCAGATGAAAAAAATCAGGCCCTGGAAAAATCAGAAATAGAAATAGCTTGGGGACCAAAGTAGTAGGGCCACTTCTTCGGAGTACTGATGTTGGATGTTACCACCTTCACTATTTTTCTTTCCTTGTTGTGTTCCCTTCACAAGTCAAGTGCCTATAACTGGTAATGCTATGGGTTTGGTTTGACTCACATTTCCATCCTTTGTTGTGGATTGGACTGATGTTCAATAAGACTGTACATAATGGTGGAGAGGCAGTTACCCAAAGAAAGAAAGAGGATGGAATGGACATGGAGCGGGCACATGGGTGGATGCCCATTTCACTCTCAAACCTGTTTCCTAAGTTGTGAAAGGGGTATAATAACAGTGATCCCTCATGGATTGTCTGAAGTTTAAACAGGACAATATATATAAAGGGTTTAGCACAGAGTAAGCCAATAGCAAGTAGGGGACCTGGAATGAAGTTCAGTACTCGAAGTGTAGTAGAGCAGGATGCCATTTTCCTCATTTCAGACCCTACTAACAAAGACGGGTGGAGTGCACATTTTCTCCAGCCATGGTCATGATTGACTCTAACTCAGCTTCTTGTCAGCCAAGACCTCTGGGTTGTCTCCATCAGTACTTCTGTCAGTTCTTAAATCTGCCTCCTCACACTGACACAGCTGACTGTTTGGTCTTTACACTTACTCCATGACACTTAATCTTGTTAGATAATGACCCATCACCGTGTCTCCTCCATAGCCTGGAATCTGGATTCTATCATCTCACAAAAACTTTGAGCTTTGCATCACTTGCACGTTTGTTACCAGATTAGCTGAGATTACAAGAGAAAAAAATGCTCATGAAATCCTTGCAAATATGAGGCACAACACCAATTAAAGGTATTATTTTAGTGACCCTCTGGGTCCTCCCAAGTGGCAATGGATGCAAACTTCTCAGCATAGTGTCTGTTTTCCTGGCACATGCCCAATTCCTTGTTTTCCAGTTTCAGTTCCACCAGGTGAAATAATGCCATGCACCTTCCAAAGCAAGCAAATCTAAGTACTTTACAAGCAGGAGTATGTGGGGTTTTCCCATTACCATCAGTCTTCCGGATAACTTCAAGGAATTCAGGTTTTATGCAGACATCAATCCAGTTCTGAATCCATATGGGCATATGTTCTCCATCTTTTAAATTTGACCTTGGCTGGCTTCAAAAGCAACAATCCGGGCTGTTTCAGAGCAAATGTAATTTACATTATCTGATTGTCAACAATGCAATATCTCTACTCTACATGGTCATGGTCATGGAGATAGCTACAATAAAGACTTTATATGAATAGCTCTGGTTAGGGATTTAGAGTAATGTTATTTACATAACTTTAGCTTCTTCCGTGGAAACCACGCAGAGCAGTGATATTCTGTGAAGTATGTATTAATGATATACGCCTGCTGGGTGCATGTCCTTCACTTTTTTACAAATTTACTTAGATGCCAAATAAAACTACTGTTCTTTTGACTGGAATTCAATTCACTCCACCTTATTAAAATAAAATAAAGACATTGTAGTATACAAAGATGGTACAGATCTATGCACTTTAAGCCATGGTTGGTACACCTAGGGGCCTGATGCGTTGTCTGATGCCGGCAGTGTCATTTTATATTCCTGTTTCCTATGCCACTATAGGTGTTCATGCCTTTCCCATTAATCTTTCATATTGACATTTATTATGTTTATATATTTGAGGAAAATAAATGCTTTTTTTGTTCTGTTCAAAAACATTTTCAGCAGATACCAAACTCATTGAATTATAGTTTTTTGGCCTTCCAAATCCAGGCATCTTCCACGCATGTGATGAGGCTTTTGAGAAGTGATTAAAGGTCTCTGTTCCCCAAACCAGTCCTTGATCCTCAAAGGAAAGTGACTGTAGCCATAATTGATCTCAAATGGAATAAGGCAGGAGTGGACAGCTGAACGCAAGAGTGAGTGCTTGGGGGAAACTCTGTTAGCAGATACTTTTCCTCTCTGAGAATTCTCCACTCCATAGATATGATCAAGCTAAATTTCTGGTATTCTTGAACAGTCCCTGAGCCATTGGAGGGTACTCTGGCTTCAGTCCTCCTCGAGATAAGAAATGTTCAGCCGTGACAGGAGGCATTTTCCGGCTGGAGCATGTATGTTACAGCACGGCGCCTGGGAGGGAGAGAGGTTTGCTGAATTGTGGCAAAGAGGATTCTAAACAAAGGCTTTAGAAAGTGAGAGTGTCCCCTGCAGAGAGACATGATGATTTCATCTCAGTCCCCAGCTCTGTTCCACAAGCACGCAAGGGATTCCGTGTCTCCTCACAGCTTTGATGCTCTGAATGCTAATTGGAAAATGTAAACCTGATAATGCTTCTCTCCCGTCTATTTATTATTTGTACTTGGATGAATTCTGGCCTCACAAGGCGAGCTCATGATCTTTGGTGTAAGATGCTTTATAGGGGCAGTGTTTTTATTTTTCCTTCCATATTACTTTTTAAACATCCTGGGGCCAGATTCCATTATTTCCTCTTTCTCTTCTGACTGCACAAAGCAGATGATTATTCCCATAAACTGGCCTTCTCCCTCCTTTTTATATTTTGCTAGTAAGAGTGGATAAAACCTGTGTATGTTTCCCTGGAAGACAAAACCCAAGCAAATCTACAAGGTGAATGTATATGTAAAATGATATAATTAAAACAGAATGAGGTTTCAATAATGTAATATCATGACTTGGTATTCGGAAAGTACCCATCAGCTGGGACTCAACAACAAATTATGAATGAGGGTAAGGAAAACCTAGGCTGAGGGGTTGCATAGTAAGACTTTGTAATCTCATTCAGTGGCAGGATCTCAAAATGTATTTAAGCTCAGGATAACCTATGGAATTTGGTGCTGATCATGCAATCTTGTGAATGATCCTCGGGTCAGAGATGACTCTTATCTCAAGGCCTGTTTTGTGTTATCCTCTCTGGTTCAGTCTTCCGTGCAGCTGATGATCATCAGAACCCTCGGCTGCACTGTGGAATGTCACATGTGTTATAATAAATGCCCTTCAATGCTCGGAAATACGTGCAAAGGGCATATTGTAGCATTAAGGACCCTGCTTTACAAACCTTCTTTCATATCATGTGTGGGAAAATGATCTGCTTTAGGTTTTGTTGTATGAGATTATTTAACTGTTTTCTGTGTACTTCATTGAATCGCAGAGCTTACTGGCATTTAAAACATGCTATATGGTGCATGCTAAGTTCGATCTCATTTTTTAGCTATGGTAGAAGAAGGACTAGGGCACTCATATGCCTTCAGATGGGAGGGAAGATCTTCCAGAAAACCAGTGGGTGAAGAAGAAAAATACTTGGAGCAGCAATTCTCAAATTACTATGCAAAACATTCACTTTGGACTTGCTAATACACACACACACACACACACACACACACACTCCTATGCCCTAACCATGGGGAACCCGGTTGTCTGTTAGGTGAGGCTCTCTATATTTTTAACAAGCTCCTAGGTGATTTGGAGGCAGATAGTTTCTGACCATACTTTCAGAAAACTTACCTCGGAAAGTACCTTGGAAAGTACTGCCTTAGACATGGGAGCCCCAGCTGGCCTCAGTTTGGCTACAGTGTTGTTTATTGGTCAAATTTCTTAATTAAGCTTTTTCTTTGTTCATCTATAAAATCAGTATAATGGTACCCCCCGGAAAGTGTATTGATGATAGGAAAACACCTAGTACATTGTTGGATACATGACAGGAGCTCAATACATATCACAATTCTTCTTATTATTGTTATTTAAAAAAAATCATGTTCAAGGAAGTGCTAAAGTGACCTCAACACTAGACAAATTCCTGGAAAGCAGGGAGCAGGGCCAAGCCAAGAAAAGGGCTCTAGATCCTGATAGATGCTATTATCAACAACTTGGGTTGGTCAGTCCATCCTCTGTATTTGTAGCTTCCTTGTTTTTATTTCTCTGTGCCATTTTCTTCTTTCTTTTTTAAAGGTAAACACCACAAAACTTGTTTTGTTACTATAAATTATATTCCCTTGTGGATATATTAGAAAAATATGGAGTGTAATATTCCTATTTTCCTTTGTTTTCTCATGCCAGTTGAAGGTCACGTGTATGTTTCCCTGGAAGACAAAGGCAGGCGCTAAACCGCTGCGCCACCCAGGGATCCCAGGTCCCACGCATAGAAGGGCTGCACACTACTTTTACTATCCTTCTGTTATTCTCTTAACATTTTTAGTAATTCTGAACACTGGCACTACATTTTCATTTTGCACTGGGCCCCATGTTTCTGTAGCTGGTCCTGGATGGATTTTAGGAGGGCCACTGTAGCTATTGATAAGAACACCATGGAATGGGGGTTTAAAACATCAAGGTACTCTGACTTATACTCCAAAGAGATTTTTCTTCTCCTGCTGATCAAGAATAGATCATATAGGGCAGCCCGGGTGGCTCAGTGGTTTAGCGCCGCCTGCAGCCCAGGGCCTGATCCTGGAGACCTGGTATCAAGTCCCACGTCGGGCTCCCTGCATGGAGCCTGCTTCTCCCTCTGCCTGTGTCTCTGCCTCTCTCTCTTTCTGAATTAATTAATTAATTAAGAATAAAAAAAGAATAGATCCTATAAAGGGAAAGAAGAGGGCACCCGGATGGTTCAGTGGTTGAGCATCTGCCTTTGGCTAAGGTCATGATCCCTGGGGTCCCAGGATTGAGTTCTGCATCAGGCTCCATGCAGGGATCCTGCTTTTCCCTCTGCCTAGATCTCAGCCTCTGTGTGTGTGTGTCTTTCATGAATAAATAAATAAAAATCTTTAAAAAAAATAAAGGGGAAGAAGAGTGGAAGCAAAAAGACCAGTAAGAAAGGAGTTTATTTTAGCATCTACATGAAAGATGATAGTGGAATGGGATAGATTTTGGAAATGGAATACTCCAGGTCTCAGAAGGAATTCAAATTGAGATACATTTGTGATGGCAGAGCCAATGAGACTAAAGTTTAACAAAAAAAATGTTACAAATTTCTGCCATCAGCAAGATGGCCTCTTGCGAAGTGAGGGAAATGCTCAGGAACCATGCTGGTGGGAGCAGTATGTTGTAACAAGATTTTTGGCACTGACCCTGACAGCTTTTAGGCCTGGAGTCTAATGACCCAGCCGAATAAGCACTCTGCAGAGTGGGTTTCAAGCTGACCCGGGTCACTCAGCAGCGAATCTTATGCATGGGGCAGAAGAAGACCATAACTTTCAACTGTGGTCCCAAGCTGCTGCTGACAGCAATTATTGATGAAGGTCCTTTGTCTTGACTTAGTGGCAGTCAATGAATGAAGAGGATAATATTGGACTGGATACATCAGTACAAGCTTGTTAAGCAGAAACAGCAGAAGAAAACCATCCAAACACTAGTTAAATGGTTTTTTTAGAGTTCCAATGTTGTCTAGACTAGAGAGGGCAGCATTTAAATATTTATAGTGGTTTCTTGTTTACTACGTTTTATTTTATTTGGCCTGTGGAAAATATTACAAAGATGAATTTCATGGTTGTTTCTGATGATTAAATTCCATAATTAATTTTAAACTCAACATGACCTACTGCTATTTCTTTAATCTAACTAATGAGACTCCTTGGAATTTACATTAACCAATTAATCAACATGACTTTGGGGAAGATATTAGGGCTGCAAGTCTTCATAGCCACAAAGTCAACAGTCCATTCAAATTTAGAAACCTCAGAGACCCAAGCTTATTTTATACCCACCTACATAGACTTTAATCATGTTTATGAAGTGCATTGAGGTACCATTATTTTTCTTTAATTTCTTTAGCTTATTCTGGTTAAGGGGCTGAGGATGTCACATGGTCTTGAGATAATGAGCTACTTTTGTAGTGGCTTCATGACAGGTTTTTGTGTTTCTTCCATTAAAATGGAAAAAGAAAGCTAGGTTGGCTATTCTTAAGTGAAAAATGATTCTCCAAGTTCATGCCAACATTTTGAGTTAACAAATCTATGATATCGTGTTGAAATGAAACTAGAACACTAAAAATGCTCATTGTCTACCTATCCCTTTTCCTTAAAAAAATAACTGAAACACAACTTATGGTTTTCAAATCAGTTCTTTCTTGGATGCTGTTTTGTTGTGTTAGGTTTTCACTAATGCAGCAGCTCCATTTGATGAAAATGAATGTAAAAGAAAGGGTAGAACATAAAGCCCTTCAAAAACAAGATAACACCATTGAATGAACTGGTCTTTCATCAGAGAGAAAACTTTTTGCCTGTTTTCACATGTAAAGCAAAAATGGGGCCTTAGAAAGGCATTGGCCGACAGGCAAATTATTTGTTTGTTTTAATTTGTGTATTCAATTGGTCTTAGAATCCACTTTAAAGATACACAAATATTTTCTTTGGAAATGCAGATACTTCCTGCATTTATGAAGGGAAAAATAAATGAAAAATCTGTTTGTTTTGCAGGACCAGATGTGGGCTGGATACAATGTGGGATGGAGCAAAAAAGATTGGGACTGGCTTGGGGCCCCACTCTAGCACCAGCTATGACCTTGGGCAAGTCACAGACACCCTCCCCCAGTCTCGCTGTCAACTGTAAAATATCAATAAAATACTGACATGAATGTTAAGGTTTCTTCTAGTTCCACAATTTGTCAATACCAGGAGCCACTTCCTTTTTTTCCTTCATTTCTACATTTTGGATAATTTAATGCGATTTTTCTTATACTACTTTGTAACTCAGTTCAGTATACCTCCTATATCATTTCATCTTCTCTCCTATTTGAATTCTTTTACCCTCTGGTGAACCTCCAAGGCAAAGCAAGATGTCCTTCCCAAAGGATTTAATTAGGGGCTTATTGATTTTCCTCACATTGGTCCATTGTCCCTTCATTTTTTAGTTGTTTATAAACACATAAACTTGCATTTAAGTGTTTACAGGCACAGACTATGTAAACAATTATTGTAGAGTCAAGAAAACATATAATCACAGAAGAAGATGGTTGTTGATACATTTAAAAATATTTGACTTTACTCTCCTGGAAAAAAAAAGGGGTGAAAAAATGTGAACCCATGGCCTACATATACTTTACATAAACTAAGATCCAATCTAATCCACCCAGCCACACCCATCATTCTTCCTAGCAGGTAGCATAATGGCAACATGTACTCATCTTGGGGATTATTTGAACTTCAGTACTATAACTTCTTAGAGTTGCCATATAATTTCACTTTTTGACTATTCCTCTGTCAAGCAAGTGCATATATTCCAAGCATTAAAACACAATTATGAAAGGCCCAGTGATCTACATATTTTACTGAGTTATCACAGGTCTCATGAATGATTTCCTCCAGTCCTTTATAAATTATTCTAATATCACCTTCATATTTCCTTGCAGAGCTGCTGGCATTTTTCTAACTTTAAATGTAGTTTTCCTTTAGGAAAAAGAAATTTCACAGAAATTGACTGCTGCAAAATGTTTACAAAGGACACTTTCCCCCCACCCCTTCTTCTGCATAGTTAATGTTCCACAGGGAATGGGATTTGAAATCAACTTTGAAATACATTACTGGAAGATACAACTAAAACTTTCACGGACACAAAAAGACAAATGCTGTGTGATTCCACTCATAGGAGTTAAATTCATAGACACAGAAAGTAGAATGCCAGAAGATTGCTAGAGGCTGGGGTCAGGGGGTGAGGGGTGGGAATGGAGTTAGAATTTAAGGGATACAGAGTTTCAGGTTGGGAAGATGAAAACCTCTGGAGATGGATGTTGGTAATGGTTGCACCACAGTGTGAGTGTATTTAATGCCACAGAACTATATACTTTAAAATGGTTAAAATGAAAAATTCTATATTGTGTATATTTTATCACAATTTAGAAAAATGGAAACCTTTCAAAATATTCTGATTCTCTCATTTATTTTTCAGCTATAGGATAATTCAGGCTGCTGATTTAATTGGTCAGGCTGTAAAACAATTAATATTCCAGATGTTCAAGATGAAATTTGGTGAAATTCCTCAGCAAAAAGAAGAAATTATAATGTCGATTCTGAATGTCTTAATACTTTCTTAATAAATGAAAATCTAAGTCCATAAATGCAATAGATGTTGACATAAAGGTGTCATATCTCGTAGAGTAACACTGTCCCATAGAAATACAAGGTCAGTCACATAGACAGCTATAAATTCACTGATAGCTACACTTGTAAAGGTAAAAACAAATAGGTGAAGTTAACTTAATAATGCATTTCATTTAATCATAGATATCTACATTATTGTCATATCAATGTATAATCCATATAAAATGATTAATTAGATACTTGATTTTTTTATTCTAAGTTTTTGAATTTACTATATATCTTAAAGCACATCTCAATTAATGTATTATCTTTTTATTGGAAATTATTGATTTTTATTTAGAGTCTATCAAATTTGTGGTTGAAAAAGTAGATTCTCCTAATGTCCCAAACATATCTAAACATTTTCTAAAAACTGAACTGAACATCAGAAAATGATTTCCCTTAATATTTGCATCCATATTGACAAAATTGTTTCATTTTTTTTTAGAATTGATTTGACTTTAAAATAAAAGCTTATGAATTTCAGATCTCCATGCATTCAAATTAAATAAATTTGCCACTCTTTGTCAATTCAGGATTATTAACATCAAGTCCAAAAAGGTATAACAATTTGAAAAGCAACTCTCTAACTCTCTGAAGAAAGTCCATGGTATTTTGATAGGGATTGCATTAAACGTGTATATTGCCCTGGGTAACATTGACATTTTCACAATATTAATTCTGCCAATCCATGAGCATGGAATATTTTTCCATCTCTTTGTGTCTTCCTCAATTTCTTTCAGAAGTGTTCTATAGTTTTGAGGGTATAGATCCTTTACCTCTTTGGTTAGGTTTATTCCTAGGTATCTTATGCTTGTGGGTGCAATTGTAAATGGGATTGACTCCTTAATTTCTCTTTCTTCAGTCTCATTGTTAGTGTATAGAAATGCCACTGACTTCTGGGCATTGATTTTGTATCCTGCCACGCTACCAAATTGCTGTATGAGTTCTAGCAATCTTGGGGTGGAGGCTTTTGGGTTTTCTATGTAGAGTATCATGTCATCGGCGAAGAGGGAGAGTTTGACTTCTTCTTTGCCAATTTAAATGACTTTAATGTCTTTTTGTTGTCTGATTGCTGAAGCTAGGACTTCCAGTACTATGTTGAATAGCAGTGGTGAGAGTGGACATCCCTGTCTTGTTCCTGATCTTAGGGGAAAGGCTCCCAGTGCTTCCCCACTGAGAATGATATTTGCTGTGGGCTTTTCGTAGATGGCTTTTAAGATGTTGAGGAATGTTCCCTCTATCCCTACACTCTGAAGAGTTTTGATCAGGAATGGATGCTGTATTTTGTCAAATGCTTTCTCTGCATCTAATGAGAGGATCATATGGTTCTTGGTTTTTCTCTTGCTGATATGATGAATCACATTGATTGTTTTAGGAGTGTTGAACCAGCCTTGTGTCCCGGGGATAAATCCTACTTGGTTGTGGTGAATAATTTTCTTAAGGTACTGTTGGATCCTATTGGCTAGTATCTTGTTGAGAATTTTTGCATCCATGTTCATCAGGGATATTGGTCTGTAATTCTCCTTTTTGGTGGGGTCTTTGTCTGGTTTTGGAATTAAGGTGATGCTGGCCTCGCAACTCTCACTTTTTAATATCAACAAAGTATTCTTCAATTTTTTCTTATAGGTTTTATAACCCATTTATAAAAAGCTAACAATTTTAATAATGTTTTCTGCAGATTGATTCATGTTAGAAAATGTGTAAAATCATTACTATTGGTATGTGTTATGAGAAGTTCACATTTGAACATCAATTCTCATAATTGTTTAGGTTTGTCACAAGCTTGTTTGTATATAAAGACTTTTTTAAAGATTTATTTATTTATTTGAGAGAAACAGAGACAGAGACAGGGGAAGGGACAGAGGGAGAGAATCTTTAGGCAGACTCCCTGCTGAGCGCAGAGCCTGATGCCTCTGGCACTTGATCTCATGGCCCTGAGATCATGACCTGAGATGAAATCAAGAGATGCTTACCTGACTGAGCCACTCAGGCGCCCCTGTGTATAAAGACTTTTTAAAAGTAGTTTTAGGCTTACAAAAAAATTGAGAAGAAGGTACTGAGATTTCCTATACACCACCTGTGCCAACATATGTACAGCCTCTGCAATTATCAACACCACTCAACAGAATGGTACATTTTTTACCAAGGATGAACCGATACTGACATGATTATCATCCAGAGTCCATAGTTTACCTGAACATTCACTCTTGGTTTTGTATATTTAACGGGTTTGGACAATGCACAATGACATATACCATCATTATATCCTGTAGAGTATTTTCACTGCCCTTAAAAAATCTTCTGTGCTCTGCCTATTGTTCTCTCCCTCACTCCTTGCTTGGCAACTCCTGATCTTTTCTCTACTGTTTTGCCTTTTCTTTCTTCTTTCTTTCTTTCTTTCTTTCTTTCTTTCTTTCTTTCTTTCTTTCTTCTTTCTTTCTTTCTTTCTTTCTTTCTTTCTTCTCTTTCTTTCTTTCTTTCTTCTTCTTCTTCTTTCTTTCTTTCTTTCTTTCTTTCTTTCTTTCTTTCTTTCTTTCTTTCTTTCTTCTTTCTTTTCTTTCTTCTTTCTTTTTCTTTTTTCTCCTTTCTTATTTTTAAAAAATATTTTAAATATTTATTTGACAGACAGAGTGCAAGCATAAGCTGGGGGCAGGATAGAAGGAGAAGGAGAAACAGAGAGAGAAGCAGGCTGCCCACTGAGCTGAGCACGGGAGTCTGATGCAGGGCTTGATTCCAGGACACTGGGATCATGACCTGAACCAAAGGCAGACGCTTAACTGACTGAGCCACCCAGGTGCCCTTCGTTTTGTCTTTCAGAATGTCACATAGTTGCAATCACACAACATATACTGTATGTGAAATAAGCCTACACAATTGGCTGATTTCACATAGTAACGTGCACTTAAGTTTCCTCTATGTCTTTTCATGGCTTGATAGCTTATTTCTTTTTAGCGCTGAATAACATTCTATCTTCTGGCTGTACCAGTTTATTTACCCATTCACCTACTAAAAGTCCATTTTGGTTACTTCCAAGTTTAGACAATTATGAACAAATCTGCTATTAACATCTGTGTGCAGGGTTTTATCCTGACATAACTTTTCAGTTCTTCTGAGTAAATATCAAGAAGTACAATTGTTGGATTGTATGGTAAGAGTATGTTTAGTTTTGGAAGAAAGTGCCAAAATATCTTCCATAGTGGCTATAACATTTTGCATTCCCACCTGCAAGGCATGAGAGTACCTGTTGTGCCTTATCCCCACTAGCATTTGATCTTATCAGTGTTCCAGATTTTGGTCATTTAAATAGGTGTGTGGTGGTATCTCCTTGTTTTCATTTCCCTGATTACATATTGATGTGGAACATCTCTTTATATTTGCCATTTGGCTTACTTGCCATTCGTATATCAGTGAAGGTATAAGTTGTTGGTGAAGGTCTTTGGCATATTTTAAAAATCAGGTTATTTCTTGAGACGCCTGGGTGGCTCAGTTCATTAAACACCTGACTCTTGGTTTTGGTCATGGTTATGAGATTGAGTGCCACTTTGGGCTCTCTGCTCAGTGGGGAGTTTGCTTAGAATTCTCTCTCTCCCTCTCCATTTGCCCCTCTCTACCACTCTCTCTCTCTCTTTAATAAATAAATCTTTTTTTAAAGTCAGGTTGTTTGTTGTTTAATTGTTGAGTTTCATGAGTTCTGTGCATATTATGGATAGATGTGTCTTTTGCAATTATACTTTCCCAGTCTGTCTTGTCTTCTAATTATCTTGATATTGTCTTTCACAGAGTAGAAGTTTTTGAATTTAGGAAGTCCAGTTGATCAATTATTTCTTTCATAGATCATGTCTTTGGTGTTGTATGCTTTCTCCTATATTATCTTCTAGGAGATTTATAATTTTGCTTTTTATGTTTAAGTCTCTGATCCATTTTGAGTTAATTTTTGTGAAGTGTATAAGGAATGTATTTAGATTCATTCTTTTTGCATGTGAATGTCCAGCTGTTCTAGGACCACTGGTTGAGGACATCATCCTTGCTTGATTGTAGTACCTTTGCTCCTTTATCAAAGTTCAGTTGACTATATTTATGTGGGTCTATTTCTGATCTCTCTATATTTTAATTTATCTATTTGTCTATTCTTCCACCAATACCACACTATCTTAGAGCAATTAGAAAAGAAAAATAAATAAAAAGCATCCAAATTGGAAAGAAAGGAGTAAAACTCCTACGATTTGCAAGTGATAGGATATTATATGTAGAAAACTCTAGAGATTCCACCAAAAACTAAAAAACAAAAAGCAACCCCAAACCATTCAGAGCTAATAAAGGAATTTGGTAAAGTTTCAGGACATAGAATCAATGTACAAAAATCAGTTGTGTTTCTACATACTAACAATAAAATATCAAAAAAAAAAAAAAAGAAAGAAACAATCCTATTACAAATTCATCAAAAGGAATAAGAGATCTAGGAATAACTTTAACCAAGGAGGTGAGAGACCTAGGCACTGAAAACTTAAGACAATTATGACAGAAACTGAAGAACATGCAAATAAATGGAAAGATATTCCTTGCTCATGGATTCAAAGAATATTGTTAAAATGTCCTTATTACACAAAGGAATATACAGATTTAATGCAATCTCTATCAAAATTCCAATGGCATTTTGCACAGAAATTGAACATATAATCTTAAAATTTCTACGGGAACACAAATACCTCAAATAGCCAAAGCCATCTAACCATAGTAATCAAAACAGTGTGGTATTGGCATAAAAACAGACATAAAGATCAATGGAATAGAAAAAGAGTCCGAAAATAAACCCACACATATATGGTCAAATAATTTTTAAAAAAGATTTTATTTATTTATTCATGAGAGACATAGAAAGAGAGGCAGAGACATAGGCAGAGGGAGAAGCAGGCTCACCTCAGGGAGCCCAATGCATGATTCGATCCCAGGACTGGGGATCATGTCTTTGGTGTTGTATGCTTTCTCCTATATTATCTTCTAGGATTATATAGGCAGATGGTCTGAGCCAAAGGCAGATGGTCAACCATAGAGCCACCTAGGTGCCCTGGTCAAATAATTTTTGATAATGGAGCAAGACTATACAATAGGGAAGGGACAGTCCATTAAATAAATGGTGTTAGGAAAACTGAACAACTACATGTAAATATGGTAAGCCACTTGATATAGTCTTAGTGATGATTTTTTTGATCTGACTCCAAAAGCAAAGGCATTTTATTTCTTTAATTTGCATTATTGAATTAGCCAGGACTTCCAGTATAATGTAGAAAACAAATGTTTAGAGAGGACTTTCTTTCCTTGTTTCTGATCTTAGAGGGAAAGCTTCAACTTTCTCACCATTAAATATGCTATTAGCTATAGGCTTATAAGGTGTCTTTACCCGGTTGAGAATGTTCCTTTCTATTTCTAGTTTACTGAGAGTTATTTTAATGAGTCAGTGTTGGATTTTGTCAAATGCTTTTTCTGTGTCTATTGATATACTCATGTGGTTTTCTTTTTTAGTCTGTTGATATGATGATTACATTAATTGATTAACTGACCTAGGTTAAATCCCACTTGATCATGGTGTATAATTCTTTCTATACTTCTTTGGATTATATTTGGTAATGTTTTTGTTGAGAATTTTTGCATCTATATTAATGAGCTACAACAGTCTGTAGTTCTCTTGTAATGTCTTTGTTTTGTTTTGTTTTGATATTAAGGTGATGCTGACCACATAGAATAAATTAGGGAGTATTCCAATCGTATCCTATCTTATCCTGCTCCTATCCTCTGAAAGAGATCATAGAGAATTGGTATAAATGTTTGATAGAATTTACCAGGGAACTCCTCTGGGCCTGGTTTGAGAGATTTTTATTTTTAGTTATTGATTCAATTTCTTTAATAAATATAGGCATATTTATATAATCTATTTCTTTTTGTGTGAGCTTTGGCAGATTGTCTCTTTCAAGGAATTGATTCATTTCATCTTGGTGATCTAACTTATGGGCATTGAGTTGCTCATAGTATTCCATTATTATTCTTTTAATTCCATGGGATCAGTAGTGATGCCTCTTTTTTCTGATATTAGTAATCTGTGACCTCTATTTTCCTTTGTTAGTCTGGCTAGGGAGTTTATTGACTTTATTGATCTTTATAATGAACTAGATTTGGGTTTGTTGATTTTGTCTATTTCTTTTTTTCAATTTCATTGGTTTCTGCTCTAATTTTTTTTTAATTTTTATTTATTTACTTATGATAGTCACAGAGAGAGAGAGAGGCAGAGACACAGGCAGAGGGAGAAGCAGGCTCCATGCACCGGGAGCCTGATATGGGATTCGATCCCGGGTCTCCAGGATCGCGCCCTGGGCCAAAGGCAGGCGCCAAACCGCTGCGCCACCCAGGGATCCCTGCTCTAAATTTTTTTTTAAATTTTTATTTATTTATGATAGTCACAGAGAGAGAGAGAGGCGCAGAGACACAGGCAGAGGGAGAAGCAGGCTCCATGCACCAGGAGCCCGATGTGGGATTCGATCCCGGGTCTCCAGGATCGCGCCCTGGGCCAAAGGCAGGCGCCAAACCACTGCGCCACCCAGGGATCCCCCTGCTCTAATTTTTATATATTTTCTTCTACATACTTTAAATTTAATTTGCTCTCATTTTTTTTTCTAAGTTCCTAAGGGAGAAACTTAGTTTTGTTGATCTTAGATATTTCTTCCTTTGTAATATATGCGTTCAATGCTATAAATTTTTTTTTAAGCACTGCTTTTGCTGTATCCCACAAATTCTGTTAGTTTGTAATTTTACTTTCATTAGTTTAAAACATTTAAAATTTTCTCTTCAGGATTTCTTCTTTGATCCATGTGTTGTTTAGAAGCATGTTGCTTAATCTCCACATATTTTGGGATTTTTCCAGTTATCTTTCTGTTATTGATTTCCAGTTTAATTCCACTGTGGTCTGAGAGCAGACACTAAATGATTTGTATTCCTTTAAATGTGTTAAAGTGTGTTTATAGCCCAGAATGTGACTTATCTCAATGGATGTTCCATGTGGACTAGAAAAAAACATGTATTCTGCTGTTGTTGTATAAAATAGCTTATAGATGCCAATTATATCAAGTTGATACAAATAAGCTTTTTAAAGTTTCAAACTTAGTTTGTTCATATGTAGTGTGATAGTGTGAAAAATATAAATAATTCTGCCATTTTTTTGGTCTTGATTACTGACCATGTGGGAAAGATTCATTTTGTTTCAAGAAAATCTTAAATTGAAGTTGAATCTTTTAAAACTCTTCTATGACACAACCAGTGTGCATTGGCAAAGTACACAGCATAATTAAAATTATTGTCTTCTATTCTCATCAACATTTCTATAAACTGGTGATGATTCCTAGCATTTGCAGATATAGTGAACATTTTTTTTTTTTTTAAGTAAGCTCCACACCTAGCATGGAGTTCAATGTGGGGCCTGAACTTAGAACCTGAGATTAAGACCTGAGCTGAGATCAAGGATCAGATGCCTGACTGAGCCACCCAGGTACCCCATATTGAATAATTTCTAACAATTACACCCATGAGAGGTGCCTGGCTAGCTCAGTCAGTAGAGTTGTGAGTTCAAGCCCCATCTTGGAGATAGAATTCACTTTGAAAATAATAAATGTTCAGCTTAAGAAAAAACAATTATACCCATGATATTTTCCATAAAGTCTGCTTTAGAAAACTGAGCACAAATAGTTTCAATATGAATCCTAGTATTGAGCAAAGCAAGAAAGGAATCATCTGGTTTTTTTTTTAATTTTTTAAATTTATTTTTTATTTTATTTATTTATTTTAATTTATGATAGTCACACAGAGAGAGAGAGAGAGAGAGAGAGGCAGAGACATAGGCAGAGGGAGAAGCAGGCTCCATGCACCGGGAGCCCGATGTGGGATTCAATCCCGGGTCTCCAGGATCGCGCCCTGGGCCAAAGGCAGGTGCCAAACCGCTGCGCCACCCAGGGATCCCCGAATCATCTGGTTTTCGTTTTAGGGTTCCATTATCTTTGGATTTTCAAACCAAATATACCTAGAACACTATACATCATAAACTAATTTTTCATGTCTAGCTGAAGTTTTCTATGACAGATATGATATGAACAGATATGAACAGGCAAACAATATTTGCACAAGTTTTATTTATTTTTGGTTTGATTTTATATTTCTTAGTAAATTTGGAAGTTCTTTAAGATAAAATATACCCAGAGTACTAACTGGGCTGTGTATCTTATATCATATAATTCACTGAAAGTTCTTTCAACATTTTCATAGTTTGAATCATTTGATCTTTGATACTGTTAGGAAAGTCTGGCATTCTATGTTCAGTTGCTTTCTAGCTTAATTGAAGAAAGTCTACTTTTTATTTTTTTTGTCTTTTCCTCATAATTTTCTAGCACAATGTTCATAATGGGATTAATTTATTTAACCATGTCTCTGTCTTTAAATTAGTTTTCTATTTTTTGTGTGTGCAAGAATCCAAGATGGTTATAGTTGGCCAAAATTATAACTCAGATCCTTTAAAAAAACACAAATTTGTTTCTTGGACATTTAATTTGGATTTCACATGACTAATTTCATTGATTTCTTCTTGACTTTTGAAAGGAAACTTATTACCAATATCACCGAATAGCATTTTGTAATGGGCTTTTGCCTAATGCACATATAAGTATTAGATTCAATCATTCAGTATTAAACTGAATGATGAAAGTGTTTGCTCAGAGCTTAGTGTGAAAATTTAGAAGCTAAATTCAGGCTTCATGGTAAATGTTCCCATCTGGGATTGAGAAGTCAAACTGTTTGCTATTTGTGACCTTAGTAAAAATTACTTGTATTTTCCACGTCTAAAATTATAGATTATAACTGCTAAACAAGGAACTAAAACAGCTCTATGGCCTGGCAATAATCACTGTCTCTCTCATAGTCTCTGTATTCCTCTATTTGCTGGAAATCCCTTTAGCCACCAAATACTTTTTATGCTGTTTCAAAAATTCTGCTGTTTTATAACATGGCTTCCACTTGCTGTGGCACCAGTTCTACTTTGTAGCACCTCTGTGACATTGTTTCAGTTATAATTCTAGCTGGCTCAAGGTCTCCACATTTCCCAAGTAGAATTACTAAGAGTAATAACATGACTGACTTACCAACTTTTTCATATTTAGCATGTCCCTGGCTAGCCTATTGGGGAGCTATTCATCTCTGAGCTAATCAGCTGGGGAAATGAGGTCATCTGGGAGAAGACAGGTCCATGAGGGCAGCGGAGGTTCTACACAGGGTGGCTGCCCTTAGAAATAGTGTGGTCAGGCAGGAAGAAATTATTTGACATCTGAAATACTCGAGATTGGCATCAAAGATCACTACAGCTCCTGTTCTGACAAGCATATACCAAATCATTGGGAAGATTCAGAATAATTTTCTGAGGAAGCAGAAGAGATTTGTAAGGGAGAATTCTTTATCCCAATAGAAGAAGAAAAAAGGATGCCAGCATTATCGGTGCACCTCAAACTAATGATATCTAAATTTGATGTCCTTTTGCAATTTTTCCATCCACAGCACCACTGAATACACAATACTTCACTTTGTCTCACAGATTCCTTCTCTGGTACTAAGTCCTGGCTGGCATCCCTGCAACCAACTCTCTGTTCTAAGTTGGTCCGTGCACCAGAAGAGTATATCATATTTTACTTAAATGTGATACTTGATTTCCACTTCCTAGAACTAAGTTGTGATTTCTTTCTTTGCTTTTTTTTTTTTTTTTTTTGATTTTCTTTCTTTATTCATGAGAGACACAGAGAGAGAGGAGGCAGAGACATAGGCAGAGGGAGAAGCAGGCTCCATGTAGGGAGCCCGATGTGGAACTCGATCCTGGGACTCCAGGATCACGCCCTGGGCAAAAGGCAGGTGTTCAACTGCTGAGCCACCCAGGCATCCCTAAGTTGTAATTTCTAATAAATTCCATTTATAAGTAAATATGGAACATACAGTGTGCAAGATGCTTTGAGGAATATAAGCATGAACAGAGTATCTATTCTACCCTCAATGATTGTGCAATCTAAAAGAAATCTAATGACTTATAACCAATTATCTGTAATGCAAGGAGAACCTGGTGTCCTAACAGAGGTACAGATCGAGAAAAATTTTCATAAGCATTTGAAAGAAGGCAGAAAGCAATGTTGTGCTATAAATATTTAACACCTGACTCTGGGTTGTTTGCTTGGAGGAAGCCCTGGTTTATAGTGTTTGCTGATTTCCATAATGTAAATATACCCATGATGGCCAATTTCAAGCTGCCAATCTGAAATCACCGAACATATAGTTGGGAAGAGACAAGTAGTCACCCACCATGATGTAGTATTTCCATCATTCAGATAAGATACACTTAAATAACCTCAAGAACACAGATAGCAGTAAAATGTAATAAAATAATTAGGAGGTACATAATATTTGTTTTTAATAAAACTTATTTAATCCTGAATTTAATTTAATTTTAATAACAGGTATGTTGAAAACTGCCTTAGAAAATTCCCGAAAATGTGGTGACTGCTACTCTCAAGGCTGCTCCAGCATACTGCTGGTTAACGGGCTCTGAGGAACTTCGATTCTAACTGGAGGAGAGACGGATCAAAAGGTGGCCTTTGGGGATCCCTGGGTGGCGCAGCGGTTTGGCGCCTGCCTTTGGCCCAGGGCGCGATCCTGGAGACCCAGGATCGAATCCCACGTCGGGCTCCCGGTGCATGGAGCCTGCTTCAACCTCTGCCTGTGTCTCTGCCTCTCTCTCTCTCTCTCTGTGTGTGTGACTATCATAAATAAATAAAAATTAAAAAAAAAAAAAGGTGGCCTTTGAGTCTGAAAGTATCTGTAGGATTTAGCCTCTGGACAAAGGTGTGGAGGAGAGAGGCCCATTTCTGAGAGAGAAAATGAGAAGGAACCAAGAACAAAAAGCTTGAGGCATGAATAGAAAAAAAATTAAGTAAACCACTTCTTTAATCCAACTCAGTCACTAACTACGGAGCCAGCTCCAGCTAATTCTCATCTTCAACTCCACCCATTTCAAACTGATGACAATGATAACAATAATAACGATAATGGTAGCTAATATTTGTTGAATGATTGCTTGGTTCCAGGTACCATTCTAACTAAGAAACAAACCTCCCTGTTTCCTTATTTACCGTGTTGCTGAGCAGCCACTGTCTTCTCTGGGTGAGGCCACTCCATTCTCCAGCTCGCCACAGAGCCTGCTTTTCACCCTTGTGTTTCTCACACCATAGAGCAAGCTGCCATTTGTCACGGAGCTTGTGCAAGTACTTCTTGCAGAGTGAAGAAATAGTCCTCTGCATCCATGACTCAGAAATGTGAAAACAAAATAGAGATGATCACATCTTTCCAGAAAGATAGGAAAGGGTGTATTTCTTTGTGGACATAAATAACACTTCTATGCGTTTAATGTGGAAATATCTGATGTTTCATTAATTTATATTCTGTTGACCTCCCCACCCAATACACATACCCTGCCATTGGTATTTGAGTTTGAGGTCCTGTTTCTTTTTTCTTTTTTCTTTTTTTTTTTTGAGGTCCTATTTCTATGGTATTTGAGTTTGAGGTCCTGTTTCTTTTTTCTTTTTCTTTCTTTCTTTTTTTTTTTTTTTTGAGGTCCTATTTCTATGGGCAAGACAGTCCCATCAACAAGTCATAAAATAAAAATTAGTTTTGTAGTCAAGGACTTTCCGTACTTAGGAAGTCTACAAATTTAAAATGTGTCCAAAACTCTTTGAAAGTCAGTATGAAATTTGATGTGTATCAAAATAGTTATGAGACAGGCTTTTCATACATGAGTTCTGAGCAGTTAGGAGTAAGGGAATAGAAAGAGACTTGTTTTTTCTTTCTGTCAATTCCTCATATACCCTGTCTTGTTGGAAGCAATCTTATTTCTCACAATTTCAGGTTAAGAAATTATAGGAGCAATGCACTGTATTGCCACTTAGATTTCAGGAGTGATGGGAAATAGGGGGAAAAAAGTGAAATAAAACTAAGATGAATGCTATTCCAAATATGGTAAGACTAGTAATTCTGTTTTTATTTGGAAATCCATTTATTTTGGTAAAATCCACCTGTTCTCAACTTGGAGGAAATGTCTACTTAGGGAGAAGCAATTTCTATGGTTCGAGTTTGAAATTTGTTTTTAAGGATAGATTAAATGTACAATTGGAAGGGAAATGAGAGTACACTTGAGGACCCCTGCAAGGATTACATATCACGCTTCTCACAGGAATCCATGTTAATTGAGAAATTCTATAGCTTGAGACACTCACGGGAAACAGTGTAATGTGTTAATTACAAGGGTGAAATGTGTGTGTGTGTGCAAGTGTGTGTGTCTGTGTATGTGCATGTGCATGCACAAGGAAGGGGGATTAACCAAAGGATGGTTTATTTTCTTAGATTGTTATTTGGCTTGCTTCTACAAAACGCTCAAAAGGCAAATAGTCTTTCTGTTCTCCAATAAGATATGCTGAATTGCATCAACATTATTTTCACATTAAAGATAAACCCAGTCGTTTGCTGAGGGTAACATGAGGTATATGGCATTAGAATAACCACCTCTACCCTTGCCAATAAACAACTTTAGTGAACTCAATTTTCTCTAATTTATAGTCAGCCTGTTTAAATTACTGTTATTTGGCTGGGATTATTTCATAGGGATTTAATTGTGCCTGTAAATCGAGTTTCTTTCAAATTCATCTCTTTATTCACTTTATTTCCCTCCCCCATGTCTCATTTTGCATATGCTCCAAAACATATCAATAATTTATGCCACAAAGCCTTGTTTTCTCCTTTGTAACTACACACATGTTCTGCATTGTGTAGTGATGTCAGAGGAAATGTGTACATTGTGAAAAGGTCTTGAATTTTTCATGAAAGTTGGTTAGGGCCAAATGGCATTTTATAGATCTTTGGGAGAAGAACAGATCTACTTTGTAAAAGTAGATCTACTTTTCTCAAAACTGAGAAAAGCCATAATAGAATAAGTACTAATAAAGATAATATTTGCTGAGCACGGTTTTTAAAAATTTTTTATCTTGAACAGGTCTAAACATTTATACTCACTACCTAATCCTTATAACCACACTGTTAAGATCTTAGGTTTCATGATCTCCACTTTACAGATCAGGTAACTGACATGGGAAGTCACTGCACAGCATCACATGGCCAGGGAATTTAAACTCAGGCCTTTGGGACCTCAAAACTCAAGTAGCCTTTTCAAAAAATCACTTATGCAACTTTTTCATATGTGGGCCACAATAGTTGAGACAGATTGGTTTTGCTTTAATTCGAAGTCTAAAACTAGAACCTCCAACTCTTCTTAAAATTTTTTTTTTTTCATACTGTCTGTCCTACTCAATTCCTGCTGGCTCTCAACTGACCACCAAATCAAATGAATAAAACCTGATGGTATTTGCAGCAGAGGGGGAAGGGAATGATGTCATCTACACAGATGTCTGTAGGGCATAGGCAGCATGAGATCACCCTGAGCTGATACTGAGTCGATGCAGAATATTTGTTCATTATTAATTGAACATCGAGTATATGCTACATTAGCGGTCAACGAACTGTGGCCCATGGGCCAAATATGTCCTGACTCCTGTCTTTGCAAATAAGGTTTTTTTGTTTGTTTGTTTTTTTTTTTTTTTTAGATTTCATTTATTTGAGGGGGGCGGGGATCATGAGTGGGGCAGAGAGAGAGGGAGAAGCATACTCCCCCTAAGCAGGGAGCCTGATATGGGGCTCATCCCAGGACCCTGATATGGTGACCTGAGCTGAAGGCAGATGCTTAACTGACTGCGCCCCCCCAAGCACCCTTCAAGTAAAGTTTTATTGGAACATAGCCATGTGCATTCATTACACGTGGTCTACAGTGACTTTTGTGTTACAGCAGGGACATTGTGTAGTTGATAGCACCATATAGCTTACACTGATGAAACCACTCGGACACAACTCCAGCACTTGTGAAGTTTATTTTCTTGTGAGACACATTAATAAAAAATATATGATTAAAAATTATGATACATGCTATGAAAGCAAAATAGAGTAGAGTAAGGAGTAGATTTTACTGTGCTTATCATTTGCCATTGGTTCTTGAAATTCAGTCATTTGGGCTTTATTCTTTTACATTAAAAGGTGCTTTTTGAGTGGAATGACAAACATATATTCTCTCATTTAAATTCAGTGAATATATACTGAGTACCTGCTGTGTAGTGGACACTGTATTAGGCTCCAAAACATAGAAGTGAACAAAACTTGGGAGTTGGTCTCCCATTTTTTGACTCTTTGGCCTTACTTCTCAATTGGTTCAGAACTCAGGAGATGAAGAGTTCTATTTATTGAACCCCATCAGCCTCCCAGCAGAGTCCATTATAAGATCTGGCTCTTTTTTGTCCTTGACTTCTCTGAAATAGCCTTGTGTTCTTAGAGTATATCCCCCTATTTTATTTTTTTTCCATCTTTTTAAAAGATTTTATTTATTCATGAGAGACACACACAGACAGGCAGAGACATAGGCAGAGGGAGAAGCAGGATCCTTGAGGGGAGTCCAATGCGGGACTCAATCCCAGGACCCGGGATCACGACCTGAGCTGAAGGCAACCACTGAGCCACCTGGGTGCCCCTATCCCTTTATTTTAATTAAAACTAATCTGACTGGGTTTCAATCCTCCAAAACTTGGAGTTTTGTGACTGAGTCAGCTAGCTGAGCATTTGGCTTTATAGACTCAAGGGTGGGTGGGAGGAAGCAATGGAACAAGGTGCTGGAAATGGCTTTATGTAGACAACCATGTCCGTCCTAGTTCTGTTCTTGGCTTCCTCTCTTCCTTCTCCATATGTTCTTCTTCTCGATCTTATCTTATCCTTGAAAACTTCAACTCCCACTATCCTCCCAGTAGCTTTCAGGAGATAGCTCTGACTCTGTTGCTTAGTTCAGCTGCTTGCTGCTCAAGTGCCCTTGCATGTCTCATTGTTGCCTCAAAACTAACTGGACACATCCACTTCTTCCACCCCTTTCTACATGCTCATTGTCTTGACTACACCCTTGGAGAAAAACAGGATCACAGAAACAGCCAAAACCACATGTCACACCTGAGTGGGGAAATAGCTGCAGGCCTAGGGTGGAGGCCACACTATGAGGAGCATCCAGGTGAATTCTGTCTCCCTGTCTTACCTGGACTCAGTTTCCCTCCTTGATGATGTCCCTTTCCCTTCCCTCCTAACTCTGACTCTGTCTCTTCTGAACTTGAACTTGTTCTCTGAATCTCAGATCTGAGTTCCTGAACTTGACTTTGTACTTTCTAGTTCTTTTTCTTTCTTTCTTTCTTCTTTTTTTTTTAAAATACTTTATTTATTCATGAAAGACACGGAGAGACAGAGATATAGGCAGAGGGAGAAGCCTCTGCCTCCCCATAGGTAGCCTGATGGGGGACTCGATTCTGGGATCCCAGGATCATGCCCTGGGCTGAAGCCAGATGCTCAACCACTGAGCCACCCAGGCGTCCCTGTATTTTTAGTTCTATGTCATCCTCCATCTAGGAACACTTCCTAGATATTAAGTGTTTAAGATATGTTACCTAATTTCATCCTTAAAACAATCTTGTGAGGAAGGTGGCATTATTATTATAATTTATCTCCAGATGAGGGGGAGAGACACCAACAGGTTTAAAGTGCCTTGTCTGAGGTTACACAGATGTAGGGAACTAGCATTCCAGCTGGGTCTGACTGGCTCCCAAAGAGCACCCTAATTCCTTCTTCCTGCTATTTGGAGTTGATTTCTGTTCCCTTCATCCTTAATGTACTACTTGAGGGGCTTTTACTTTAACAGCTATGCCAGGGATTAGTAAACTTTTTCTGTAAAGGGTCAGACACTAAATACTTTCGGCTTTCCAGGACATTAGGTCTTTATCACAATTATTTTAGCTCTGCCACTGTGGTAGGACCGTAAGTGATATATAAATGATGGGTGTGGCTCTGTGCCAAGAACACCTTATTTTAGATGCTGAAATTTGAATTTCATATAATTTTCACATGTCTCTGATTATTATTCTTTTCAGTTTTCAAAAAGAACTATAAAATGTAAGACCATTCTTAGCTTGTGAAACATACAGAAGTAGGCAATGAGCCACATTAGATCCATAGGCCAGAGCTTGGTAACTCCTTTTTTCTCCTGTTTGTTTGTTTATTTGACAGAAAGAGAAAGAGAGACAGAGAGAAATGGAGCACAAGCAGGGGGAGCAGTGGAGGGAGAGGGAGAAGCAGGCTCTCCACCGAGCAGAGAGCCCAATGTGGGGCTCAACCCCAAAACCCTGAGACTGTGACCTGAGCTTTAGGCAGACACTTAACCGACTGAGCCACCCAAGTGCTGCGCCAAGTCCTTTTCTATACCACATCATTTGACTTTGGGTTTACTTTTTCTGAAATCCTCGCCCATTAGCTACCACTTATGGTGAGCTGAGTATACACCAATGTTCTGAGCATTTTCATATATATTAACTAATGCTAATATATATGCAGCCACTCTGCAAGGAAGATGCTATTATCATCTCAATTTTACAGATGAAGAAAATGAGCCACAGAGAGATGAACTAATTTGCACAAGGTTGCATTAAGCTAGGAAATGGGGGAGCTTAGATTAGAACCCAGGTAGTCCCACCCCAGGGCTGGCATTTTAAGCATGGAGCTATGCTTCCTTTCTGGTTCCTATGAGATAATGTACTTTAAAGTATTTTAAAAATTATAAAAGTTTATGTAAATATAAGTTAATAAATATCATAATTATTAGTGTTATATCTTTATCTAGGTTTCTGAAGGGATTGGATAGCAATCAAATTGATGTTAATCAAAACAAAAACACCCAGGCATGCTGTGGGATGGTATCTATTTTTCTGTCCATCTTAACATTCAACATTTTTAAGTACTGAATTTCCACCACAAATAAGCAATGGAGGAGACTTCTTCTTGTAGGTAGTTTGCTGTTCACTTCTATCTCCCCTGAACTTGGCATTATGTGTCAGTTCTGATTAAAATGAAAATGAAGCTGTATATATGAAAGAAGTTGCATATCAATAAGGGTTGTGATTAAGTGTTGTTTTTTTTACCCTTCTCTTTCATTTGTTCAGGTTCTTAAATTAGATAGCAGGAGAGACATGACTTAATTATTGAGAATACTTTGGAGCCAAATGGAAAATTATACTACTACTTACTCAGATGCCAGGGTAATTAGAGCCCAATTATTTCTCTCATTTGGCGCTAATGAATGAAGATCAATTAAAAAAATAATGTAACTGCGAATTGCTTTTATTGAGCAGAGAACTCTAAGCAGCTGAAATTGTCTACTCTTTCACTAATTGAAAATACTAAATGAAGGCAACCCAGAGTGTAATTGTCTCTATGTAATTTTAGAGCAGTTTGATTTTCAAAAATCATGCAGATGGCCAAAGCCTTGTATTAGACTCATTTCCTGGGTACAGCCCGCTGGTCTTTCTTCCATAAGGAAAGTCAAAACATGGCTCAAGACATTCCTATTTCCCTAGTGATAACATCAGGTTTGTTGGCAGGACTTTATCGTTGCTTCTGGGTTGGTCGTGCTTGGGCTAAGATGGAATGTCTGATTTGCTTGGCTATTTTACTTTTCTCCTGATTAGTATATCCATTTCATCAAATGTATTCTGAAAACAACATTTATTTGACTGTACCAAAATCTGATTGAAAGAGACATCTCCTTGATTAAAACTTTAGATTCAGCTTATGTGGATATGGACTTACCTGCTCAAGATAACCTTGGACTTCAGCTTGCCTTTTAATGTAATGTTTAAACAGCATCTACTGTAACAAAACAAAACACAAAAAAAGCAAGTTTATTTTATTTTACTAGCATATATATATATATATATATATTTTTTTTTTTTTTTTATTGCGGGTGGTATAAGAATGGCCACTCTGTCAGTTTGTTTGTGGTCTGAATATACATGCCCAGGAAGGAGTTACAGGGTAGTCTGACACACTGTACTCTATGGAGGAAGTAATGGCGCCTTTTTTAACAATGACCTTCTCCCTCCTCCCCACCCCCCATGCAAGCTTCACACACTCTAGTGACCTTTGCAATTCACAAGATGTGTTTACCTCTATTATCTCATTATACCTTCAAACAACTTTAGGAAATAAGTAAGGCATGTTTTATCCTTAATTTACAAGCAAAAAAAATAAATAAATAAAAATGAGGTTTCAGAGAGCTTACAGAGCACCAGAGCATCATAACCAGGGCTGTTGAGTTCCATTGTGGTCTCTATGAATGGTGACCTCCCAGAGTTGTGTAGTGTGAAACCTATGCAGTCAAAGACAGCACCCTGATTTTGACTCCTAATTCAGCTTTAAAGAAAATGCAAACAGAAAGGCAAAAGAAAATTCTGAAATGTGTGAGTCAGAATGCAGGCAAACCTTAAAACATTTGCTCTCTTAGCATTTCCCCAGCTGAAAAAGAATTGGGTGTGACCAAAGTCTGAATCAGCTTTGGTCGTCTGGGCTTGGCTACATGGCTGAGCAAGTGGAAATTCCGAATAAATCCTCTTTGTCCTGTAATGTAGTCAAAGTGGTATATGTGTCCCATGTTCGGATTGTGCAGTTACACTAATATGGAAGGCCTCAGGGTGGGGATTCGAAACCCATCATTGATCAAGGTTTGGCTTTTGCCTTTCTGGCCCCCAGTGGCTGTGGACTTCCTGGCTAAGCTCTCCTCAGGACCATCAGAAGGTGAGGGGCAGGTGAAGGAGAGCTGTTTAGTCTTCTAGCACCCAGGTTGTTACCGCCAAATGAGGATGTGCATAAGGTCCTAGAGAAGCAGTGACAGGATTAAAAAAAGATGTCATTTTTTTGTGTCTTCTAACTGCCTCTCTCCAACTACAGTTCACTGATAACTACTACTTTATTTTTAATAATTCCATTTTCACCTTGTAACGAGTACTGCTACACCTCATTGTGGTTCTTTTTGTGTGTGTTGTATATTAGAAGCATAACTTCGCTAAGAAAACACACTTAAAATACTCCATATTTTTTTTGCCATATTTTGGCATGTTTTTATTAAGAACAAAAAATAGCAAGAGCTTAAAAAATAGGATGCAATTTCCCCCTCAACTCTTCAAAGCTTGTACCGTGTACAAAGGATAAAGGAGGGTATGCTGATGGGAAGCAATGTAATTCTGAGGTCAGCGCCCTTGGAATCAAGTCTGACTCTTCCACATCTAAGCCTTGGGCAAGGCTCTTCTTTTAAAATCTTAATTTCCTCATCACTAAAATGGGGACAATTATAATTAACTTCCTCATAGCATTGTTCTGAGAATTAATGCAATCTTACAGGTCAAGGGCTTGGCGTAATACCTGCCACATAGTGATGCTCACTAAATGTGAGACCTAATTATCTGTCTCTTTTAGATGAACACATCTATATGTGGGAAATTCCATGTAAGTGGTGTGTTTTCCCAAAGATGTGGAGAAAATGAGGTAAAAGGGGAGCTCTGTGGCTGCTGTGGCTGAAAATGATACTTGGCTAACTAATTCAACAAATGTTTATCAAGTTTTGCTATGAGGAGACCTATACAAGGCATGGGAGATGGTGAACAAAACAACTATTTGCTCTCATGGAGCTTATGAACTAGTGAGGGAAACGGACAAACATATCTTAAAAATAAACATGTAATATGTGGCATAAAGAACAGTGAATCCAGGTAGGGAATGATTAGGTTTGTGCATAGCATGTGTGAGTTCTGGGAGGCTGTTTTAAGAGTATGGACAAGGAACTCCCCTCTGATTCTGAGGTGGCATCAGAACAAAGCCCTGAAGAAAGGGAGGTAGTTAGAATAACTGGAGAGTTGGTTTCCAGAAAGAGGGGAGAATAAGTAAGGACAAAGGTCCTGAGGTCCACGAATGAATTTGATCTGTTCAAGGGTTAAGAGCTCTGACTGTCTAGAGCAGAGGATGTGTATTACACTGGTAGGAGATGGGGTCAGAATGAGAAGTAAGCAGGGCATGTAGGTCTGTGTAGACCATGTTAATGAATGACTTTGGGTTTTATTCTGAGTCTGTGGGAAGCTAATGGGTGAGACACAAGAGAAAAACATCTGATTTGCATTTTTCCAAGTTTACTTTGCATTCTGAGTGGAAGATTGATTCCAGGGGGTAAGAGAGGGAGCAGAGAAGATAGTTAGCAGGCTCCTGCGGCCATCTGTAGGAAATGATGGTGGCCTGGAACAGAGTAGCTGCCATGAAGGGTTCAAGGAGTAGACTCATTGAAGGTACCGTGGGAGGACTTGCTGTTGGGCTGGTCATGGGTATGAGGGAAAGAGAAGAGCCAAAGATTTATGACTTCAAGATTTCTGGCCTGAACAGATAGGTGAATAATTGTATTCTACACCAGGGTGGGGCAGACCGGGAGGCTTGGGGGTATGGATGATGAAATAAAAACTTCTATTTGAGATGGCCATTGAAATCATGTCAAGTAGGAAGTTGGGCATATGAATCTGAACTTTAGAAGAGAATTTTGACCTGTCGACATTAACTTGAGAGTCGTTAGCTTATAAGTGGTGTTCAAGATTTCAAAATGTTTCTTAATATTAACTCAAGTGTGAAGGTATATCATCAGTCTCTTCCTTTGTATATTCAATCATTGAGTCTTAAACTTTGCTATGGCTTCTCATATTTCAAAATCATTTAGAGGAGTTTACTGAGAATACAATTGCTCAAGGTTCTATTTCTGAGACAATTATGCCTGTTTATATGACTTTTATCTATTTTTTTTATTTTGTGGTCATAAATGTACACATATGCCTGTTTCTTTTCCTTGGCAGCCCTTCCAACATTTGAGAAGAGTGCTCACAATAATCATGGCTATCAATATTGCGCACACTCCATATGTCAGCCCTTAATCCTTAGAACAATAAGGAAAATTTTAGTGTGCAGACAGGTGCAAGGTATCTGATCATCAACCCTGGGAAGAAGAAAGCAACGTTGGTTTTGTCTTGACGTGGCTAATTGGAAAGTGTCGTCTGTATCTGAGATGTTTCAAAAACTCTACCAAACTCAGTGAATGTGATCCCCTTCTACCAAACACACATGCTCTAGGGCTAATTTATTTGGATGTTGAGGAGGACACAGGAAGTCAGAGTGGGGTAGAGATGGCAAGTAATTTCAATCTTTCTGTAAAAACTGTGACTTCAACTTGAGGCTTGGAAGGGCTCAGGTCTCTGTTGCTTGCAAGAGACAAAACCTGTACAAACTGGCTTAAGCAAAGAGGGCAAGGGGTTAACTGGCTCATATAACAGAAATGTGAAGCAATTAACTTTACACAAGGCTGGATCTAGGCACTAAGGTGAAGTTCCCTCCTTTCTGAGACACGGATTGAAAAGTGGGCCAGGGTTATTCTGTAAACAAGAATCACCAGTGTATTACTAGAAATAGGGTCAAGGGCTTGTGGAGAGACAAACACAACAAATATCCGTGACAGGCAGGATAAGAGAAAAGGAAATGGAAGCTTGTGTCAGCGGTTGTTTGGAAGGTGAGATCTTGCAGTTTTTGATTAGTATTTAAAAGAAAACAAAACAAACCCCAGGACAGTGGGCTCTCTCAGTAGAAGGGCAAATGTGACCAAGACTTAGAAGCTTCTCTCTACCATCCAGGGGAGTGTAGGAATTGTCGATCAGGATGGTGAAGGGTTTGGCCAGACCACTGAGGCTCACTGGTGCACTTCTAACTGCACAACCTATTCAAGAGTTAAAGACTGAAGTTTTCCAATGTACCCGATGAAAGCCCTCAGCTGCTAATCCTGTCATTTTTGCACCGGTGCTGTGGGCAGCAAAAAAAGGGGACGCATTTCCATTGGCCTGTCATGGTTTCAAGTCAGTTCTGTCACTTGCTAGTTATGTGACACAGGAAAAGTTTCTGTACCCCTCCAAGCTGTAGGTTTCTCATCTACAAAATAGGAGTGCTAATGGGGTCTCCTTCTCAGAGCTGTGATTGAGGACCGGCAAAATCTGGTGGTACCTAGCATAGCGCTTTGCATAAAATAACCTCTCAAAAAGGTGACGCATCTTTTCCTCCCCTCATCTTTATTATTATTATTATTATTTTTAAAGATTTTATTTATTTATTCATGAGAGACATAGAGAGAAAGAGGCAGAGACACAGGCAGAGGGAGAAGCAGGCCCCATGCAGGGAGCCCAATGTGGGACTTGATCCCGGGGCCCCAGGATCACAACCTGGGCAGAAGGCAGACATTTAACCACTGAGCCACCCAGGCATCCACCCTTGTCTTTATTATTTTTGGTAGACTGGATTCACAGTGACTGATAAAATGCACATAAAGCTGACTCAGGACATTTTATCATCTGCTTCTGCTCGAAAGGATTGTGTTTTGTCTCGGAATAACAGGCTTTTGATTGACTAATAGCTTGGCTTTGGGTGCAGGGAGACTAAGATGTTTTGTCTGTGATCAGATAACCCTACTAGTCAACCCTTGAGACTCAGTTTCTCTATATAATAATTCTCATAGGATTGTGAGAATAGCTTGAATAATGGATCTACTGTGCATATTGTAGTGATGAGACCTTGAAAGATTTTAATAAATAACAATAACAGTAATAACATCTATCATTATTTGATCTGTAGCAATTTCTGCAAGGCAGCCTTGGGCCTCGTGGAAAGGGTTCTGATGGGAAGATAGAATTGTCCCTTGAGGACAATGCAGTTGTCACATGATGAACCTTCGCCATATGGATCACCTTAGTCATCCTCGTTCTAGTTGGTTGGAATGTGACATCAGTGTCAATTTGCCTGCTGGGTGTCTTTGGAGGAGAGGGGTCTTGACTCCTTTCCACCGATGATTTATTTAGAAATGCCTGGGAGCAGAGAAACACAATGTTCTGAGAAGTCAACGTGTGCATCTTGTCCCAGAGTAATTTCGTGACTGCTCATTTGCTGTTTACATGGCTTACCTCTCTAATTTATAGACTCTGAAAGCACCAGTGAATGCCACAAACTAGCTTTTGGATCGCCTAATATAGTTTATAGTGCAACCATAAATTTGGAGCCATTTATGGAACATTATGACTTGCAAACATCTCCCCCAGTTTTATTACTCAGGAAAAAAAAATGTTTGGAGCTCACAATTGCTCTAAAAACTGTAAAAGCATTTAAAAAAATTCAAATGGCTATACGGTGCAGGATGCAAGCTTTTATCTTGAGTAGTGTATTGAAAGTCCATTTCTTTCTGTTTTCTTTTTTTACTGAAACATCAGTTTGTTTTAAAATATTTAAGAAGAAGGGATTGGAATCTTTACTGAAAAGAACTCATCTTTGCTTTCCACTTCCACACACAAAAATTGTGCTATGCTTAAGCAAGGAGGAATTTAGCAATTAGATGATTGCTGTAAAATAGCAATTGACATATGCCCTATTTTTTCCTACCATCAAAGATGTTTAATTTAAATAAAAGCTTTCTTCTCCACAATCTGACATTCTCCCCGAGTTTTATCTTGCTCTAAAGTCATTATCTTACAATTAGGTCTGAACTTAGGGGTAAGACAACAACGACATGAACCAGGAACTCCAGCGCAGAGACCTTCCTTGGACTGGAGCTGTCTGATGCTATCTGGGTTGAGCAGCTTTTTATCATCCTGGTGTTTAAAGGAAAAGGTCTCTGTTCTGTTGCCTTCCACGCCCCCATTATTCTTTAAAGTTGAACCTGCTGAGTAGGCTTGGGCCTCTGTGCGGCAGGACAAGACATTGTTATCATAAAAATGAATGTGGAGGTCAGACATTTATCTTTGTCTCCGTCTCCCCTGCAGGATCCCGAGAAAGAAAAATTATGGATGAGGTGCTTTTATCTAAGCAGAGTTCAGATGGAGATAAATAGTGTGGGGTGGGGAGCAAACAGAAACAGCACTGGGCGACGGTGAGTCTTGGGAGAGAAGATTCTGTTCTATTGAATCCTGGAATTGCCGCCCTGGTAGCAGCCCTAGAAATGCTCTAGTGTGACTCCTTCGGGGTGCAGAGGCAGTGCAGCATGAGAGCTGCGAGAAGGGGCAGGTTCCTTTCATGTTGCTCCTGCATTAGGAATTTAAGGGCCCCGGAAGGTACGGGTTAAGGGTGTGGGGATTTGGGGCCAGATGGTTTGGTATGAACTTGCCCAAGTCACTTTTTGGTTGTGTATGGGCAAAAAATATAAATTCTCTGAGCCACAGTGCTCCAGCTGTCAAATATGGAAGAACAATAGTTCATACAGCATGTATTGCTGAGTGTCCTACCAAAAGTAACAGAAAGCACAGACCACTGTGCGTGACACAGTATGAGCTGTTCCTCCCTCCCAGGCTCCCAGCCTCCTTGCCTCCCTCCTTTCCTTCTTTCTCTCCATCATTCATTCACTCAATGAGAAATAATTGAATATTTGTGATGTACAAATAATGTTCTTGGCACTGGGGATGCAGTGATTCACCAGACAGGGGTCTTGATCTCATGAATTTTACCAAAATGTTAACTACTATTAATACAATGAGTGAGGAAGAAACTGAGATTCTAAGAAGTCGTGACATCGAATAGTAAAAGGCCTCAAAATAGAGCAGGGTCTTCAGATTCCCATGCTTCTCTCTCCTTGTCCAGACTCCCCCACCCCCACCCCCACCCCATACTATGCTGCTTCTACTCAGTTTATCACCTTCCATTTGCTTTGGTAAGAACTGGATTAAAAAAAAATTGCATTTTTTTAAAGCACAGTTTTAGAATTATAAAAAAATCATGAAGATAGTATAAGAATTCCCATATACCTCACAGTTTCTCCTAAATCTTATATTAGTATGTTACATTTGCTACAAATCATGAACCAATATCGACAATTTATTCGATTTTCCTTAAGCTTTTCTTTTTCTTTTTTTAACATTTTACTTATTTATTTATGAGAGACACAGAGAGAGGCAGAGACATAGGCAGAGGGAGAAGCAGGCTCCCTGAGAGGAGCCCGATGCAGGACTCAATCCCAGGACCCTGGGATCACACCCTGGGCCAAAGTCAGATGCTCAACCACTGAGCCACCCAGGCATCCCTCCAAACCTCTTTTTCTTATCTTGTTGCTCACACTGTTCCAGCTTTGGTCATTAACAGCTCCTTCAATTAGCTCCTGTTGCCTTCACCAAGGTGCTGGATTTTTGTTGCTGTTGTTTGTTCTTCAGTACTTCTCATTGTCTGGCACTACAAGGTTCTGTAGGCTTATCATATATATTTTCTGTCCAGTTCTTGAATCAGCCATTTCTCCAAGGAGCTCAAGCTCAAGCTCCTTTCTAGGAGAATGGTATTAGAAATTAGTATCTGGACCCGAGGTGTGCTCCTTGCTACTGTGGTACTGTTGTTTCTATGCACTCCTAGTTGACAGGGCAAGGAAATGCATGTGTGTTTGCTAACTTCTCTGTGTGTGTGTGTGTGTGTATAATTCTGTGTATGTATATATATATAATTATTCCTATATGCAACTTTCTGTATGTAAAGTAAGCCAAACATGAGTTCATACTAATGTCTCTAACTCTAATCCATTATCACACAGGTCATTCTGGCCTCTTCTCATCTCATATCTGTAAATTTCCAATTCAACAGTAACAGATGGCTCCCGTTATCCACCACCTACTTACTTATTCAATTCTAATATACATGTATTATGGCATCAGAATTGTTAACCTACACTCCTATGTTACTCAACTTTATCACTAGCAAAGAATGCTTCTGTATACATTCTCTTCTCTTTTTTTATGATGAACTTACAGATTCTGTACAATTCCAAAGTTAAGTCAGCATCTTTTTCTCCAATCCCCTTTAGAGATTGTCTCATACTGTCGGATTGCTTCATCACATTCCACATTCTGTCCTGGGATCTCCAAACTCCTAAATGATTTCTTGAAAATTTACATACATTATGGTTGACTCTTTGTTCTGTAAAGTTTAATGGGTTTTGACAAATGTAGTATCATGTATCCACCATTGCAGGATCATTCAGAATAGTTTCACCATCCCATAACTCCCTAATGCTTCACCCTTTCAACCCTATCCCTTCCACCAAGCCCCTGGCAACCACTGATCTTTTCCCTGTTGCTCCAGTTTTGCCTTTTCAGAATGTCATTTCATTGGAGTCATACAGTATGGAGTTTTTACAGACTGGGTTCTTTCGCTTAGCAATGCTTGCTTAAGATTCATTTTTTTCTCTCTCTTTTCTTTCTCCTTCCTTCCTTCCTTCCTTCCTTCCTTCCTTCCTTCCTTCCTTCCTTCCTTCCTTCCTTCCTTCCTTCCTCCTTGTGGCTTAATAGCTCAAACGGATGCATTTTGCAAAATACATGAATATTTCAAATATATACATTTAATCCTAATATTCTATTATATGGATGTACCACAGTTCGTCAATGCATTACCTACTAAAGGAAGTCTTGGCTGCTTAGTTTTTTAGTGACTATGAATAAAGCTGCTGTTAACATTCACAGGCAGTTTTTGTGAGAATGTAAGCTTTCAAATCAGGTGGGTAGATATTTAGGGAGATGATTGCTGAATTTTATGCTAACACTATGTTAAGCTTTCAAAGAAAATGCCAAACTCTTTTCCAAAGTGGCTGTATTATTTGGCATTTCTACCAGCAATGAATGAGGGATCTTGTTCCACATGTTTGCCAGCAGTTGATGTTGTAAATTAAAACATTTTTTTTTTGCCATTCTCATAGGTGTATAGTGATAACTCATCATTGTTTTAATTTGTAATTCCCTACGGGATCTTTTTTCCTAATAAATCTTTTCATATACTCATTTATCATATATGTCTTATTTGCCATGTACATTTTCTTTTGCAAGGCTCTGTTCAGGTTTCCTGATTTTTTTATTGAGTTTCTTGTTTTCTTTCTGTTAAGCTTTATGGATGCTTGTATATTTGGGGCACAAGGTCTTTACCAGATATGCCTTTTGTAATTATTTTCTCCTAGCTGTGGCTTGACTTTTTATTTTCTTAATAGTGTCTTTCACAGAGCAGAAGATTTTACTTTTTATAAAGTCCAACTTACCAATTTTTTTCACAGGTCGTGCTTTTGTTATTGTATCTAAAACTCATGGTCAAACCCAAAATCACTAGAGATTTTTTCCCTTATATTTTGATCTAGAAATTTTACAGTTTTGCATTTACATTTAGGTATATGATCTATTTCAAATTAAGTTTTGTGAAAGGCATAAAATCTGCCCCTAGATTCATTCCCCCCCTCCTTTTTTTTTTTTTGGCTTATGGATATTAAGTTGTTCCAAGTGCTATTTGTTGAAAAGACTTTTTTTTTTTTTTTTTTTTAAAGACCATCCTTTTCCCATTGAATTGCCTATGTGACTTCATCAAAGATCAATTGATTATATTTGTGTGAATCAATTTCTGGACCCTCTTTTCTGTTCCATTCATCCATGTGTGTTTTCTTTCCATAATATCATACTTTTTGGTCACTATAGTTTTATATTAAGTCTTGAAATTTGATAGTATACCTTAAATTTTTGTTCTTATTCTTCATTATTGTGCTGGATATTCTAGGTCTTTGCCTTTATAGTTTAGTATTAGTTTGTTGATATCTACAAATTAGTGTGCTAAGCTCCTGATTAGTTTTTGTTGAATTCCTAGATCAAGTTGAGATGAATTGATATTTTAACAATATTAAGTTTTCAAGTCCATGAACACAAACTATTTCTACATTTATTTATATCTCCTTTGATTTTTTGAATCAGTTTTATGCCTTTCTACATATAGATCCTGTATATATTTTGTTAGAGTTATATCTATTTTTTTATGCTACCATAAATGGTACTTAAAAATAAACACTTCAAATTCCTATTGTTCATTGCTGGTAATTACGAAAACAACTGACTTCAGGATATAAAACTTGTATCCTTGCAACATTCCTATGCTCACTGTTTGTTTTAGGAGGTTTTGTTTTCATATTTGTTTTGTTCTTCAATTCTTTGGGATTTTCTACATAGACAATCATGTCATCTGTGAACAAAGACAGTTTTATTTCTTCTTTCCCAAACTGAATACGTTTTATTTTCCTTTTCTATTGCAACAGGTAGAGCTTCTAGTGTATGTGAATAAGAGCAATGAACAGAGACATCCTTGCCATGTTCCTAATCTTAGAGAGAAAGTTACCACTTCTCAACATTAAGGTTAATGTTACTATAGGGTTTTTTGGTAGATATTTCTTATCTAGTTGAGGACATTCCCTTGTCGTCCTAGTTTGGTGAGTTTTTATCATAAATCAGTGTTGGATTTTGCAAATCTTCTGCATAAATTGAAATGATCAGATGATTTTTCTTCTATCATCCATAGATGTGGATTACATTAACTGATTTCAGAATGTTGAACCAATATTGCATATCTGGAATAAATCCCATATGGTAATTTTGCATAATTTCACTATTGTTGGATTTTATGTGTAATATTTTTGTTCAGGATATTGATCTATAATTTTCCTTTGTTGTGATGTCTTTACCTTTTTGGGGGGTATTGGAGTAATACCAGCATCCTAGAATGAGTTGGACAGTATTCTTTCTGTTTCTGTTTTCTGGGAGAGACTGTGGAGTATTGGTATAATTTTTTCTTTGCATGTTTGTGAAAGTTTATTCACAAAACCAACTGAGCTTGGTGGATTTTTAAATTCATTATTAATTATTGTAATAAACATGAGCCTATTTAAATTATCTGTTATTCCTTGTGTGTGTTTTAGTGGTTTGTGTTTTTTAAGGAATTGGTTTATTGCATGTTAATAATTAAATTTATGGACATAGAGTTGTTCATATGTTCTTTGGTTATACTTTTAATGCCCATGGGGTCAGTAGTGATGGCTTTTCTTTCATTTGTGATATTAGTAATATGTACCTTCTTTTTTTTTTCTCTTGGTTAGCCTAGCTAGAAGTTTGTCAATTTGATTGATCTTTTCAAAGAACCAGCTTTTGGTTTTGTAGACTCTATTATTTCTTATTTTCAATTTCAATGATCTTTCTTTCTTTCTTTCTTTCTTTCTTTCTTTCTTTCTTTCTTCTTTCTTTCGTTTTCTTCATTTAGGCTCAACTTGTTCGTCTTTCTCTAGTCTTCTAATATGAAAACTTAAATTCCTGATTTTAGATTATTCTACTTTTCAAAAATATGCATTGCATGCCATGAATTTCTAAGCACAGACTTCACTGAACTACACAAATTTTGATTAGTTATATTTTTGCTTTCATTTAGCTAAAATATTTTAAACTTTCTTGTGAAGTTCCTTTTCTTTCTTTTTGCCATGTGTTATTTAGAAGTGTGCTATTTAATTTTCAAGTATTTGAGGGTTTTGTTATTTGTTAATTCTATTGTGATCTGAAAACATAAATTTGTTAAAATTTGGTTTTATGAGGGATCCCTGGGTGGCTCAGCGGTTTAACGCTTGCCTTCGGCCCAGCGCCTGATCCCAGGATCCAGGATTGAGTCCCACATCGGACTCCTGCATGGAGCCTGCTTCTCCCTCTGCCTGTGTCTCTGCCTCTCTCTCTCTCTCTGTATCTCTCATGAATAAATAAAAAAAATCTTAAAAAGATTTGGTTTTATGGCTCAGAATGTGGTCTTCCTTGGTAAATGTTCCATGCAAGACTCAAAAGAATATGTAATCTGCTGTTGTTAGGTGGAGTATTCTGTAGGTGTTCATTAGATCAAGTAGACTGAGAGTGCTGGTCAGAACCAGTATATCTTACAAAGTTTCTGCCTGCTTGATCTATCAATTACCAAAAGAAGATATTAAAGTCTTTCACCATAATAGTTGATTTGACTATTTATCTTTGTAATGCTATCAGTTTTTGACTCACATATTTGACACTGTTGTTAAATGCATACATATTCATAACAATTTTGTCTTCTTAAAGAATTGACCTCTTTATGAATGAAATGCCCCAATTTATCCCTGATAAATTTCTTTTTCTGAAATAAGTTTCATATTTTTTTATGTGGTAGGTGATCTCAAGATCAAGAGTGAGGGAATGAAGAAGATAAAATATGTTGGGAAGGAACAAAAGACAACAGCAGTCATTGAAGCTGTCACCCTTGGAAATGGGACATTGATTGTGCTTGAACGGCTGAGACACATGTGGAATGCTTCCCAGAATTGTTCACTCCAAAGATGGGAAATTGGAACATTTACCTACTAGCTCTTATCCCTTTTTGGATGAGGTGATCCCTGGGGGCATTAACTTCCCCACACTTAGGGCCTGGGCTTGCTATAAGTCCAGTAGAGTCCAGCAGTGCCACAGAAGGTGCTAAGTAAGATATAAGGTGTGGCCATGCACTTGAGGTGAGTGTCCCCTGCCAGCATAAGGTTGGTAGAACAGTCCACTACAATTGTGAATAGAATGGGAAGTAAGGCATGCTAATGGAATGCAGTGCAAAACCGGGCATCTGCTATGATGCGTTTCTATTGCAATCCTTAGTATGGAAAATTATTGTAAAATATACCAGTATACTTTCCTACCTGGAGAGTGCCAAGGGATGCTATTTATGTCTCCTCACTATGCTGAAAGCCATCTTAAATAAGCATACTAAGTAAAACCAGTGTACTTACTATGGCCTGCAGCTTTAGAACAATTTTTTTGGCTGTTCACTTCCACTCAGATGGCTGCTCCTTTGCAGATGGTTGCAAATTCTGAAACTTAAATGGGTAGTACACACACAGAATGAGGCTGATTCCTTGTTTGAACATTGAGACATGAGCAGGATATCTCTGTCTGAACATCCATTTTTCTCAAATCCCATTATATCCTTATATGGATTTATTTCTCATACTTCTGCAAATTATGTATAGCAAAAGGATATAGTTATTTCAAAGGATCAGTTAGTTGAAGTGTGTTAAAAAAGAAAAACTCAGCTGTCTGAGGTGTGGGTTACTTGCAATTTCTCATGGCAGTAGGAAGAAAACCAAGGAAAGAATCACTGTCATGGTCAGTGTAATTGACTCTTCTCACCATGAGAAGGTAGAGGTGCTGCTCCATAATGGGGGCAGTGAGAAGTAAGCCTAAAACACAGGACATTCATTAGAGGTGTCTCTTGCTGTTCCCATACCTATTGATAATGGTCTGGGAGATGCCACTAGTCCCACAGTGGCAAAGAAACCCAAGACTCAGACCTTCTGAAGGTAGATATTTAAATCATTACTGGGCAAACATCCTGGCTGAAGTGTTAGCCAAGGGTGAAGGGTATCCAGAATGGTTGGTGGAAAGAGGTCTATTGAATATCAATTCTAACCTCAGGGCTAGCTGCAGCTGTCATTTCGGCTGGTTTACTAACCCCTTTGTAGTAAGTCTTTGCAGAGATTGTGGTGGCTGCCACTTTAAAGAAATTGTGTAATTATTTGAACTGAGAGAATAAATGCATAGTTGAGTGGTTCAAAGGGTAGACTGTATCACACACATTGTGTGTATCACCTCAGAGCGTCTTATCTGTTCTTATCTTCACCTCTTACTTTAGTCAATCTGCGATAAACAAGTGGTTCTACTCATGCTTCAGCCAATGCTGAAATGCTTTCTTTTGGGCTCCCAATGCATGTCTCCTGCTTTCTGTTCTAGAATTTCTCTTATGCTGTGATATAGGATGTCCCTGATGATCTATTTGGCACTAACTCAGGCACAGTGTATAGGGCAATAATTGATCCACAGAGAATAGGAGCCCCTCCTTCATTTCTTTGGGGTGGATGGACCCGAGATGCGTTTCATCCAGCTTTTCTGAAAGTCCCATGGCATTAAGCACTCAGTTTCCCCAGTAGTGGTTAGTATTGTCAATAATACAGCTGTATATTTGGTCTCATTCACTTCCCTGTGTTTATTTCTTCATCCTATACTTCCAAATGAGCTACCCTCACATAAATCTTTTTTGGGGGGAAATATAAAATTAATCAAAATTAAAGCAGTTTAAGAAGCATAACTTTTACATGGACAGTGAACATTTTCCCAATTTTGTGTAAATTAAGAACCAAAGCATCTTAGTAATCTTTGCTATTTTGTTTAAATGATCACAAATATTATTAAAAGCATCAAGGGTTCTATGCAGATATAATCCTAAGACAAGTTCTCTACCAGCTGGATGGCAACCCCTAGATAGAACTGTAGAGCTGACAATGAATTGGAAGTTGTGACATCTGAGGAGCAAGCACAAAAACGTTGCCATTTTTTTAGTCACTAAGCATGGGACTGTTTATGTAGTTGGATGATGGGGCCAGTGATCATTTCTAAAAGTGCATTATAATTTTCCTACTCTTTTGATTTGTCTCATGTTCTCATCACTGATGTTTCAATTATGTACTGAAGAGAATGACTCTCATGCTTCTTCTAACATCTTTTCATTATGGATTAAATTTCATTAAAGATACTTCATTAATGATGCTTCACGTAAAATGTGCTACTTTTCGAGAATATTTATGTTCAAAATTTTGGTAATGAAGTACCGCAATTATAGCGGCTTAAAACAAGAGCATCATTGGGTTCAGTTATCTATAAGGTATACTGAGAATATTTGTCTCTGCTCCACCTAGTATTATCTGGGGCAGCCTAGAGGCTAGAGTCTGCAGAGGCTCCCATGTCTAGAGCATAAGCAGGGGGTCAGCTGGGGCTGTGGTGAGAACTACTGGCCAGAGCACCTACATGTAGCTTTTTCATGTGGCCTGGGCTTCCTCATCTCATGGTGGCTGGATTCCAAGGGGGGAGCATTTCAAGAGAGAGAGGGCAAAGCAGAAGCTCTATCATTTTTCTTGTAACATAGGCTCAGAAATTCCACAGTATCACTTCCATCTCATTCCGTTTAATAAAAGTAAATTACTAAGTCAGTCCATATTCAAGAAAAGGGGAGTTAGAGTTCACATATTGATGGGTGGTGGGTGGTGGGGCAAAGACTTCATGACATGTTTTAAAACTACCATAGTATACATGAGAAATAAAAACTCCCCCTGCTTCTCATGTAGCTATGACAATTTTTCATGAGAATTACCTGTTTCATGGTGCTTGATCTTATTTTCTAGAGCAATTCTCCAATAAGATTTTCTGTGATGACATCAGTGTTCTATATCTGCTCTATTCAGTACAATAATCACTAGCCAGATATGGTGATTGAGCACTTGCTAATGGAACTGAATTTTAAATTTTATTTAATTTTAATTAATTTACATTAAATAGGTGCCTGTGTATAGTAGATACTATACTGGGCAGCTTAGTTCTAGAACAACAAGTAAAGAAATAAAGTTCAAATTCCAGCAGTGATGTAAGCGTTGGGCAGGCTTTCTAGTACAACCCTACAACATTCCAATTACAAGCAAAATGCTTCCAGGCTTGACTGCATTCAAAGTAGAAATGGAGATGATTTGGCCTAGGATGTCCTAGAGAGGAGAAATTTCCCAGTGTGTGGGTGTGGAAAAGCAGAATAATCACTGGGGAGAAGAGTCAGGGCAACTCCTCAGGTGGGCAAGATGCTGGAATGGTTTAGACATGCAGGTCCTTGCTCAACAATCTGTCTCTTCACACAGAGACTCTAGCCAACTTATTTTGGCGTGAAGTGTGAGCACTCCCTAAGTTTGGATCTCACAGGATGATGACTTCTGAAATTCCTGTGTGCGCCTGTCTCCTGTGCCTGCTTCCCCTGGCCTCTTTGCCCTCCGTACCCTTTTCTTCATGTTCCTTAGTCTTGAAACTTGTGGTTTTAAAGTCATAATGTTGAAAACATCATGGCTATCCCATCAAAATAATGAGAAATGATCATCCGAAGATTTTTCTTGATCATCTACTATGCATAAGGTACTAGGCTGGCTGACAATGTCACTAAGGATCAGTTTCTACCCTTGGAATGCTGTCTTCTAGTTGGGTGAGATTTAATAGAACAGCTAACATTTATAGAGAGCTTTCTACTTGCCAAATATAATGTTATTTTTTTTATCAATATGATCTCATTTATCCTTTTAAAATCCCATGACAGAGACTTTCTTATCCATGCTTTATAGATGGAGAAACTGGTGTCCAGTGAGGCTAAGTAGCTTACGCAAAATAAAACACCTATTAAGTTGTTGAGTGGATTTGAACTTAGGCTGATGAATGCCAGTCTCTGCTCATAACCACTCAAGCATGCTTATGTCCCATTATTCTGAATAACATTTCCCACTTTTTTGGGAATACCAAGTCACTAATAGTTGAAAGTGTTAGCAGACTTCCTGAAGGACACCAAGACATTGGTTTTGGGAGCATATCAAAGAGTGCAGGTGGTAAAATTTGCTCATCTGTCCCAAAGACATGACAACAGGTTGAGGAGAGAGTTAGTGAGAGAGGCTGTGAGAAAGTTTTGTATTCAGCATTATCAGTTGGAAGAAAATATCTTTAGAACAACGACTAGGTAACTGGGAGGGAATAAGTGGTAAATGAGAGGCTTTTTGAGAGTCACAGCTTCCATGAAAGATCAGGTCCTGCCAACTTAACTCTACCTGGGAAGGAATGTTACATTAGATGTGCATGTTTCAACCTACTGAGCTCATCAGAAAGCCTTGAGGAATTGCTTTCAAATGCCAGCATAAGCCTCCCTGAGACAATGAACAGATCCATATCACTATGAAATACAATTCGAAGGACTTTGATTAACTCTAGGGAGGGGAAAATATCTCTACTGAGGGCACACAAGAGAGATACAGAATTTAACAAGATGATGACAAGGATGTGGAAAAATTGGAACCCTTGTGCACTGTTGTTGGGAATGTACAATGGCTCAGCTGATGTGAGATTTCTAAAAAAATTACACATAGAATCACAATATGATCCAGCAATTCTACTTCGGAGTGTATGCTCAAAATAACTGAAATCAGGGAATTGAAGAGGTATTTTTTACATCGTCATAGCATTATTGACAATTGCCAAAAGGTGGAAGCAACCCAAGTGTCCACTGACAGATGACTGGATAAACAGAATGTGGTGTATATACACAATATAATGTTATTCAGCCTTAAAAAGCGAGTGAATTTTGGTACATGCTTCAACATGCATGAAATTGAGGACATGGTGCTTAGCGAAATAAGCTGGTCACAAAAGGACAAATACTATAGGATTCCTCTTACATGAGGGCCCTAGAGTAGCCAGATGCATTGAGAGGGAAAGTGGGAATGGTGGTTGCCAGGGACTGGGTCGCGGGGAGGGTTCAGTATTTAATAGTACAAAGTTTCAGTTTGGGAAGATTAAACACTTTTGAAGATGAATGTTAGTAATGGTTGTACAACAATGTGAAGGTACTTAGTGACAATGAACTAACTGTCCACTTAAAAATGGTTCAGATGATGAAGTTTATATTACATGTATTTTATCATAATGTAATAGAGATAATGTGTCAACTGCTTACATGATTACCTGGGACTGCAACTAAGGCTTTGCTATGATGATGATGATGGTCATCAGTATTATTATTTATTTTACAATTTTGTGCACTAGACTCATGTAAAGCTGCATAAATTAACATGTGCTTTGTTTTAATATGACAAAGATAATAATCACCCAGGAATTAAACAGAAGATCAGCACTCAGACCAACCTACCTGCCAGGTTTTTCAGAACACTGATTATTTGATGTATGAGAAAAATGAATATTAATGACTTTCAATTTCTTTCTTTTATGTTTATGACCAATCTTGTAGCATCAAAATAAAGAGGATAAAAATGTAGGAAGATTAAACCAAGGGCTTATTTTTTTCAATAAAAATTTTTAAAATTCAGGAGTCTTACTAGTGATAGACTCTTGGAAGAACTTTGAAAACAAAGAAAATATGTCATCTCATCATTAGTTAAAAGATTCAGAAAAATTCTGCAAACCACAAGGCTGGAAGAAATCGCTCACATGCTAAAACTAATAGTCGTAATTTTCAAATGCCAACCTAGTTGAGCTGTCACCTTCTGGAAAACTGCATGTTCACCCTGACAGTAATTCCTAATGCTGGGGAGAAAAAAGGAAATTAAGTGACAGGCTTGTTCGACTTTGCTAATTTCAAAGGCTGAGGCTTATTTCTGAGATTTGTCTGAGAATCTGGGTCACTGTGACTAAAGCTTCCAACTGAGTCAGCAGACATCAGAAATGAACCTTTATACTTATTATTTGTGTTGATTGATGTGTGACAGAGTCAAAGAAATGAAATGCAGGGGTTAAGCACAAGGCATCAGGAGTCAGACTGTTCCAAATCCTAGGCTGGCCATGAAATCATGAAGAAATTATTCCTTGTGACTCAGTTTCCTCACCTTAAAGTAAGGATATTAATAGCTTCTGTGTCAGCACTGTCGTGATACTAGATTTTACATAACTGATTATTAGATAATAATTAGGCAACAGTTTTGATTATTAAATAATTATATAGTAAATTAGAGAAGAACTGATAAATAGTAAGGTCATAAAAATAATACAGGTACATGTTCAATAAACGTAATGGTGTGGTGATGATGATGAGGATAATGATGGAGCCCAGGAACTTCTCACCTCATTGCCAGCGTTGTCACAAATGCTATGGGGTATGTTGTGTAGATGACTAATCTTACTTTACTAAGAATACTTTTAGCATTCTTTAGCAATTAGTGACAGAAAACCCAATTGAAAGTGGCCTACAAAATATGGTACAGTGTTTGGAGAGAGCATTCTTGCTCACACTGGTTGGTTGGCTCAGAACCCCAGTGATCTAAAGGATCGCCTATCTGTGAATACCTTGGCCCTTTTATCATTCTGGTTGCCTTTTGGTGCCGAGATGATTGCTGTCACCCCAGGTACCATTTGTGAGTGCAAGCAGGAATAAGGGGCAATGGATGGCATCTTCTTTCATTAGGAAAGTAAAAATTTACCTGGAAATCTGAGGGGGCATTTTGCTCACATACTATTTGCCAGAACTGTGCCCAAGGCCACTTCTTTCTACAAAGAAGCTTGAGGAAGAAGTATTTAGCCAATCACATGTAGGTTGGTTGGTAAAGTCACACAGCTTTAAACCAACTGGAGTTGTGACATCAAGGAAGAAGAAGGGAGCAGATGTATTTATTTCTCCTACTCTTACCCTGTTTTCCATGTAGAAAATGGGGTGAGACGCTGGATGCTAACGTACAGGATTTTTCTCTGAGAATGACATCAGAAAGCCAATAAAGCCAATGACATCAGACAGCACAGACCTGAATTTCAGCATGTATTATGCTACAGTTGTTATTCTGTTAGGCTTCCAGATCAGTGATCTGCAACATAAGTCACGTGGGCCAAATCCAGCTGGTGGGCTGTTTTTGTAAGGCCACTTTACAAAACCAGTTAAGAATGGTAGAATTTGCATCTATCAAGTTTTACAAAAACAAACAAGAAGGAAGCATATGCAACAAAGACCCTAAATGGCCCAAGAAGATTAAAAATATTTGCTTTCTGGCCTTCATGAACACGCTTTGCTGCCTGTCGTTCTGGCCTGTGGACTCCTTGAGAGGAGTTCAGTTGACATTCTCTTTATCTTTGTGTCTCTGTTGATGGTGTCTGGCACCAAGTGGGTGCCCGCTGAAGCATGATGAATGAATGTAGAAATAGTGACATGAATGAATACTTTGCGTTCTAGTACTTTCTAAAGTGCTTTTGATTAATAAAGAGCTTCCACATCATTTCATTTAATGCTCGCTATAGCCCTGCCAATGCCTGAGTACCATCAGCTCATGACTCCTGCCCAGGATGTGAGACTTCGAATCACGAGTACTCACCCTCCCTGGACCTGACATTGTAGAGGGGCACCTATTTGCCTGTAATCATCTTGTTTACTTATTTCCCTTGTTTACTCTCATATTGTGAACCCCATGAGGCAAGGGCTCCTGTTCATTTTATGAGCTGATTAGTCCCTGGATCTCAAAAATTATCTGTCCAATAAATGAGTAAATGGAACCCTCCCCTGTAGGAGTATGTGGGGTTATATTTTAATGTGGTAGTACTTTTCTGTACCCTCACTGTGTCAAGTATTGATTTGAATGGTTTAATTCCTAAGGAGAGACTTATTTATTCCTCACAGTCTTTGAGCTTCCTAGGTTGGTTCAGCTCTGCATTCAAGTTGACTCAGGCAACTGGGAAGTTTGTTGCCTGATTGATTGAAAAATACACATGTGGTTCCCAGAGCTCTGTTTTCACTGCATATGCAGAGGTATCCAATCCTTTCTTAACATTCTGCAAGATTCTTCACATATAAATGCCAGTTAATTCATTAAAACACCCATTATCAAATGATGTTTGAGCATCCACTCAGGGGAGGTGCTGGGGTTCACTGGTGGCTCCTGCTCTATCTAGAAGGGCACACAATCTAAATGGGGAAACAGAAGAGAAACAAATAAGTTCCAAGTGCTCAGATACATACGGGCTGTGAGGTGACATTTTGAGGTTGAGTTTTGTGTGTTTATCTTGAATAGCACCAGTGGCACCCACACAGAGCCAGCTCTTTACTAAAGATGTGGATCAAGTTTCAAGAATTTGGTTAAATAGACCAGCCATCATGTCTTGGAAGTGTCAAACACAGGACATTTTATTGCTTTGCTCATTGGCTCTGTTTTCTTGGTTAAACACCTGTATAGATGCTTGGTACCTAAACATAGCTGTGGAGATGGGAAGAGTGAAATGCTAGGTCTCACATGTCCTCTGAGCCCTTGTCAGTACATAAAAGTAACAACATCATTAAACTCTATGATTTAACATGGGTGACATTCTTCCATTTTTTAAATAAACTTTTTGTTTGTGAATAATTTTGGAGTTACCAAAAAGTTGTCAGATGTACAGCATTCCTATACATCCTTTATCCAATTTCTACTAACGTTAGCATCTTACATAACCATGGTACGTTTGTTAAAACCAGGAAATGAACCTTAATGTGTCATTATGAGTTAAACTAGACTGTGTTCAGATTTCCTCCCGGTGTCTTGCTTCTGTTCTAGAACTAAAAAAATGGATTTAGAGCTAGTTATTTTGAGGATAAAGAATTATAAATTAGATAGAATCTTTTTCTTTTAAAGTCAATTAGTGTAAATTTGCATAAAAACTACTAAAATAGAATGACTAATTTAAAATTTGCTTAATGTTCGTGAGAACTTAGTCAAAGTAATTCACAATATTTAACATAGAGACTATCAAAGACAGAAAGTTTATTTAGGAGATTACAGGCATAAACTTTTTTGGTAGAAATCACAAAAAAAGTGAAAGCGCATGCCAATAAAATATTACAGCATAACAGTATGTTTGCATACTAAAACGTGCATCTAAAGCACAAGAAAGGTCCTATGGAGACTATTTTAAGTGATAAACATTTATTTAGAAATAAAAATTCTTTTAACTATGCTGTATGAACGTCTCTCTTCTATAAATTCCCCAATATTATGTACACTTAGGATTGCCTGTAAAAACTTTTTCCACCTAACAATCTGAGACTTTCTTTGCTACATTTAGCCAATAATTAATTTTTATGAGCAAATCAAGGAAATGCTGACAGGCTTGTGACTTCTGAATGGAATCTTTCTACTGAGTTATATTTGAATCTACTAATCCTTTGTGGCCATGCCACATCTGTACACTTCAACTATTTTATATCTGAAAGCTGTTCCTTCATAGAAAGAAATTGCCTTAACCTTATACACACTTCAGTGGTTTAGCTGCTTTCAAACCAGACTGAAATAGGTTTCCATTCTGCACTTGGCTGTGATACTAGCAATGGTATTAACATGGAATATTTTAAACTATGAAAAGGGGTGCATTTGGAAATGGTGGGACATCATGCATTAGGGTTTTCACTTTAGCCATAAGGTAGCCTGGGTCTGTTTAGCATTTCTCAAGACCAGACAGAGTAGAATGCTGAAACATGGGCATTGGAGTTAGGTAATGTTGTAGATCTGAGCTCTACCACTTATAAGCCATGTAACTGTGAACCAAATTATCAACCTTTCTGAACTTGAGTTTACCACTTTGTGAAATCAGAGTAATAGTAACAATGACCTCTTTAGGCTATTGGATAATTGACTTTGAAAGCATGTAGCACAGTGTCTGGAATGTACTTAGGACTGTTAGATGCTATCATTGTTGCTGCTGCACTACTGCTACTACTACTACTACTACTACTACTACTACTACTACTACTACTGATACTGGCCTGTGGAATATTGATAGTGTTCCTAAAGAAAAGTGTGAGAAGCAATGGGTTTCAAGAATTTTGAAATGGTTCTTTGGTGCAATATTTCTCAAGGTATAATATGCAGGAGTTCCCAAACATATTTGTTCAAGACACTCATTTTCTCTAAGCCACTTGTGCTAGTTTCCTAGTGCTGCTGTAACCAATTACAACAAGCTTAGTGGCTCAAAACAGCGTGAATTTATTCCTTATGGTCCTGGAAGTCATAAGTCTATAATGAAACCTTACCAGGCTCTAATCAAGGTGTTTGCAGGGCCACATTCCTTCTGGAGGCTCCGGGGGAGAATCTGTTTCCTTCCCTTTTCCACTTGCTACAGGCTGCTGTCTTCCTTGGCTTTTGCTCCCTTTCTCCATCCTCAAAGCCAACAGCATAGCAGCTTCAAGGCTCTCTCCCACTCTCTCTGACCTCCACTTCCTTTGCCACATCACCATGAACTTTGACCTCCTGGTCTTCTTTTTATGAGGACTCATGTGATTAGATTGGGCCCTTTGGGATAAATCCAAATAATCTCTCTATGGCAAGATCTTTAAATTAATCACATCAGCAAAGTCTTTTTTGTCATAAAGGTAGCATATTTGTAGGTTTCAGAGGTGAGGATGTGGACATCTTTGTGAGACCATTATTCTGTCTACCACATGTGACCTAAGAAGTCTAGAAGTTAAGAAAAACCCTGGACTTCATTGGTCAACAGTTTGGGGGATGGAAACAGGAAGGCAAGGATAGGAGTGTAAATGGGACACTTCATTTATATTGATTATAAAATAATACGGATGGCAAACCCATCAGGATTCCAAAAGAAAATGGATGGCAAAACAGGATGGTAGGATAAACAAAAGAAGGCTTAATAAAATAAAAGTAAGAGGCTTCAAAGGTATGCAGCAGGGATAGGGAACCTGCTAGAACAGTTCCAATCTCTCAATTTTCTCTCCTCCCTGCTAGGGTTACCCTTTGACCAAACCCAATGGCAAAGAACAGGAGAACAATTGTTCTCAACCTTTAGCCTGTGTCAAAAACACCAAGAGGGCTTCCTGAAACACAGACTGCTGGGGTCTATTCCCAGAGTCTCTGATTCAGCAGCTTTTCAGGTTAGTCTGATGCTGCAGCCTGGAGTTAAACTTCAAGGACCACTGAAGTTGACCAAACTGGTTAGCCTCAGAGCCGGTGGAGAAGGATGATGAATGGGTTTGAGCAGACCAACTGAAGTTATATGGACAGCAAGGTGTAAAACAAATTCTGAACAGAAAAGTGTTGATTTTGAGTGCAAAAGGAGTCCTAGCATGCGGAAAGCCAGACAGGCTGGCTGAGTTGAGGAGATTTCATGGAATTTCATCAGAGAGATTAGAAAGATTCCAAGATTCCAAGAGCGGGGCGGGGGGGGGGGGAAGGGGGAGAACAGAGCACTTAGGTGGTAAGAAGCACTCAGACTAGAGGACACTGGCATGGTCCCTTTTAGGAGACTTAATAGCCTAGGGAAAGCAGCCTTAGTGAGAAAGTCAATATTTAGGAGTGTTTGGAAAAGCAGTTAATTGTGTAAGAGAGGGACAGAATGTAAAGACTGCTAACTCTGGGAAACGAACTAGGGGTGGTAGAAGGGGAGGAGGGCGGGGGGTGGGAGTGAATGGGTGATGGGCACTGGGGGTTATTCTGTATGTTAGTAAATTGAACACCAATAAAAAATAAATTAAAAAAAAAAGAGAGGGGCAGAAAGATAGGTAACATGAGCTAAGAAAGTTGTTAAAATACTTGCATTGTAGGAAAAAAAAATCCTTACTAGGTTTGGGAACAAGAGACTAAGTTTCTGGTTTAGGCCCTGTTATTAACTAACTAACTAGCTAGATAAGTTGGTCCAACCATTGATCCACTCTGAAGGGAGTGGGATAAAAGTGTGTTGATTGGCTGGAGAGAAAAGAGCAAATAGGAGAAACACTTCAAATGCTACCAACATTTACATCTAGAAAAATAACAACATCTGACAACCAGTGTATAAACTTTCTCAATCTTTGGTAACAACAAACTTTAATTCTTGCTGGTGGTGACTTGTTGCTGACCATGCAAGGATAATGGCCTATTCTTCGGGTAGATGATATACATCATTAATGTGGAAACAAAGAAAAGAAAAAATGCTTTACACCATCGAAGCTAAATTATTTCCCTCATTCATCCATCCATCCATCCATCCATCCATCCATCCATCCATCCATCCATCCATTTATTAATGAATTGTTGGTGTAAATGAGAACATAAGACCTTGAAGACTTGGAGAATATGCCTTAGTGTATAGTAGCTCTTGTTGAAGAAATTTATTGTCTTCAGAGTAATAAACGTGGAACTGACATTAGCCATCTGCCCTCACTGAGATAAGGTTTTATGTACGTTCTAAGCATGATGTCTACATTGCTCCAAAGGAAAAAAAAAGGAGTATCATTTTCTTGAAACAACTTTAATTTCTGTTCAAATACATTCCTTCCAGATCTATTAACTTCTGCATTGTATTCTATGATTCTTTGGAATGTTTTGGATATACAGAACTTAAGTTGAAGACAATGTGCTTAAAAAGTCAATCAAAGTTCTGATATATTTCAGAATGACAGGAAAGAAAGGAAGAAAAAAAATGTGTGTGTTGGGGGGACAGGCATAAAAACGGTACACTTTCTCTCTGAAAAGATTGGCAAGGGTGGCCCGGGTAGCTCAGCGGTTTAGCGCCGCCTTCAGCCCAGGGCATGATCCTGGAGACCTTGGATGGAGTCCCACTCCCTGCAGGAGTCTGCTTCTTCCTCTACCTGTATCTCTGCCTCTCTCTCTCTCTCTCTCATGAATACATAAATAAAATCTTAAAAAAAAAAAAGATTGCCAATACCAGATCTGAAGAGTATGTGATGTTTGCCATTAATGATATGATCACTAATAGTAATAACTTAAGCCTAACTGGTGTTTGCCATGTGTCAAGTAGATTAACTCATGGCCATTCCATCTTTTAATCATCACAAGTATACAGAGTAGTTATTATTATTTTGAGAACACAGATAAAAAAGAAAAAGAAGCTTAGATATGTTGAGTGTTTGACAACATGTTGCACTGACATGAGTCTTGGTGCTGGGTTTTGAATTCATGTCTGGTTTATTTCAAAAAACCATGCTTTTTACCATTGTACTATTCTCTTCTAACACACTCTCTCTCTGACCCCCAGTTACTTTCTTTTTTTCATGGTTTTATTTTATTATTATTTTTGGATGGGTGGTTTATACTCAAAGCCTCTACTTTTCCTACTGCATAAGTTACCTACTGCTGCAAAACAAGTTACCCCAAAACTGAGTTGATTAAAATAATGTTTATTATCTCACTTTCTGTGGGTCAGGAATTCAGGAGTACTCAGCTAGGTGCTTCTGCCCATAGTGTCTTATTGCAGCTGGCATTGCGGTCATCTGAAAGTTTTTTTTTTTTTTAAAGATTTTATTTATTCATGAGAGACATGGGGAGAGAGAGAGAGAGAGAAAGAGAGAGAGAGAGGCAAAGGGAGAAGCAGGCTCCATGCCGGGAGCCCGACGTGGGACTCAATCCCAGGTCTCCAGGATCACGCCCTGGGCCAAAGGCGGCGCTAAACCACTGAGCCACCTGGGCTGCCCCATCTGAAAGTTTTGACTGAAGCTAGAACATCTGCTTTCAAGATAGCCCCTCATGTAATGATTGTCAGGAGGGTTCAGTTATCCAATGACTGTTTCTGAGAGATCCCAGTGCCTTACCACCTGGACTTGTCCATACGGTTTCTTGAGAGTCTCATGTCATGGCAGCTGGCTATCCCGAGAGTGAGTGACATAAGAGAGAGCAAGACAGAAAACATCTTTAATGATCTAAGTTTTGGAAGTTACACTTGTTATTTCTGCAATATCCCGTTGATTACATAGTCAGTCCTATTCAGCATGGGAGAGTATGAGTACCAGAGGGTGAGAATACTTTAGCCTGGCCACACACCTCCCACTTGGGAAGCTGGCCACACATTTACCATTCTCTTCTTTCTTAACTCTCCATACTTTAATTCCCACCCCCTTCCTTCCTAGGTTTTTAGAATCTTCTTCCCAACAGATTTTATAATTTCCTTCCTACTATATTTCTTTTTTTTAAAGATTTTATTTATTTACTCATAAGTACACACACATGCACACAGAGGCAGAGACACAGGGGGAGGGGAAGCAGGCTCCATGCAGGGAGTCCGATGTGAGACTCGATCCTGGGACTCCAGGATCACGCCCTGGGCCGAAGGCAGGCGCCAAACCGCTGAGCCACCCAGGGATCCCCCGCTTCCTACTATATTTAAAAGTTTTTGCTATATTTAACAATCCCTTACCATCACCTCCTTCTATTCTTGGTTTTTCATCAGATTTATTGTGTAGCATAGTGCTGGGCACATAGGAAGACTACTTAATCTACATTTGTTATATGAATGAACACATCCAATGACTATATTCTCAATATCCATCCCCCTCTGTGCTCCTGTAGTGCTTGCCCTTTGCTAGGGCTCAGTTGCAGGCTGGGCATTTTTGGGCCAACTGAGGGTGTTTGATTTCTTTGAATCACACAGAATTTTTAAAATTGAGGCAACATTTAAAAGTTAGAGGAATTCTCACAAAAATATGAGTTCTTGCTTTTCTTGAAAACTTAGAAGACCTGACATGGAAATTGTTGCTGGAGCCAAGAAAGGAGTTTCCCCTTTAGAGATGGCAGGTGCCTTCCAGTTCATCATGGTTCCTGCCATTCCTGCTTCTCCATCTGACACTGAGACTCCTTCAGCTTACTCTTTATTCCTGCACTTACCATTTTATTTTTCTTTGAGTGCAGAAGTGTCCCTAAAATCCATGCCTCTTTCAAAGTGGGAAAATGAATGATAGTCCAGCTGCTCACATGAGTCTTCTTAAACTTCCTTGGTTAAATAGGCAAGAGTTTGTGACCTGTGTTATCTACTCCATGTTTTGGAAAATGATCTCATTATGTAGTCCTCAGCAGGCCTCCTATATCCTTATGTTTGATGTCTTTTCTTTCTTATCACTTCAGGCTTGAAATGGAGAGTGTGGTCATTGCTCAACTGCAGGAGAGACTGATGTTTCTAGGACTATGTGGTGGGCAGAAACCACCATGGAATGCCTAGTCTTCTGGTAAGAATACATCTATACACACTGAATCATTTTGTTTTGTTCTAGGGATTCATCTGGCTAAGGCCTTGGTTCTACTGTTGGAAATAGATTCCTACGCATTTCCGATTCCTACTCATGTCTGTCCAATTCCTACTCATTTCTATATTTAAAACATCCTCATGTGTCTAGATCAGAACTCAAGCTTCTGTGTGTGTATATGTGTAAACCAATGGAAGAATGGGAAGATAAGAGTGTGCTACTCTATGGGCAAGATTGTATGTAACTGAGGAAAACTAATCTCCACAAAGGCCAAGTGAAGTCTAGACTGAAGAGAAGGACCAGTTTGTCACCACAGGGGTAGGTGCTAGAATGGGAGATAAAGTGGACAGATAGCTGTATGAGTGTCTGCTGTCAATCAACATGAAAGCGAAGAGAAATTCAGATCTTCAGTTTAGTTATTTGTGATATTAGTTAGGAATTGCTTTTTGCTCTTAAAAACAGAGACTCATCTAAGGGTCTCAAATCCTTTTAAAAGCTCTCTCATTTAAAAGATCACTAGAGGGGCACCTGGGTGGCTGAGTCAGTTAGGCATCTGCCTTTGGCTTAGGTCATGATCCCAGGGTCCTGGGATTGAGCCCCACATTGGGTTCACTACTCAGTGTGGAGCTTCTTTTCCCTCTCCCTCTGTAGCTTCCCCGGCTTGTGCTCTCTCTCTCTCTGTCAGATAAATAAATAAAGAGAAGAGCAAGGCCAAAAGGACTCTTCCAGCTGCCCCTGTCCAATATTTGTGCATATATCCCATTGGATATTCCTATGTATAAGGGTGGTGGTTGTGGTGGTGAAAATGTTTCCTCATCTAGATTCATTGCTTAGGGTTCTGGTGGTAAGGACCAAAGGATGAATAAGTGTAACATACTGTGTCAAATATTTTTAAGGGAAAGTGAGAAAAGTAATTATTATTTGACAATTTACTATGTGCTGGAACTATGCTACAAATAATCTCACTAAATAGTCAAATGACCAAATGAAATAAGAAACAGTATGTCATTCCCGTGTGGCAGATAAGGAAATTGAGGCTCACAGAGGTTATGTAACTTGACTGAGGTTGGGGATCCCTGGGTGGCGCAGCGGTTTAGCGCCTGCCTTTGGCCCAGGGCGCGATCCTGGAGACCCGGGATCAAATCCCACATCGGGCTCCCGGTGCATGGAGCCTGCTTCTCCCTCTGCCTGTGTCTCTGCCTCTCTCTCTCTGATGACTATCATAAATAAAAAAAAAACAAAAAAAAAAAAAACAAAAAAAAACTTGACTGAGGTTAAGTTATAAGTAGTGAGTAGGCCAGCGTTTCTAAAAGCTGTTGGTTTGTCTTTGGAAATTTATAGATGAGATACCCTTTCTTTTCTTCCTTTTTTTTTTTGAGATACCATTTCTTGATAACACTGGAGTTTCTCATTTTCTTAGGGTTGTAGAATTCCTGAGGACCAACGTGAACTCCTATCATGAACTCTCCTGCTCTTTATTCCTGTGCTTTTAAAACACAGTAAAGCAGCAGTTAAAAGCCTTTGAGGACTTTAGGAAAGTGATAAACTCTTTTTAGATCTTCTCCATCCCTGGATGTCACCCTAACATATTAAGGCCCTACAAACAAAGTGTTTTCCTTGAAGCTATATATGTACTTTGCTCATGTGAATCAAGATCTACCTTACAGATGAATGTTCCTTGGTCTTGTTTAGGCATTGTGTCATCTCAGGATGAGAAATAAATTGTACTTATTCTAGTCAAACCAAGAATAAATTTTGTCTTATAATCCAGAACAATGAACTGTGAATTGCCTACTATAAAAAAAATAACATAGTTTTGTGGTCTTATTATGCTAGTCCATTGTTTTCTTTTTTTTAAGATTTTATTTATTCATGACAGACACACAGAGAGGGAGAGAGAGAGAAGCAGAGACACAGGCAGAGCCACAGGTAGAGGGAGAAGCAGGCTCCATGCAGGGAGCCCAATGTGGGACTTGATCCCAGGTCTCCAAGATCCAGCCCTGGGCTGAAGGCGGTGCTAAACTGCTGAGCCACCCGGGCTGCCTTATGCTAGTTCACTGTTATTTGTAAAATTAAACTCAGCAATTTATGAGTGAGCTTTTCAAAGAAAGAGTATTACTCATAAAGTTCATGATGGGAAGTTTGGAAGTCTGGCCAGACTAAGCATAGTGTCATGGACATTGTTTTTAGTGGAGAACAAAAGATCAGATTTCCTCAAATTCAGGAGCAAAACAAGTTGCACCTAGAAAATTGAGCTGTGGATCAAATGTTCAAAGCTTGGTTCACGTAATATACGTCATTGTCGTGTCAACCACAATACTAGCACTGTGTTAAAAAAAAAGGTATTATTGCTAATTCCTCCAGTGTCTTTCTCAATCTCTTCCAGAAAGGAAATTCAAAGCTTGCTATGTTAGCACATCTTTTGAGAAGTCTGAATGCGAGGATGCAGAATACATTAGGATTGAAGTTTTCCAAAGGCAGTGATCATGTTTTCCTTGTTCATTGTAAATCAGCTGCTCTGAGCACAGAGTAGGCACTCAAATACTTACACAAGTGAGTGAAAGAAAATCAGATTTCCTAGCTTCTTTTAAAGTCTGAAAATCTACTTAGGATCACACTTATGGCTTCCAGACCTAGAAGCCATCTCTCTGGTCATTCCCCACTTTACCTTTTTAGGCTTTGACTACTGCTGGTCTAATGAAATGGTCTTGAAAAATCACCCTTTGCCTCTTACTCATTAACTGTTCTGACTTTTTATCAGCCCTTTTTCTACCTGGTCTGACACAGTATTGGTCAAGGTTGGCTTGACCTTGAAGCAGTCTTCTCTCTTTGTTCCTACAATGTTATACAATCTTGTTTCCTTTCCTCTGTTTGTGACATCATCTCTATCATTGACTGGACGTTCCTTCATTTTCATATGGAAAGTTACTAATATTCAGTTATCCACTGGGGTCTCCTCATACCTTTCTAAATCCTCTTGATCTTGTCTCTACATTTGTCTTCAAATATTCTTTGGAATTTACTCCTATCCTGTTTTCTCTACCTGCATCTTCTGTGTTCTTACCTCATACTACCATTATCATGCTCCCTGGAAGACAGTAGCATATACATCTAGAGTGAAAGTGATTACCTCCTCTCCCCTCCTCCAATACACACATGCATACATGCTCTCACACATGTATACTCACTGTGATGTAGTTTTATGTGTCAGCTTGACTGGAGGATGGAGGTCCCCAGATATTTGGTTAAACATTATTCTGGGGGGTATCTATGAGGGAATTTCTGGATGACATGAACATTTGAAAGTAAAGCAGATTGTCCTCCCCGATACGGTTGTGTATCATTCAATCATTCATTGAGAGCCTGAATACAATAAAAGACTGAGTAAGAATAAATTTTTTCTCTTTATCTGATGGTCTTTGAAGTGGGACATCAGTCAACCCCTCTCTTTGGACTTGGACTCAGACTGGAACTTCTTATACCTATCAACTCTCTTGGTTCTCAGGCTTTCAGACTCACACAGGAATATTATTATTATGGGATCCTCTGCATCTGGAATTCTCAGTCTTACCAACTGAGCCAATTCTCTATAATCTCCTACCCTTCTTTATAATCTCTTTCTCTCCACAAATATATCCTATTGCATTGTACTGATTCTATTCTCCGGAGAACCTTGACTAATATAATACACTCACATGCCCACACCCATACCCACACCCACTGACACACACTCACATTCACATAAGCAGATCCTCACTAATGGCTGTTCCCACTTCTGGACCCAATATCTCAAAGAACAATCTTCAAGGTGGCTTTGACTCACCACCTACTCCTTTATTCTCCAATACTAACCAACCAGCAGGTACTGGTGATGCCTCCTTTCATGATCTTTCAAAGGCAACTACTTCCATTTATGTTTTACAATTATTTTAAAAAATAGTTTTAGGGATCCCTAGGTGGTGCAGCGGTTTGGCGCCTGCCTTTGGCCTAGGGCGCGATCCTGGAGACCCAGGATCGAATCCCACATCAGGTTCCCAGTTCATGGAGCCTGCTTCTCCCTCTGCCTGTGTCTCTGTCTCTCTCTCTCTCTGTGACTATCATAAATAAAAAATAAAAAATAATAAATAAATAAATAAATAAATAAATAAATAAATAAATAATAGTTTTAGTTTTACAGAAAAGCTGCAAAATAGTATCAAGGATTTCCCTACATCCATCACCCAGCTTCCCCTAATATTAACATCTTATAAAACAATCATACGCTTACCAAAGCTAAAAATCAACATTAGTACAATACCACTAACTAAACCTCAGGCTTTATTCAAATTTCATCCTTTTCTCCTTCTTTTCAGTTCTAAGATTTCACATTGCATTGAGCTGTCATATCTTTTAACTCTCCTCCAATTTGTGACAGTGGCAATGTCCATCCTTATTACATGGTTAGTAACTTTGCTGGGTTTTTCCACTGAAAAGTTACTACTTTTCTTTTTGAAATTAATAAACATCATAGAGAAAATACTTTGAGACTATACAAATACAAGATTTTTTTCCTCAGTTGTTGCCTACCAATTGTAGCATTCATTGTTCGGTCTTACAGGCAGTAATTATTGCTACCCTGTTCTAATGGTGATTTTCTATTTCCCTTGTTCTTTTGAACTTCATTAATTCCTTTCATTCCATTTGAAATTAAAACTATTAATAGTCACAAAAAGTTTTTGTGGTATTTACTCTGCACCAGGTATTGGATTATGAATTTAATATTTACTGTATCATTTAATACCCACAGTAACCCTTTGAATTAGGTATGGTTATCATCACTTTACAGATTACCAAAGGGGGATGCTTAGAGGCCAATAATTTGACCATGGCAAATAGGATGAGGCCAGCATTCCACCCATCTTTGTCTGATGCTAAAATTTGTTCTGACCTTTATATAATCCTGTTATTACTTTGGTTTATACACTCATGTCATTAGAACATCTGTGAGAGAGCTCAGTGTTACCACAGTGCCTATCAGGGTCCAATTTGCTTCCCTAATCCATAATTCTATGATGTTACTCTTGTCCTCAAGATTTTTCAATGTCTTCCATTAAAGATAAGATGAGGTCTGAAATTCTTAACCCACATTGAAGTTATCTGACATGTAACCCTAAACCAACCTTCCCTTCCTTCTGTATATTTGTTCTCTACTCCAATCCTCTAATCAAATGTTCCCGTCAGCACTGGGTATTATATGCAACTGATGAACTATTGAAAGCTATATCTGAAAGTAATGAGATACTATATGTTGGTAAATTGAATTTAAATAAAAAAAAAACAAACAAAACAACAACAACAACAAAATAAATGTTCCCTTTACAGTGGCCTGCCAATTCATGGTGTTTTCTATCTCTTGGCTTTGCCTTACATTTCATTTGCTCTTTCTCTTTCTCTGCCAGGTAATCCTGCCCATTCCTTCAAGCTCATGGTCTCCATGAAAGGGAGATCCTATTGGCTCTATTTTCCAAACATGTCTGGAATCTGGCTGAATCTGGATGCTTCCACTGCTAACCCCCAGGCCCAAGCCCCCATTATCTCACTTCTGAATTATGGCCGAAGCCTTCTAACAGTTCCACCTTCTTCTGCTTTTATCCTCTACTTCTTCTTCTTTACCCACCAGCCAGTGATCCTTTAAAATGCATATTAGAAGAGGTCCCTCCTCTACCAGACTCTGCAGTGACTCCCATTTCATGAATGTAATAAGTAAAAGTGCACACTTTGGCCAGAAAAACTTGATGAGATCTGCTCTACCACCTGCTTCGCCACTATCGCCTCTCCAACCTGGTCTGTTTCTATTCTCACCTTTATTAGTTCCACTCCAACTACACTGACGTCTGTGCTGTCACTAGAGTATCCTAGTAGTCACACTGAGGGCTTTGATTTGGCTAATCCCTCTGCCAGGAATGCTCTTCCCCCAGGTATTTGTACAGCCAATTCTCTCAGGTCCTTCTGTGTTTCTTTTATAAAAAATGCTCCTTGGACTTATTGTTTTCCCTTCTTCACATACCATTCTTTATTCCTAACCCATTTTAGTCAGGTTTTCAACCCCACCCCTTCATTGAAATTGCTCTTGTCAAGGACCTCCATTTTGCTAAATCCAATGGTCAACTCTCAGTCTCTATCTTAGTTTGTCACTTAACAACTGTACATAGTCGACCATCTCTTCCTTCTTGGAACACCTGGTTTATGGCTCCTCCTTCATCTCCCATCCTGAAAATATTGATGCTCCAGGATTCAGCTTTTGGTCCTCTTTCTTTTCTCTCTGTATGTACATCTGACTGATCCTGACTTTGGAACCATCCCTGTACTGATGATTCTCAAATCTTTATTCCAACAAGGACCTCTTCCCTAAACTCCAGACTCAAGTAGTCACTCAAAATCCCCCTTGAATGTCTCATGGCAGCTCAAGACTTGTCAAACAGAACTAATCATATCTCACTCTTCCCCACCTCAGCAAATGTCACCCCCATTCACCTAAAAAAACCAAACCCCACAACTATGAGTCATGATTGATTTATTCCTTTTTTCACACCTCAATCCACCAACAACCATAGTTGGATCTACCTGCAAAATATATCTTAAATATCATCCCTTCTTTTCTTATTTTTTACTAACATCCTGGTCTAAGTTATCACTCTGTGCCTGGATTATTACAGTAGCCTCTCTCTGACCTCTTTGATTACATTATTTCCTCCAATATGACCTTTAAAATAAAATTATAATATTGCTTCCTGAACCAAAACCTTTTATTGCTATTCTATCAAACAGAATAAAATCCAAATACCCTATCATCGCGTTTAAGACTCTCCCTGAGCCTTTCTGTTACCTCTCCGATCTTGCCATCTACGACTGCTCCTTTAACTCACTTCACTCTCGTCACTCTGGACTTTTTGGTCTGTCTTGGAAATGTCAAGCCTACTTCTGCCTCAGTGCCTTTGCACTTGCTATTCTCTTCACCTGAAACCTTCTTTCATAAGATCTTCATATGACTTGCTCGCTTATTTCATTCATTTTTCTACAAACATGTCCTCAGAGAGTCCTTCCCTGAGGCCCAAACTAAAGTTACCTCCATCCCCACCACTCTCTCTCCTTCTTTCCTGCCTTAATTTTCTTCACAGCACTCAGGAATGAAATCACCTAATAACGTATTTTCCCGACTGCCCTACTAAGATGGAAACCCTCTGAGCACATGAAACTTCTTTGTCTCACTGTGGAATCCTTGTGTTGAGAATACTAGATACCTGAATAAATCCTAGTTAAATGAATAGATACAGTTAATCATCTATTGGGATATGCATTTGTGCCAGACACAGGACAGAATGCTATGAAGATAGAGATGAATGAGAAAATCCTTGCCCGCAAGGAACTCACTTATATAGTGTTTCTTGACGTGAACCATTTATATAGTGGTTCTTGACCAGCACCATCTGGGCATTTATTAGAAAGTGAAATTCTCAGGCTCCACCTAGTACTACTGCATTAGCAGCCCTGGTAGTGAGACAGCAGTCTGTGTTTTAACAAGCCCTCCTTACAATTCCAATGTCCTGTGGAGTTTGAGGACCACTGTTCTAGTGGTGAAGTCAGACCGGAACAGGCGATGATAGTATACGGGGGCTGGGCCATTAGCAAACGCTGGATGTTTTGATGACACTCTTTGTCTGAGGTAAGACTGCTGTGCCAATACAAATAAATCCCCCCAATGTACATGTTGTTCTCCTTTTTCTTATCCTTCTCATTTTCCCAAAGGGAGTGAACTTATATTCCAAACAGAGGGGAAAGAAAAAAACAAAAACAAAACACAAACAACTGGTGTAAGACCAAGGGAGTTGTAGCCTAGTTGAACCAGTTTTCCAAATCCAGTTAAACTAGGCTATAACTCCTGGGGCTGGCCCACGCTCTGTGTTGTTTAAATTACAGAATCTCCAAACGAATTGGAACAACAGGCCCAGTGTTGCTCTGTGTGAGCGAGCCCAACACCTAGACAATAGAAGTCACTCACCAAACAAGGACTTAATACAGTGCTAAGAATGGAAACCCCGGTGGAAAGTCAGCCTTGATCCGAAAAAGCAGGCCAGTGCAGCTTGGCCTCTCTCTGTCCACTGACCACTATTTGAGTGTCTCTGCTTGAGGTTTCTGTATGTTCACAAGGGCTGTTGCCAGGACAGTTTTTAATGAACACCAGTGGGCTGTTTCCCTACCACCCTGACAAATACCAATCTGCCTGCGAGGCTCCCTCTGATTTCAGCTCCAGATAAAAGAAGACCTCCCGGACACTTCCACCTCATATTTATCCACTGAGCAAAACTTTGAGAGCCAGTTTAATTGGCTTGAATACCTCTCAGACTTGCTATCAGCTGATAAATCAGCAGGAGGCGCTTAGAAAATTAGGTTGGCCTTAATCTTATTTTAAAACTTGGAGTTGCAGGAAAAAAAAAAAGAAAGAAAAAAGAGAAAGCGTTTGACTAAGTTTTGGTGGAGTGAAATTATTGGCTATTTCAAATGTTCTAGGATGTCGGCTGAAGCCCATATGAAAACAGTTAAATCCTATTCCAAGAGAATCCAATATGCTAGGAATATGATAGGGGACATTGAATGGAAAATTCTGTAATTACTATGTTCATATTTCATGGTAAAATATATTCAAGATTAACTGTATTCTAATGGAACAGTACATGTATCCAAAACATTTGGGGCAGCTTGGTTGGGTGGGAAGGAGGAATAATTTAATTAGGACACAGATAGAGTTTTCTTAGAATTCTTGGTCATACGTAGCTCGTTCTGAATTTCTTCTTTTACAACTTTGAGCCACTGGTTATGAAATCAGCATTATTAGGAAATAAACCTGATCAGCAGACTTATCCCTTTGGTTCTACATACGTGGGGCTATCTTTGATGCAGTAGGAGCATGCAGAGTCAGGACAGCCTCCCAAGGCATTGCTCCTATACATAGAGCCTTCTGTGGGTTTCACAGCCATACACAGACTTTGGAAACCGGTCAGTTTTTCTGAAAATATACACGACGTTAAACCACAGGCCGAGTTTTCAATATGCTGTAAACATTCTCACAGTGAGAGCAAAAATAGCCCACTTTGATTCACTGCCTGCCAGTGCAGCTCTTAAGAGTGGCCAAGAGGGGCAGAGAATCAAGGAAAGGAACGAGAAAGAGATGGAGCCAAAGAAAGGGACAAGTGAGAGAAAGGAGGAGGGGACAAAGGAGAGGGAGAGATTGAGGAAGAGGGAGGGAGAGGGAGAAAAGATTTTAAAGTAAACTAGCAGCCTCAAGTACCCTAGAATGTTCAGCTTGCTAAAAACATCAAGGGAACAACTGAAGGGCAAACCTTACTTGCAGGATCCTGGGGTAAAGTTCAAGTCACTTTGGATGTGTCAAGGCAACTGATAATGGCAGAGCTGCTGCCTGCCTGCCTGGTCCCAAAACTTTAGAAATTCAGTTGGATCTGAGAACATAAGAGAGGAAACACTCCTAATGCTCATCTAGAATGGATTTCCCAGCAGAGTTCATCACTGCTCATTACTGTGAAGCTATTTGGGGCTTTCCAGGCTTTCTCAATTCTCAATGTATCTTGCACCTAGGGACAAAAATCACTGGACTCCATTCACAGATTGCAGAGAGGGGGAAAATACAGGAAGAAGTGGTGTTTGTGATACTTATGGTATGCATACATGAGAAAAATATTCAGAGGAAATAATGTTGAGTATGATATTTTAATTTTAAAATTTTCCTTTGATTTAGTTAAAATATTTTTGTTTTATTGTTCTCTATACTTTCCTTTGCAAATTTGCAGAGTTTAACAGTTATTTTTTAATAAGAGGATTTTTAAGTGACTGTAGAAGACCTTACTATCTGTTTAATTCCATTGCACTCTTCCTTATATTCCATATTTCTTTGAGTAGCTCACCCCTTTCCAAGGATTTTGCTCCTGAATTTCACAGCCTCAATTTCAGAACTAATGTTCACTATTTCAGCCCACTCTATTTGTCCCATTTAATGATATATATGATTCCAGAGATTTTGTAGACCACCAAGAAAGCAGTGGTTTTCTACTTCTTCCAGATTCTTGGGTTCAGGTCTCAGTGTGTAGCCTGTGAATTGTGTAACTGTGGGCAAGTTATATATTTTCTCTGCAATTCAGTTTCCTCATTTGTCAAATGGAGACAATACTACTTTGTATATAATATTATAATACTACTTACCACATAGGATTGTTTGGGAAGTTAAATTAGTTGACATGAATTAAACGCTTAGAATAATATACAGCATGTGGTAAGTGCCTGAGTGATGCTAGTTTTTATTCTGAACCTACCATTCATTCATATAACCAATTTTTATTGATCAACTACTCTGTGCCTCCCTTCCTTTGACCACAGGGTCTTTGCAGGTACAGTTCCCTTCTTCTGGAATGTTTTTCTCCTCTTCACTTGATTAAACTATACATCTTTCAGTTCAAATGTCACTTTTTATTGACAGCTTCCCCTGAGCCCCTAGAATAGATCATATTCTCAATGTCTTGCTTTCCTTTCCTTTATAATATTAATCAGAATTTGTAACTATGCGTTTGGCTTTTATTATTTGACTACTATATGTCCCTCACTAGACCATGCACCCCATAAGAATAAGGACCATGTAGGATTTTGTTTACCATTATGTCATCAGTGACTGGCAGAGAGGAAATGCTTCATAAGTAATTGTGACCTGAACCAATGGATAAGTCTGTCATCACTGTGCTGAGGATTAATGATGAAAAGATCAACAGTGCCTGCCCTGAAGGAGCTTGCAGTCAACTAGAGGTGGGAATCTTGTCTGGAATCAGTTTCAATTATCTGGGTAAATAAGGAGGAAGGCCAGATGTAAGGCGGTGACAATGCACTGGCTTACCTCACCCAGTGACTGAATTATCTTCCTTGGCAGCCTCCTGAGCAATTGAGGGCATGGTCCCTGGGTCCAGTGAGAATCTCATCAGTGAAGCGGACTAATGGGCTTCTTCAGAATGTTGCACTTGGGAATTCTCAGTTCATATTTGTTTGCAGGCTTAATATTAGCCTGAAGCTCCAAGAAGCCTCTCTCCATTTTTGTCCCTACATAACTTATTCAGGCTGTTACTGACAGTATCTCTGCAAAACTTTCTCTCCTCCTGAAAGATATTTTTACATGTTAGTTGTGAATTCAGTGGTATATTTGTGATTCTCAGAGGTCTACTCTCTTTGGAATGGGGCCCAGGCCTGCTGTTCTATGTATAACATTTGACTACATATCCATATTGTGCTTGATGTTTCACTTCCAGGCAGACATAATTCATCCACACACTGTATGGTGGATGGATTCATCTCAAAACCTAAATCCAGCTGAATCTGTATCTTTATATCCATTCTCTTTTTTAAACTCACAAGAACAATAATTTACAGTGATGAACATCATCAACATATATTATTAAGTACGTATTATTAAAAGATAGTGATCTTTTTAAAAAATTTTATTTATTCATGAGAGACACACAGAGAGAGAGAGGCAGAGACATAGAAAAAGCAAAGGGAGAAACAGGGTAACTGCAGGAAGTCCAATGCGGGACTTGATCCCAGAACCCTTGGATCACCACCTGACTCAAAGGCAGACACTCAACCACTGAGCCACCCAGGTGCCTCTAAGTGCTAACTATCTTAGTGGGCCCTGGAGTATTGGGCTTTAGGTTACAAGACTTCAGTAGCTTTGCCACTAGCTGGCTAAATGACCTTGGGTTCCAGAATTCCTTAATGTCTTGTGTCCTAGCTTTCTCTCTGTAGTAGGGGAATATTGCAATACCTACATCATGAGGTTTCTGTGAAGTTTAAGTGTGAGAACACATCTGCAGCACTTAGTCTCATGCATGTACAGAATCTGTACACAATAACAGTAGGAAGACAATGCTGACGCCGATGATATGCTCCTCAGTTGTGAAGTCCGTTGTTATCTCAACGCAGGAAGTTACTTTAAAGTTATTCTGGGCTGCTTATGTAACTAAGTATGTGGCTGAGGCAATTCAAATGATCTCCGGAGGCTGACATCTTCAACTTAAGTCACACAGAATCTCTACAAACACTTTTTAAAGACAAGGCCAATATATAGCTAAAAATGGTCAAGCACATAGGAAACAAGGCACCAAGAGTGACAACCAGCAGAAACAACAGAAAGTAAAAACAACCTTATAAAGACTTTAGATATTGGGCTCATCAATAAAAGGTCATTAAAAAAACTATTTTTGAATGATTGAATAAATAAAAGGCAAGACTCAGAATAGCCATGAGCTAATATCTAACTCCAGAAACGGTAGAGATGAACTCTGAGTATCCTTGCAGCTGAATATGTTTTCTTTAGCTCTTCCATTCACCTTGGTCCTCTAATTAGCCCAGTCTGCAATTTCCAATTCCCTTGAACCCTAGTCCTCATGGCTGGGGCACTCATTGGTATCTTCCTTCCCTTGAGGAGGTAGGTTATTACACTTCCTGCACTTTCTGGGCAGAGGTGGAAATCTTCCCATGAAGGAACAGATGTTTTGGGAATCTCAGCTTGTCTTAGGGCACTAGTATATCTCTTTCCCTGTCCTTTGTTCACTTTTATAGGAAAGAGGCTCCAAATGGTTAAAACAATAAGGAAATGTATTATTTCACAAAACAGAAATTCAAAAGGTAGGCTGGGCTTTAGAACTGGTTAATTTAGTGGTTCAGCAACAGCCCTCGATTCTTTCTTTCCACCTTCTATCCATACCATTAGCTTCACTCTAGAGCTGGTTCCACTCATCATCCCAAGCCATCCCAAGATGGCTTTCAGAGGCAATGAAGAAGAGTATGTGTCTTTGCTCAGCCCGATCAATCAGGAAGAGAAAACCAGATCCTGCACCAAACCACTGGATAAAAGGGTTTCCTATGGTCTGATTGGGCCAATAAGGTCATGTGACCACTATAAAACTATTTCCTGATTGGCTTAAGTCTCAATTCCTGAAACAATGGCTGGCAAGGAGGAATTCATTTATGTAAATTGTTTGGATCTATGGTTCATGATTTTTGTGGGGGCTGAAACTAGCGCTGTGAGGACACTGCAAGGGCTGCTATTGTCCTCATACTAATTTGGAGGATCAAGTGGATGAGAAGCTAAATGTCTTTAGGATAAGGGGACTATTGAGATATTGAGATATAATTCATATACCTTATGGAGATGTAACTCATATGCCATAGTACTCATCTATTTAAAGTGTATAATCCAGTTTTTATAGATTATTTAAAGTTGTGCAGGTAGGGGCACCTTGATGGCCCAGTGGTTGAGCATCTGCCTTTGGCTCAGGTCATCATCCCGGGGTCCTGTGATTGAGTACTGCATCAGGCTCCCTGTGGGGAGCCTGCTTCTCTCTCTGACTATGTCTCTGCCTCTCTCTGTCTCTCATGAATAAATAAATAAAATCTTTTTTTAAAAAAATAAATCTGTGCAGCTGTAATCACAAGCAATTTTAGACCATTTTCATTGCCCCTCTCCATGGCAAGTAAACCCCCACAGCAATCAGCCCCCATCCCCCAACACACACAACACCTAATCTACTTCTGTCTCATAGATCTGCCTATTCTGGGCACTTTATATAAACAATACAAAGCAACATGTGGTTTTTGGTGACTGGCTTCTTCGCATGTTTTCAAGGTTCATCCACCATTGTAGCAAGCGTTGGTACTTCATTTCTTGTTAGTGCAAATAATAATTCATTGTATGGATATACCCCATTTTATTCATCCATTTATGAGTTGAGGGACACTTGAGTTTTTTTCCACTTTGGGGTTGTCATCAATAACACTTTGGGCATTCATGCACCTGCACCAGTTTTTGCATAGGCACATGTTTGCATAGGAACATGTTTACATTTCTCCTGGCTATACACCTAGGAATGGAATTGCTGGGTCATACAGTAACTCTATGTTTAAAATTTTGAAGAATTGCCAGATTGTTTTCCAAAGCATTTAATATCCTTACATGATCTGCATGTGGAAGTGTTCTTGTTTCTAATTATTTGAGTGCACTAAAGGACCCCAATTTACACATAAACATAAAACACTGTTTTATGCAGTCATTGTGTGAAATAAGGGGATGCCTTACTATATGCTTTGCTTGGAACTTTACTAGGAAGTGGTCACCACTTCAGAAAAATCACATCACTGACAACCACACTGTTTGTTGTATTGGAGTTAACAAAAAAAACAAAAACAAAAACAAAAACAAAAACACCACACCTTATATTCAGTCTATGCCAGTGGTTCTCAACATGATTGTGCTCACCACCAATTTGCAATGACTAGAGTCATTTTTGGTTGCCTGAAAGATGGGGTGGAGGTGCTACTGGAATCCAATAGGGGGTTCCCCACAACAAATAATTAGTGAGCTCAAATGTCCACAGTGCCAAGGTTGAGAAACCCTGGTGTATACTCAAAAGTTCTCAAATTCACACTGTATCTTCCTTTGAGTGTAATCTTCCCACTTGTTATTATGTACTTTAGTGGAGTCAGGCCTGGGTGTTTTCTGATTGAAATGCATATAACTTTATTATATGAAACTTCTATCTATCTTTTACATGGCAGTTAGGGAATTATACCGTTTTATAAAGTATGTATCTCTCCATTTCATGGTAAGTACAGGGGATACTATAAATCACAAAAACCTGCTAGGGGAGTCAGTGCTTTGGACCTCTCAGATTCAACAATGGGAGCTGGGCAGATGTTCTGTAGCCCACTGGGTTGTGCAGAGAAAGGATAGATGTGGAGGGGAACTGGGACTCTCTCAGGAAGGTTAGAAAAGGAGAATGCTGGGCAGAGTCAACTGTGTCTACTAGAGTTACTGATGTTTGCTGAGATCCTAGTTTTAGATCCCTGGGTAGCCTGCTTATATTCTCTACTTTCCTGCTTGAGTTACCCTGGCCTCTCATAATCCCCTTCCTCCCTCCCTCCCTCCCTCCCTCCCTCCCTCCCTCCCTCCCTCCCTCTCTCTCTCTTTCTTTCTTTTCTTCCCTTCTTTCTCTCACTCATCTTAGTAGATTCTGTTATTTGCAACCAAAAAGAACCAGAAATAAAACAAAGGCAGGTGGGAAATCACTACAAGTGGGAAAAAATAGTATGGCATCCTCATTCTCATAAGCTTCAAGAGGGACTGTCACTGATGTGATTTAAACCTGTTTTTCCCATTGGGTCTTATCAACAGCAGATGTTGCTATGGAATGTATCCATCTAAGAATGTGACAATAGATAGAGAAACTTGGCTTTCATATTGTGAATGGTGCAGAGCTTGCATGTGGACAGCAGAGACCCCACAAAAAAGAGCTGTCATGGGACGAATAGGAGCTGAAAATATTTCCTGCCCCTGGGAAGTCAGTGCTATGAAACTTTGTTCTCCTCAGCAATCAAGCAACACATTCTTCACTGGTCTGTGAAGAACAAGGTAGTTCTAGAGTTGACTAGTTAACCTTTTCTTTGCAGTTTAAAACTTCCCTGCGAAGAACCACAGCATGTGTATGCATGCCCACATGCTCATGCACTGGTTAAATTCAGATTCCTAGAGTCTGCCCTAAGGGATAACTATCATAGTAGGTCTGGTGAGTACCTGGGAACCTATATTTTAAACAAAAGGCTTCCCCTCTCCCTTCCTGATCCCTTTGATTCAAGCTTTGAGAATTGTCCTGTAGACATAATGATTTTGGTCTTTTTCCCTGACTGAGGCAAGAATCGGGAAAGAAAACGCTGCCAGAGTTTTTCCTGCTGCAGGGAGCTTACTCAGATCTGTCTGTCAGCTCAGCTTTCTGGCTGCTTACAGCTCAGCCTAAGAAGTTGGCTCTTCTGGGGCTGGCTGACATTCCCTCTGCAGTGGAATTTCCTTTGCTGCAGAACCTGTGGCCTGCATCATGCTGTGCACAGATTTTGTTATTACTCAGTAAGATTTCCTTAAACCAGCCTCAACTGAGCAACGTTTAGGAATGGGGCATGCAGGCCCCCAGAGCACACGAATTGCAGCATGAACAGCAGGCATCAGTTTGGCAATGCCCATTGTCACCCGTCCAGGGTGTGAGGCCATTGATCATGTCAGCAGCCTTATGAAATGTGTTCTCATGCCCTTGTAGAGGATTTACTCTTGATAAAGACCAGGGTTAGAGAATTTGATGGATGTATTTATATATGTATCTAACCCCTGATAGGCTGAGGTTTCTGTGTTTCCAATGGACTTTGATGTGGAGGAGAAAAATACATTTCAGCAAGAAATCCCTGCTGGAGAGAAGGCTTGGGTGCCCTCCCCCACCCTCCAAAGTCTTCTAAACCAGATAGAAAGCAGGTCCCGAGGATATGAAAAGTTGAAGTGCTGTAGAAAACAGTAATTTCAGCTGGGATTGCTGGTGGGTGTGGAGAGATGACTCAGATTCATGAAAGAGAATCAAAGAGATGCTGGAAAGGAAAAATGCATTTGGTAGCATATGGTTGTTCTGCCTTTTTCTTGCTGGGAATGGGGGTAGGGGCTTCAAGAAGAGGGAATGTAGGCCACACAGTAGTGTTTAGATAAGCTAGAGAGGTAAGCGCCCTCTGCCAAGGCTATAAGTGTCTTTAGTGTTCTTAGGAAGAAGTGTAAAGCATCTTCATAATAGAAATTTGGTACCATATTGGTGCCAGCTCTTCACTGATAGCAAACATCAGACACTCAGGTCATTTCTCTCCTAATCCTTGCCTGTAACAGACATTGCCAATGGATCACAGCATAGTTTAATCACTCTAAGCAGCCATTAGCAATTGATCAAGGTTAGCATTCAAGATGAGATAGAAGAAGACACTAAAGTATTTGACCAGGGAACTGGTGAGAGAATATCTTAGACTAGATGAGATGCAAGAAAAGCAAATGTCACAAAACAATTCTGAAGCCTTGGGAATTTTGGGGAAATTCTCTGATTTCTTTCTAAAGAGTGAGGAATCTTAGATAATGTATACCAATGATAATAAAAGCAACTCTTATTTATCAGAATTTTCCATGCACTGAGCTATTTTTTTTTTGTGTGTCATTTAGTCCTTATCCTAGAGCTGTGAGGGGCTGTGATTCCCATTCTTTAGATGAGGAATTGAGGCTCAGCAAAATTAAACTTGCCTGAGGTCATGCAGAAGTATAACTGCAGAGTGTCAATTTTAAGCTGCCGCTCAGGATCCAGAGGCCTTGGGCCCACGGTGATCTCTCTCAGTTTAAGTGAGCCTTGGGTAACACGAAGGCACAGCGCAAGAGAGACTTCCGGCCAATTGTTTATCCCCTAAATTACCTGTGCAGAGATTTCTGCCATCCACCATCTCTCTTCTCTCTGGCTGTAGAGGGCGGGCTTTGTAGTAAGGAGAAGCATGCAGAAATTGTAAGCTGACACCTCACCCTGGTCACTTCCATGACTTATGAGCACACATCAGACACACAGTTGCTGAACACTCTTGTATGATACTCATTTTCCTCAGATCCCAGCTGCCTGGGAGTTCGGGAAAGAAAGCTGGGGCCAGCTCTAGGGTCAGCCGAACGAACAGATGGGGATGAGCAGAGGTGACACACGATCACTCCTTGGCATCTGCTGGGACTGTCGCGGCTGCTTTGGCTGGCCGATGCCTTGACCCAGCTAATCCTGTTGGTCATCCTGTGCCAGCTGTGTTGTGTCACTCATTCCAGGCCCTGGGGTAACTTCTGCTTACAGAGGGTTTCTTTCCTTCAGAAAGTCATGCTGATAGTTTTCTGACTGCTTGCTTCAATTTTGGCCTTGGGTTGGCCTTTAGCCAACAAATAGCCCATGGATAAGGACGATGGGAGAATCTAAGACCCCAGATTCTAGGTAGTTCACTGATAACATTTAGTCTATTTCCAGGTCCTTACTTTCCTGGTATTTGTCATCTCATGCCAACAATACTTATATGTTTATCATGATTACTTGATTTTTAAGAATGCCAAGCTAGACAAAAATAGAGAACACAGGCTTATTTGGGGAGTTCTTCTGATGGCATTCATCATCCATCTACCTCTCTATTAGTTACTGAGCACTTCTTATATGCCAATCAGTTTTACTAGGAGCACTGCCACATCAGTGGTGAAAAAAAACCTAATTTCATTAGTGTCACCATAGAATTTACTGCCTACTGAAAAAGGGTGAAAAAAGGCTAGTTAGAAACAAATTAGTATAATTATAACTTGAGCAAAGCTAAACTGGGAAAGAATATTTCAGGACCTGATATGTAAAGACCCAGAAGCAGGAAAGAGTTTGGCTTGCTCTAGGAACTGGAAGGTGGCCATTGGGGCTGCAGTGTTGTAGTAGGCAGCGGGGATGGGGCTAGGGATTGGGACAGATTGGATCACATAGCTTCATGCTAGGGAGCTTAGATTTGGAGTTTCACTGGAATATACTAAAGGGCTTTAAGCAGAGAAATGGCACATTTTGGGGAATATTTTTAAACAACTTGTTTTCCTGCGTTGTAGAGAGTATTTTGGACAGAACTAGAGTGAAGGAAATAAGACAAGAGGCTATCACAATATCTCAGGAACACTAAGATGGCTGTACTAGGAATAGAGAAAAGGCAGAGAGTGGTCAAAATTATTCTTTCTGGTCATTTGGGAACAAAATGACAACAGGTTAATGGCCTGGGTGACTCAGCTTCTCCATTGTAAATTTAGAAATTAAAAAAAAAATCTAATTAGAAATTGTGCTACTAATTATGTATTATATGAGAGTAATCAGATAACTGAACAAAAATTTTCTATAAGAACGTTACTGCTATGCTGTTTTTGTAATAGCAAAAATTAGTCTGAAGGTCCCAAATATCTTACCTAGGAGCTTGTCTAATATATCACAATTTATCTGCATAGTAGAATTTAATGAAACAATTATCAAAGACATAAAATAAATCTATTGATATAGACAGGTGTTCACAATGTGAATTTGAGTAAATAGGGCATATTGAAGATCAATATGGATGGTATGATGCCATATTTTGGGTGACATCTCAAAGAAAAAGAAATCATGGGCAGTTATGAATCTTTTTTCTTTATCATTTCTATTTTCTGTTTATTCTATTATGTACCAGAGAATTCTTTTGTATAACTTTACGAAGTAGTGGATTGGTAGTAATTGTGCTTTTCTGTTATTGCTACACATATTGCTTTACTCACTGCGCCTTGGCACATGACTAATATGTTCTTTTCTCTTTGATCTTGCTCGTAATCTTCATTTACTTCCTTCTTGAATATCCTCCCTACTCCCTCTTCCTTGTATCTGAATTCGGTCTTCTATAAACAGGGTGTGACCATGTAATTTCTCATGCAAACTGGGACACTTTCACAAATGAAAGAAGCCGATATAATGCCACAACGTAGCCAAATTGGTACATCTGGTCAATCTCTTATAATTCCTTGCTCATTTGGCATCTCTTCCATAATACTCTCTCTGCCATTTTTGTACTTCATCCTTTGGCAATAGTTATCAACGTAACTTTTGTTTTATGTTTTTTCCCATATAGTCATTTGTGTCTTTGTTATTGACCATTTCACCAGCCTGTATCTTCCTTCTCAACTGGACATTAAGCTCGGTGATAGTAGACACAATGTTGTCCACCAAGCTTCCTTGACTTCAATATCTAATAAATGTTTTCTTTATTTCATTGTAAAATTATTCTATTCATCCCAAGCATATGAAAAAAAAAAAACATTTACTCAGTTGAGAAAGAGAGTTTTAAAGCAAGCCTGTGGGGAAGGTGCAGCTAGTAGAAACATAGCCAAATCAAGCCAGGTTTCCAGTTTTCCAAGAGCCAGGGAGCCCTATGGAAGTACTCTAACCCAAACTGTGGAAATTGGGAACAAATGCTTTTGGAAACTTCACATGTTTGGGGGCGGGGGTTCCTTTACAGGCTTGTAGGCCACATGGCAGTTTCAAGTTTTGGTACACAAGGCTTGGGAGTGAAAGTCAGATGTGATTAAAAATACACGTCTTACAGATGTCTGGATGCTGTTCAAATCCCCAAAAGTGTGATAGAAAATCCAGTTGCTTTCCAGATTTTTAGGGCAGGGAAAAAAGGCCATCATGGCCCCTTTGTCTCCTTATTGAATGGGTATGTTCAAGTGACGTTTTAAATTTGTAGTGTTATCTCAGCTGCTTGTTTACCTTTTTAGCAGTCCTGCTCACTGCCCTGAAACTGAAAGCAGGGTAATTGGGGGAACATGTGACATGTCCCAGGAGATGAAAAGTTCTCATTATTTTTAGCATATGCTAAGTAAGCCGAGGTAAGTGCAACACATATATAAACATAATTTATGGAAATGAAAAAATACAAAATCTTGGATATGCCCCCCTGATACCAAAATAGAACAAAATTATTTTCTTTCAGCATTTTCCTACATTCTCATTTTTAAAAAGAAAATTTTAATTTTATTTATTTGACTTTTTTTTTTTCATAAACACTCTCTAACCATATCCAGCTGTCTGGCTTTGTTTATAATAACCTGTTTACTCATCATCAATTTAAACATACAATCTGAACATCTGTCTCCTTTACCCCAACTTATTTGCTTTTAGTCTTCATTTCAGCTTGAACTTGAAGGTCAACATCTTTTTCTTTGGGGCTCAAAGGAGTTGCAGAGACCCCAGAGATGTTTCCTTGCAATGGGCCTGAGAGGTATGTTTAATTTAAAAATTCACATCCCACCCACGCACCCCCCTCCACCCGAAAATAAGAAAGGAAAAAAAATTGGTCTCTGTTACATAGGGAGAAAACAAAGTGGGAAAGAAAGGCACTTTGTTTTGCCAGACAAAGACAGGCTATCAATTTTCATAAATCTGCATTCCCAAGACAACTGCTCACGTCTGGTAAGAGGTCCATTTCTTTGAACTTACATACCAGAAAGTATTTTTTCCCTTGTCTCAGAAGGCTGAAGAATACAGTTAATAATAGTATAACTTAAGTAATCAAATACAGATAATTTTATTAATTTCAACAATTCTATTTTATAAGGTTGGGGTTCCTTGGTGGAAGGAACGTGGTCCAGAGCCAAGTAGGGAAGTCCTAAACAACAACTTACAAAAATACACTCTCTGGTTTTCTAGAACACATTCTTTGAATAATATGTGTGTGTGTTTGTGAGTACTTTTATGTGTCGTTTGTTAAATAAAAGATGGACATTTAAATATATAATTGAAACAAGGAGAACCTGACACATCTCCAACAGGACTGGCAAACTATTAAAACTGTTTTGCTTCAAGGAGCAAAATATTACTAATATTTACTGGTTTTGTCAATGTAGATGTTGTAAAGTCTTATAACTGTTGTGCTTGTTCTTTTCCTTCTTTCCTTCCGTTTTTAATCCACCGAACAACCAATGCTCTTATACAAATAAAACACTAGCCATACATACATACCAACACCAAGTATGCATATGTATAGTATCTGTCAGCCTTAATCCATTTCCTAGTGAAGTTTTATCACTGGGTCTTTGAGGCAGACAGGGCTCATGTTACTAGGACTGCCTAATATACATAGAGTTCCTTAAATAATGAGATCACATAAGTCACTAACCATAAATAGCATAGATCAGTTGATGCAACATATGAAAGACTTGGATTTTAAAATTAATAATTGTTCCTGTATATTCAGGTATATGAGAGTCCCAGGGTTGGTATTTAGAGTCATCTAGACCAGAGACTACAACCTGGCTGATGATCTGAGTCACTTTGTATGCCCAATAGACATTTAACTTTCCTGGCCTCTCTCTTAGAGATTTTGATTCAGCAGGATGGGATAGATCCTGGAGATGTGCAGTTTTCAAAGAGGCTTCAGATAATCCTTGTAATGGGGTGATATGGGGGACAACACTAGATCCGTGCTGCTCAATGTGGATTATGGATCAGCAGTATTGGTATTACCTGGAGGTATTACCTTAGAGATACAGAATCTCATGCCTCACTGCAGGTCCACCAGGTCAAAATCTGTACATCAGCAGCATCCCCAGGTGATTTGTATGCACACTAATGTGTGAGAAGCACTGTTCTGGATCTGTATAATGCCTATCACTGTTATTGTTATAAATCCACATTCCCAAACTCCATTTTATCTTATTTTAGTGTACTTTCTGGCAGTTAAATGTATTCTATAACTTCATATTTTGCATCTCAATTCAGGGAGCATGTTTTCATGAAGCTGAATTTATTGGCTAAATCAAGTAGTCTGGTCAGGTAAGTGGTTAATTCTGTGAAGAAAAAAAAATGCACACTCACAAAATCCCCTAACCATCAGCCAAGACAATTATTCATTATAATGGCAATCAAAATATCTACCTGAGTGATTGCATCATTGCTGTTGCAAAGCCTTGTTGTGATAGGACACAATGTTGACTTGCCATGACTTAGCAGCTGGCTGCACCTTGGAGGTCTTCAATGGAATCATGGTGCATAGGTTAAAATTCTAGATTTTGGAAAGAAAAAGAGATAGGTTTGAGTCCTGGTTTGTCCACTTATTACCACATGTTCTTGGGCATTTCTTTCCTTTGAGCCAGTTTCCTGATGTGTTAAATGGAAATAATAAGAGGCCCTACCTCTTAGTGTTTGGCATATCATCTCCATGCTATGAAGGTGAATTCTTATCATTGGAACGGTTTTAGGAGCTAGTTGCTTTTTGTTTTGTTTTTGAGATATAGTTTATCTGCTATAGAATTCACCCTTCAAAATGTGTAGGGAATAGTTTTAGTTTGGGAATAGCTTTGGTGGATTTTGGGGGTGGTGTTGGTATTTTAAGAGCCAGGAAGCTTTTTCATGAGTGGTCTATGCAAATATAATCAAATTAAGGAGAATTGAGTGCATCTCATTTAATTTATGAGTCTTGGTGATACTGTTGAAGAGACCCAGGACATCATACACGCATATGGGTTTTCCTTAGAATGAATCCTCTGCTTGAACTCTGAAACTAGTTCTCGTATACCTGTGGTTTCACTTACTACTTATTACTAAGCTTGTAAGAGCCATAGGACTTTTGAATAGCATTGATTTTTTCTGAATTATTGCATGATTCTGCCGAAGGGGAATTGGAGTAGGTGACAAATCACTGCACAGGTGGCCTTGCTTCCAGCCCAACATTTGAATTCAGTAATTTCAGATTAAAATGAATTTTCAGGGCAAGGGATACAAAAGTCATCAAAACCAAAACCCATAGCCTGGAGTCTGGTGTTGGGCAGAAGGAGCAAAGATGGTTCCTTTGGTAATTGTGTGTGTACATACAAGAGGCTTATATTGTATTTAGGTTCACCCCATCTTGCTTCTTCATCTACCCCTCCCAGAAGTACTGTCCTCTGCTTGGTCTCCTCAGGTTTTGGTAAAATCCCAATGGTACTGATTCCAGAGCTGATCTGCTAATTATATGCAAGCTAATTCACAGAAAATATTTGGGTTTCAAAATCATTTTTCCTCCAATAATAACTTGCAAGAGGAATAAAAAAATACAACCAATAATAGTAACATTTTTGAACGTACCCAATTAGTAAATTTGTTTTATTTCTGTGTGTGTGTGTGTGTGTGTGTGTGTGTGTGTGAATGACTATATTCAAGGTTGGTAAGTTGCTCTCAATTATTTACTCTTAATTGCTGCTGATAACTGTAGAAAGTGATCTGATAATATGTATTAAGATTTGTCAAAAGTTTGTATTTTTTTTGAACATTGGATTTGGACTAGCAATCCTCAGGATGAATACGAAGAAATTATTAACGAATATTTACCTGTACTTAACAGATTTTCTTTTTTGCCACAGAATATGGGTTAGCAATTTTGAAACTATTTTCTGTGTAAACTAGGACTGAACAAATAAGTAAATAAGTTGCAGGGAATAGTAGGAATATTTCAGATTATTGGAGGAGGGAGTTACAAATACAGAAAGGGCAAAAATTAGAAGAAATTCTATTCTGTTAAGTTGGAATTGGAGGTCATTCCATTTGGAGGTCATAAAACACTCATTTTTAATATATATATATATAGTAATGGATAAACTAATAGATATGGATACAAGTGGAGATGTATGTATGTATACACACATGTACATGGGGATGTATGGGTATATAAATTTATATTTTCCAGCTCTGCAGGTTGAAAAGATCTAGAAGCAACAATACCTCGGTGACTGCATGCATTCCTATCTTGGTCTCAAAATATCATTTCCCCTAAGGAACTAAGACCCCATGGAGAAATAGCTGACCAGGGAAGAGGCAACAAAAAACAAAAAAAGAACATAGATCTGGAACTTCATGTTATGTCTGAAAGTAGGAAGTGCTCAAAGAATAATGGGGATATGCCAAAAGGACATGGGCAACAATCAACTTGAAGGAACTACCACTAGCTAAATCTGGAACACTTTGAGTATCAATCAACCAGTCTGGCCAATTAAATAAAACAGGAACCATAGAGATATAAATAACTAGTTAAGGAGAGGGAAAGTTTCTCCTTCTAGGAGACTGCACCTGAGAAATGCAGAGCTAATGTCAGAATCAGAAAACAACCATTTGGTAACTATCACAGTAACAATGAGTTCAAGGTAAAATAGTCAATAGATACGAAAACCAGGGGGTCACAGTTTTTGAGTAATAGACATTTCCCTTGTTTACAAAATATGTATTAATTACAAAGGGGAAAAGGTATGTTTTCAGCAGAGAAATATGGTGGACATCACCTTAATCAAGGGGTCAAAGTTAACATCCTGGGTCATGAGATAAACCCACATTTCATGGGGAGCCTTATGACATCATGCTCTGAGAAGAAAACGATACTACAATCTACAGTACTCCTGCTATAAATGAGTAACCTGAAATCACTCACAAGAAATCTGGAGTGAAGGACATTTGACATCATGGACCTTTATTCTCTAAAGATGTCAATATTGTGAAAGACAAAGAGCAATTGAGGAACTGTTTCAAAGATTTTATTTATTTGAGGGGCACCTGGGTGGCTCAGTGGCTGAGCATCTGCCTTTAGCTCAGGTCATGATCCCAGGGTCCTAGAGTTGAGTCCCGCATTGGGCTCCCCACAGGGAGCCTGTGTCTTTCTCTGCCTATGTCTCTGCCTCTCTGTCTGTGTCTTTTGTGAATAAATGAGTAAAATTATTTTATTTATTTAAGAGAGAGAGAGAGAGAGGACATGTGTGTGTTAGTGAGTGAGGGGAGGGCCAGAGGGAGAGAATCTGCAGCAGACTCCCCACGGAGTGCATGCAGAGCCCTATGCCAGGTGCGATCTCATGACCTGAGATCATCGCCTGAGCCAAAGCCAAGAGTCCTATGCTTAACTGGCTGAGCCACCTGGGCACCCCTAGGAATTGTTTTAGATTACAGAAAGCCAGAGGGTTATGACAACTGAAGACAATGTGTGATTCAGGATTTTATTTGCTATGAAGACCATTATCAGGACAATTGGAGAAATCTGCACAAATTCTAGAAATTAGACAATATATACTATCAATTTTATATAGGGTTCATATATGTGCTTCTATCAGAGAATACCTGAAATTTTAGGAAATACACACTTAAGCATTTAGGGCTAAAGATGTATCATGCCTGCAAGTTACTTTCAAACAGGAAAGGGAGAAACCTTGGAGGGAAGAAGGGAAGGCAGAGGGGAAAGGGAGAGAAAGAGGGGGTAACGGTAAAGAAGGACTGGGGGAAGAAGAGGAGGCAGGGAGAGAGATCCATAAAGTACACAGAGTACACAGAGACTCGTACTCATGTTACTTGCACTGCCGCTGCCTCTGGGCCCTCCCAGCACACGCATGGTCTCTTCCGCCGCCCCTGGGTTCCCTGTTCCCTTCCCCAACTTCAGTCACTGTCTCAGCTGCTCTCCCATAGTTGGTTATTTTTTATTTGGGGCAGTGGGCATATATGGGGAGGGGGTGCTGTTCTTCCCCGACCTCAGGTCCCAATTGTCCTTACGTTGTTAACTCTACATGCCCCTCTCCTTTAAAACAAGCCAGTTGGGCGTGGTTATAAAAAAAATGTGAATGTGGTGAAATGTTAAAATGTGGGAAATCTAGGTAGATGTATGAAGGGTTTTTTTTGTACTTTCCATCTTGCCTGTAAGTTTAAAAGTAGGTCAAAGTAACAAGTTAAAAAAATGTACTTTTGGTTGGATAATTTTACTTCTAAGAATCTCTCTTTGGTATATAAGAGAACAGATAACAATTGATGTGCAATGTGTTTATTATAGCATTATTTACAATAATACAAAATTAAAAATAGTGGACAATGTAGAATGAGAGAATGTATAAATATTTAGACATAAGCTTTTAAAAACATTAATTAGCAAAATGAAGTTTTTAAGAGCTAAAATTCAGTGCAAGATGCCATAATAATTATAAATATGAACTCAATTATGCAAAAATGTGTATAAACTAAAAAGGAGGTATATAAATATGATGATGGAGCATTTCCTTAAATATGTATGAATTTTCACACTCATTCATAATATATTTCTAGTAAGAAAGAAAAGCATTTTTTCTTATTTCCATAGCTTCTAATTTGAGATTCTGTTTGTTTTGAGCAAAGGTGAAGTTTTCAGTAAAAGAATATGATAGTCAAGGAGACACTTGGTTTCTGCTCAGGCCCTGGCCTCAGGGTGATAGGATCGAGCCCTGTGTCACACTCTACACTTGGCATGAAGTCTGCTTGGGATTCTCTCTCCCTCTCTCTCTGTCCCTCCAACTTGCATGTTCTGTCTCTAAGATAAATAAATAAATCTTAAAATAAAAGAATATGGTCGTTAAAAAATAGAAAAGTTATTTCAATTACAAGATTACCTCACATGTGGGGTACTTTAGAGACCTCAATTTATAAACAATTAGCACACTAATTATAAATTGTAACTTGTCAACACTTCAGTGGTTTAATTAATTTTTACTACATATATTTCGAAGTAATGCGATTACACTTAAGCTTCCTGAAATACACATTTCCTTATTTCAGACAGACAGACAGACAGACCTCCCTTCTACAAAATACATGTACATTATTCATCCTTCTATGATGTGAGATCCAAGGATGGGAAGCGACTTCTGATAAACTGATATGCTCTTTGTAGAGGTTGGAAGACCTCGCCACAGGGATGGTAGTTATGATTTCTTCCTTATTTAAAGAACTTATAAAATTTTGGCAAGGAGAGAACCTGACTAAAAGTCACATAGGGATATTTTAAAGAGTTGCTAGTTATGGGTAATTTGAAACCTTAACAATAGTTGTGAACAACATTAACGTTAAGAACGTTGGGGCAGTATTTCCAAGGCTGGAACCTTTTCTTTGGAAGCAGATATATCTATTATTTATTGAAGATTTCTTCTTCAGAGGTGGTTGGTTCAGGAAATTTTTTGAAATAACAGAGAATGTGCAGAATGTTCCACATTGCTGAAAGAAGATATCAGTAGAGAATTTACAAGAGGAACACCTGTTAAGCAAAATTAAAAATGCCTTGAAATTGGGCTTTATCAAAACCATGTTGGTAAATGAAAGCCAATAATATCAACAACAATGAACATGCATTGAGCATCTACTGTTTACTTAGTGCTTTGCCTGGCTCTCCTCCTTTACTGCTCATTTCTAAACTGGATAGCCTGGAAAAGCTAAAAATAAAAATTGTCTTGCAATGACTTGGTATCATCTTTTATGCTTAGGACCCAAATAGCTCAAGAAAGATAGCCTGGTTGATTTGTTTATGGGAGATAGGAATTGAGTTCAAGCAAGAAATGCCGGAAGTTGGGCTTCAGGTGAGCCAGAGGATTTGGCAAAGGCAGGCATGAGGCAATGTTTCCATTAGGGATGATTGGAAAGAAAGAGGCTGGAAAGGAAATATCCATGGGCTGTTGGATTGCCAAGAAGAACATGACTCACCAACGAGAGATTTGTTATCTGAGCCTCTAAGTCCCTTCTTGAAAAGTAATACTTCTCTTGAGGTGGATTGGACTCAGGGAGAATGAGATGTGAGAATCTGGATGGGTTCCATTTCGAGGGGGAGTGATACCAGACTGCACTCTGCCGCCAGTACTTTAGAGGCAAGGTATTGCGTTTTCCCTGGACTTTGTTACAGATGTACAAGCCTGATGGACAAGTGGAAGCACAGGAGACCAACCATTTCAAACGAGCATATCTTCCAGTGAGCCTTTACTCATGCCTGCAATCTGTCTTTTCTTTCTTCTCTTCCTCCTCCACATTTTTCCCCACATGTCGAAATCCTGCTTTAGTTTAAAGGTTAACCCACAAATACAGTCTCCACTGAAGAATCTTCCCTGATCTGCTCACGAAATGAATTGCTCTCTTCTTGGTGCTTTCATTTCACCTTGTTTATTCTTTTTGTCAAGTCATGTCTTGTGTTGGCATGGCTTCCCTTCTACTGTAGCAATTGCAATTGATGTTGGTTTTGATATTGTGAAAGCTCTTTGAGGGCAGGGACCAAGTCTTACATTATTGTCCCTAGACCATCACTCAATGCCTTGCCCAAATGAAAGATTAATAAGTATATTTTTTGTGTGTGAGGTGGAACTGAAGAGGTCCATCTGTGTGATATGCAATTACATAATGAAGACTGTGAGAAGGGGATAAGAGGCATAGTGTGGGAATAGGTGGGCAAGATAGAGTAGATAAGAGAGCTAAGATTATGAGAAAGAAAAGTCAGCTAGCTACATCATTTACTCTCTTTCCTCTAAAAGGTCTTTGTGAGTTGATTTAAATCAGTAATGGCACTTAAGGCACTGAGAATTAAAGTGAGAACAGCACCACACTGCTGGAAGAATGCTGGATTAAGGCTGAATATCTGCCCATCTGACTTTAAGAGGGCATTTAACTTCCATGTGCCTTTTCCTCCTCACCTGCAAAATAGAGATGAAATACATCCCCTCCCTTTCTACTGATTTGTTGTCAGAATTCATGAGGTCACTACAAAAATGATCTGGATGCTCGGTGTATTCCTTCTCATTGTTGGTTCAGCATTCCCTGGGAGCTGGTTAGAAATGTAGGACCTCAGGCCCCACCCTAGACCTCCTGAATCAGAATCTACATTCTAACAAGGTCTTCAGGCAGTTTGCATGTACTCGAACTGTTTCAGAATTACTGCTCTAAAGGGCTACAGAATATAACATGCAATTGTCAACAAGGTCTGGTGTGTATGTATTGGGGAAAATGAATGTGGACTCAGTTCTGATGACTGAGAATTGGAAAGGGAACCAGACTGGTGAAGGGAAGGGTCCTTGCACCCAGGGATCATACTGGTGTACTGGCAAGGTAGGAAACAAGGGACCTCTTCCGTTGCTTATATAATGGTGGGCATGCCGATCCTCCAGATATGTGTTTCCTTGATGCCAACTTTGCTCAGTACTTTTCCCTGTCCTCTTCTGCCATCAAAACTCATCTATCGTATGTTCTTCTTTTTCAATAAACCTTGTCACGTGAGTGTTAGGTAATATAAACTAAGGACTTAGTGTTAAGTGGTATCTCAGAAATTTGCATTACATGAGAGATCTTCCCAAGATAGTGTTTTCATCCCAAAGAGTTATGTAGGTAGGAAAATTTGGGGTGTCAAGGAAGACTCAAGGGGCCTCATTAAACAACACCATGTTGATCATGGCCGTTAATGACCAGAACTTTGAACATCCCAGGGTGGTAGGGTGATAGTGAGACTACTGGATTTGTATTCATATAGGGCAATAAGATATTGAGAAGTGGCTAAAGGAAGGTTGGAAATGATCATGAGAGCTACTATGCATTAAGCAACTACTGTGTGCTGGGCATCATGCTGGACCTTTTACCTTTACAAAATACTATCCTGTTTCATCCACTTTATAATCCCTATGTTAGCATAGCAGCTGAGGTTTTGGAACATGCACAGGATCACACAGCTAGTGTACAATGGAACCAAGATTGTAATTCAAATTGGATGGATGGCAGAGCTTTCTACTGAAAAGAATGTAAGAAACAAGGCTCTCCAAAGAAGTACCTATGGATATCTAATTTTTGATGCCATAAAAACATAAGTAATAAAATTTAGAAGGACTGGTTAGGATAAAAAAAGTCCCTCTTCATGCTTTATTTCTGTGTGAGACAATAATATTTCATAGTGGAAGTCAAGACTCTGGATAATAACTAAGATACTCTTTAAGCTTTTTCTTGATTTTGTACTTGAAAAATAAAAACAAAAACGATCACCACTTTCATTATAACTTTGTTTTGTCTTTTGGTGAGTTACAAACAGTTCTAGTATAAAGACATGATGAGTTTGAGCTGGAAAAAAATTCCCCCACGTTTATCTGAAGAGGTAAGAAGTTTTGTTACTTACAAAAAGTTTTGTTACTCACAAAAAATCTATCTTGAAGAACAAATTGCACATTCTTTCTACATTTTTAATGATAGATTCTAAAGGACAAATAATTCTAAAGATATTTTTGAGCTTACATAGTTAACAAAGGATAGAGCACCAGTGTATACTTTCTAATAAGTTTTTGGGAAAATTACAATTTTGTATACTTCATGCAGGTATCTACACATTCTACTGTATATAGGATATGACAATTTTAATTTCAGAAGACTAAGATTTTGGAATGATAAAATATTGATAGATTCTATAATAACAGTCCTTGAATTTACTTTTCTTGGTTTCTCGTAGTTACCGTGCTAGGATCTGAAATGCACATGATGTTCTTTCCAACCATTTGGGAAGACAGATGTTTAACTGCTATCTAATAGGGGTCATTTAAAAAAATAGTTGGGCCAAAGCAACAGAAAACCTTTTTGCAAATATAATATATTAGTGCATCTGTTCTAGAGACATCAGATAATTCTCTCTAGCTATATGCTAAATTGAAGGCAGAGAAGATTTCAATTTATAGGGGAAGTAGGAATGTTTCAAAGGGTTAGGAGCATGGATTTAATGTCAGCTACTGCTCCAAGTGCAGCCTCTACTGTCTATGGGAATTTGCACAGGTTATTTAACCCCTAGTTGACCGTCATCCAATGAAATAGTGACAGGAACAGTATCTGTACAATGTAGACAGGATTACTGGGAGAACTGGAGAATGCTTGCTAAGTTTTAGCACAGAACATGGCATATTACAGTCAAGAGAAAGCTACTGTTACTGAAACTTACAAATGTTACATCTGATTATTTACAAGGAAAGGAATTCTGGCTTTAGTTTTATATGGGAGCTCTGGATGAAAATTGGGAGTGAGTTAGAATTAGAATGGTTGGAATATGCTTTAGAACTTGGCCATCCCCAACTGTTTCTATGTTTCTGCTCAATTACCAAGAACTGTGGCTTCATACTGGATCCTGTGAGGTTCTTAAGGCTCAAAAGGCAACAGTCGGGACTTCTTAAGAAAATGGAATTCTGGTAGATTTATTTATTTGTGTTTGTGCCAAGTCCTTTAAGATGCCCTAGAGTTCCACCAAGAATTAGATTTTCAAAGTTCTACCAGCTTGGAGAATTCGAAAACCAATTTCAAGAGGATGATGGGAAATTTGATAAGTAGACCAATATGCAGTGGATAATGTTACCGAACGATCAGCAAAATCTTGGATCAGGCTGTGGTCTGTACTTCTGTTCTTCATTGAAATGTTTCTGCTTTAAAGGCAGGCAATGGTCTTCACTAGGAAGTGATAGACTCTGGGAAAATGATAAATCATACACAAAAGTTTTCATCTTTAGATAATTATGTTTTAAGTATTGTTGTTTATGCATAACAACATGGATGAAATTGTGTCTCCTCAGCAGCTGGTTTGAGTATTTTTTACACTGAGGAAATATGGCCTTTGCTGAGAAGTTACTTTCAGCCAGCTGTGTGGTAAGAGCAAGTGTGGGTCTGGGACAAGTTTTCATACAGAAGAAGGAAGGGACTTTACATTTGTAAGAATCAGAAGCTGGAGTTGAGGCAAGAGGCCAAGAGAGTTTGAGAAGCTATGAGGGTTAGGAAAGATGAGGGAGACAGAGGTGTCCACTGGTTACTTGGAAAAAAGCCCCAATATGAGGCAATCACTGTGGCCTCTGAGGTGTAAGCATCCTCTTTCTCTCATTTAAAAACTTCCATAGAATTTACATTGCTCACCAGTGCTCACAGCTTAAACAGATTCTTTTTGGAGAACACAAAGACGTACTGAGCCTGCCTCAAACTAGGCATGAGGGAAAAATGGAGCCTGTGTGGGAGGAAGCCAACATATGGTACACATAAGTGGCACATGCTAATTGTGGAGAAATGAGAAAATATGGGTGAGTAAAAGAAAAGAAAGGAATTGTCCAGATTTATACCATCCCGAAACAGCTATTCTTAATGTGTTGATGGCTTCTGCTCCTTGTTCTAGATTATTGTGCACATTTGTGTTGTCCTATTATACTTTTCTTAAAAGAAAGTGCTATCCACGCAGTAAATACTGCTTTATAACCTTTTTCATTTGTCTAACAATATGCTGAGGCCATCCCTCTAGCTGCAGGGTATTACTGGTAGAGGTCATGTAAAATTCTCATGTGAGAAACATTGATTTCCAGGCTTTTGCTATGATAGTTACTGGTCTGATCATACCCTGGTGGCTAAATCTTGAACTCTTATCTGGTTATTTCCTTCAGAGAAATTTTGCCTTCTCCTCTTCTTCCTCTCACCGTTTTATTCATCTGTCTATTAACAAGTAGTTGCTGTCTTAGACTGCTAGGGCTGCTGCAACAAAATACCAAACTAGGGCACCTAAATCCCAGACATTTGTGTCAGAGTTTTGGAGACACATGAGTCCCAAATCAAGATGGTGGCAGACTCAGTTCCTAGTAAGAGTTTTCTTCCAGACTTATAGACAGCTAATCTCTCTCTGTGTCCCCACCACACACACACACACACACACACACACACACACACACACACAGCAAGCCAGCTCTTATCTCTTTTCCTCTTCCTTTCTTTTTCATAAAGGTTTTTTTTTTTAAAGAAAGATTTTATTTATTCATGAGAGACACAGAGAGAGAGGCAGAGACATAGGCAGAGGAAGAAGCAGGCTCCCTTTGGGGAACCTGATTTGGGACTCGATCCCAGGATTCTGGGATCACGACCTGAGCCAAAGGCAGATGCTCAACCACTGAGCCACCCAGGTGCCCTTCTTTTCCTCTTCCTATAAAGACACTATTTCTATCATGCTCCCCTCCACCCTAATGACCTCATCACACCGAATTAACTCCCAAAGGACTCGCCTCCAAATAATAGCACATTGAAGGGTAGAGTTTCAACACATAGATTTTGGGATGGACACAAAACATTTAGATCTTAACAACTGATGAATGTGAATGTTTCCTTGGTGTTGGGCCCAAGGGGATACAGATCTGTTGACCTTCTTGTGTAAGACACAGGCAGAAACCAAATAGCCATGCAGAAAGAATAATTTAGGGAACTCATGGAAGATTTCCCTGAAGAAGTAATACTTGAGCTGGGATGTGAAAGATGAACAGGTAATAATTAGGGGAAGATAGAAAGGAAGAAGATCTCAGGGAAAAAAGAATAGTAAGTGTAGAGACTTGAAGACAGAAAGCGTAATGCTAGAACAAAGGGCTAAATGGAGATCAGTATTATGAAAGGAGACATAGCCAGAAGGTTGCCAGGAACTGCTGGTTAAAAAGTATCTAGTATTTCCAGGCCTTATTTTAAGTAAAATTGCCCTTAAGAAATATTATATCACATTTGGTTGTATTACATTTTAAATACTCCACTGAGTTAAGTTATTCCAATGAGAAAATTCAAGTAGAAAACTATTGGACTATGGATATGGATGGTATGGAGGAGGCTGAGCAACCTGAGTGAATCTTCAAGAACATGCAAGAAATCCCACTTTAACAGTATTTGTGACTCCTTTAACAGCCCATAAATAAAAACTCCTCTGCATTGGGCTTGAAAGAGATACATATATCACTAGTGAACAAATCAGGAGTGTAACTAGATGGGCTTAGTCTTATTTGGTAGGTTCTACCAAAGGACCATTTCATCAGTCGCTAATCTTGGGCTGAGTTTTTTCTCAGCCAGCAAAAGTATGGCATCTACAGAGCAAAACAATGTGTACTAAAAGCAAGAATGCTATTGCTCAGTTGACACAACTCCATGACATTGTTGGACAAGGTCCAGGATTAAAACATGATTTCGTGAACATTTCCATGAATTTTTGACATGCTGACAATACTGGTGAAGCTTCTAAGTATTATTTATTGTTCAAATGCCGTATTTGGCAATCACTTTGCTTTGGCTTAGGGCCGCCACTAGTCCACATTTGAGTCTGTGTGAATAGGAAAATGGTACCACCCATGGCCGATGCTTGACTTGGTGATCTTGTATGGTGTCTGCGTGAATTAGGAAAAGGTAAACCTCCCTCTGCCCTCATCAGTGTAGCATCACACCAGGATGTGCAGCTTGGTAAGGGGTCTGTAGGGTACACTTTGGCTTCATTTGCCCCCTTACCCTGCCACCTGTGTATCAGGTACAATCAACAAAAACATGCCAGTGATTTTTGCTTTGCCTTAACCTCATTTTGATGTAAATCATAGCTATGAGGTTGTTGCTTGCCTCATCTTTATTTTGGCCTTTTTTTTTTTCTTTTTTTCAGAAAAAATGGAAAGAAAAGAAAAAAAAGCAAGGTTTAAAAATCACCATTTTTTCTTTTATTTGATTTCCCAATATTTGATCCAGTATCTACCGTGGTCTTATTGTCATATGCATGACAATTGATCATATTGCATGAATAATTTATTTCCACAGGGGAAGTCTGCAGACTTGATCTATTTTTACTTCTGATTAAGCAGACAGTTGATTTTCAAGTCTTCTTTGCCTTTTTAAAAAGATTTTATTTATTTATTCATGAGAGACACACGGAGAGAGGCAGAGACATAGGCAGAGGGAGAAGCATATTCCCCATAGGGAGCCTGATGTGGGACTCGATCCCAGGACCCCGGTATCACATCCTGAGCTGAAGGCAGACACTCAACTGCTGAGCCACCCAGGCATCCCTCAAATCTTCTTTTTTTAAAGAGTGCTGAGTTACACTACACTCAAAGTACAACTTCACTTTGCAGATGCTTTTCTGGCTTTATCTTTCTGTTTGTTATTGGTCTAGAAGGACCCCAATTTATGGCTCTTTATTTATGCTTCTAGAAAGCTGATAGCAGTCTAAAGAGAACATACTTTGTTTTTGAAATTGTTTTTAAAAATTATGTTAGGGACCCCTGGGTAGCTCAGCAGTTTAGCACCTGCCTTCAGCCCAGGACATGATCCTGGAATCCCGGGATCGAGTCTCACATCAGGCTCCCTGCATGGAGCCTGCTTCTCCCTCTGCCTATGTCTCTTCTGCCTCTCTCTCTCTCTCTGTGTGTCTCTCATGAATAAATAAATAAAATCTTTAAAATAAAAAAATAAAAAATAAAATAAATAAAATTATTTTAATTGCTACACAACTAATGGAGGAAAACCTAAACGGTTTCCTAGGTAAGTTCTCCTCTCAAACTACTGTGCCCAGGGTAGCAACAAGGGAAAATAGGGCACTTCATTGACTCCATTTCCATTTGTTCTGAATTGTCCTTCTCAAGCATACAGCCATTATTCACTCCAAATATTGGCCCAGTTCAGGCCAATCATTAAATCAAGTTAGGCGCCAAATTTATGACAACTGTTCAAGAAAACAGCGAGCTGGTTCTGTGCAATCAGAAGAGATCGTGTGCTGAGCACAGAAACTTCTAGACACACACCATTTCATGGAAACTTGGTCTGCCCAAGGATTTCCTTTGTGCTCCTCAATGCTGCTTGAATCATTCTTTAGCAATTTAAGTTTACTCCTCTCTTTTCGAACAGTGCCTTTTCCACTTAAAGGAGACATGATCTTTTTCTCTCACATCCGTTTTCAAGATAAACAAAAAGAGATTTCTTTCTCACAATGTGCCAAGCTTTGTTGGCAATAAAAATAAAGAGAGAAAGCAATATAAATAAATACAACAATTATTTAAAGGAGGAGGGGTGATATGTAGGAAGCAAACTGCAAGTGTGTCAGGAGGCAGTTGAGGAGTGGCACACACACCAGGCGAGCTCTGGGGTTTCACACAGAAGAAGGGTTCATCAATAATTTCACCCCATAAATACCTCAACTCCTGTCTTGTTCTGTGAGGCCACACTGACAGGATATTCTACAGCCTAGAGCTGCCTTCTGTAAATTTATTTTCCTTCTAGTTAAATGGCAAGGAAAGCAGGCTGGGTTTAGGAAATGTGGGGTTTTGTCTCAGCTCTACCATTAACTTGTGTTTTAGTCAGCTATTGCCTTAATTATGCTGCAAAACAAACCACCCAAAATCTCAGTGGCATGCAACCATAAGCATTCATTTCTGGCTCACCGGACCATGGGTTGGCAGGCACAGCCCTGCTTCTGGCTGTGAGTCTATGGGTCAGCTGGGGTGGCCCTGCTCCAGGCTGCCAGTCAAAGTGAAGCTTACTCCAAGGTCTCTCACGTGGGGCCACGCTGAAGGGGCAGCAGCTACCCAAGTCATATTCATCCCACAGAGCAGATGAGAAACTCCTGAAGGGCCAGTGGGAACACATGATTCCCCTAATGGTCTATGCTTGGAATTGTTTCCACCTTCATTGACCTTTCTTCTTCAATTGGCTAAACTAAGTCATCTGGACAAATATAAAATCAAAGAAGGGGGTAGGGGTGAGGAGTGAGTACTGGCTGAACAGTGGAATTTGCCATGATTTGATTTCAGGTAACAACTGCATTTCTCTTTCTAAAATTTGTGAAATAAGGCTTTGGATCACATAGGCAGGGAGATCATTGAGGTAACAATGGTTATTAATTACTTGTTTAAAAAGTCAGAATTAGGAGTGCCTGGGTGGCTCAGTCACTTAAGCACCTACCTGCCTTCAGCTCAGGTTATAGTCTCAGGGTCCTGGGATGGAGCTCTGGGCATCCAGCTCCCTGCTCAGTGGGGAGTCTGCTTCTCCATCTCCCTCTGCCCCTCCCTCTACTCGTGCTCTCTTTCTCAAATAAACAAAAATATTTTTTAAAAAGTCAGAATTAAGTATACTTAGTGATATCGATAAAAATCTGAATATATTATTTTTTTAAAGATTTATTTATTTTAGAGAGAAAGAGCACAAGTGAAAGGGGCAGAGGAAGAGGAAGAGAGAATCTCAAGTAGATACTGTGCTGAGTGCAGAGCCTCACACAGGGCTTGCTCTCACAGCCCTGAGATCAGCACCTGAAATCAAGGGTTGGACACCTTACTAACTGCGCCACCCAAGCACCCCACGTTGAGGATATTATTAAATATTAGAATGTCAATGAGAAAGTTGCCATTGGTTTCTAACATCCTGAATTTTTCTTTTCTTTTCTTTTTTTTCCTGAGTTTTTCTATTCAAGCCCACTGGAGAAGTAACCTCACTGAGGAGCAAAAGCAGCCAGGTTACACAGTGACAATCTCCCACATCCACCCCAGGGTTTCTGTTACCGGGCTCAATCAGAGGTCAGCAAACCATGGCCCATAGTCCAAGTTTGTTTTTTGTACAGCCTGTAAGCTAAGGATGGTTTTAAGTTTTTTACATGCTTTCTTTTAAAAAAGAAAATAATATTTTGGCAAATGTGAAAATAAATAAAATTCAAATTTCAGTGGCCATAAAAAAAAATCTTCCTTAGAACTAGCCAGGCTCATCTGTTTATCTATTATTTCTTCTTTTGTGCTATGGCAGCAGAGTTGAGTAGTTATAACAGAGACCATAGGGCCAGAAAAGCTGAAAATATTTCCTCTATGTACCCTGGCCCATGAGATTTGCCAGCATCTGGACCAAATGATTCTCCCAAACCTAAAATGCTGTAATTGTGGGAAGCCTGGGTGACTCAGTGGTTGAGCATCTGCCTTTGGATCAGGTCATGATCCTGGGGTCCTGGGATCGAGTCCCACATCAGTCTCCTCACAAGGAGCCTGCTTCTCTCTCTGCCTATGTTTCTGCCTCTCTCTGTGTCTCTCATGAATAAATAAAAAAAGAAAAGAAAAAAGCTATAATTGCATATTGTTCTTAGAAGGTTTGAGGCCTAACCATTCCGTATCATGGACATAGTATCTAATGGGTCCCTTTGCCTCCCCTGAATCTGCATCACCCCGAGAAGGCAGGAGGCTCAAATGTAGTGATCCCTGACTCTCCCTCAACACTTTCCAGACAGAGATGGCAATGCAGACCGATCAGCTTCTGTAATGAAGAAAGAAATACCTCCTTTTTGCTGCCTACGTAAAATTTCATCTTTTTCTCCCTAGGTGTTTCTTGACACTGGCTGGAGTTCAATATCCAGCTAGTCAATGGTCCATGGAGTGTGCCTCCAAGACATTCCCATCTATACTTCCTGTGGCATTTTGAATAATGCCAAAAATGGATCTTGAAGTTCCTCTCTTGACATTGATTTACATTTCGTGTTGGTTGATGCTATTTTTTATTGTTTTTCACACACATTTGTTTTAAACCTTCATAAGCTTAGATTTTGATTTAATTTTGGTTTTATAAAAATAAATGTCATCCCACAAGGGGAGATAGCTTTTGTTATAAACACACATGTGTAGGACTGTAAAACTTAATGAAATTCACAACCAAACGTTATAATAAAATGGCCTTGGGACAGAAACAATCTGATCAGCCTCCAGTGAGTCACAGATGATCGGCTGGAATCGCACACAGGTGGCTGAGGGCACAAGGCCGCTGGCGTCTTGCCTCACAACACACAGGGGACGTGCATTTTATGACCCGACTCTACGTGCCCTGTCGTGCTTTATTGTTTGCATATTTCTGTTTAAACCTGCCCTGGCAATGTAGCTGCATAGAAATTACAGTCTGCGAAACCACACTCATTAGAAGAAGTTAGCAAATATTTCATTGCCCGAGAAAGGACCAGTTTCTTTGCAGAGCAGCATCCAGATGAGGTAACTCAGCCTTTGGGGGCCCTGACTAGAGTTTGCAGCTTTGAAAAAGAGCACAAAGAACTCCCCTTCCTGCTTACTTGTCTTTAAGTCTTTTTTTTTTTTTTTTTTGTAATTCTGTGGGGAAATGGAAAGTTTTCTATAATTTGGGCTATATGCTTTATTGAATTGGACAGAGTCATTGAGAAAGTGGACATGACTTTTAGTTAATGACTAGAAATATCTGAGCAGCTTTGGGGAGTAGCAGTATGGAGACAGCTTCCCAATCTTCCATTCCAAAATTAAATCATGAGCTCTATTACAAATCTTGGGAGGTGTTGCAAGCTCGCTGAATTTATCTGGGGGCCCATTTACAGTACTTGGTTGTGTACTGATGCTGACCAAGCCAGCAGTGGGGTAGAGGCGTACATTCTAAGAAAGATAACACAGGCCTTATCATGGCATTGACTGATGCTACAAAGGGAAGTATACGGAATCATCAGTTATAAGAGGCTGTCTGTGACACAGAAAAATCTACCCAGTTTGAAAATAAATGCGTAAACACTATTGCATTATTTTGCATAAACACTATTGCATTATTTGAAAACCTGGGTTTTTGGAATTATACCAATGGTGGCCCCACTACTACCAGTAATCACTTCTAAGGGTATCTGCAACCCTTTTCTGGATGGCATTAAGATGGAAGAATGGTCAAGAGCAGGCTCTGGAACCAGACCACCAGGGATTGAATCTTGGTCTTCCCTGTAAGAGCTCTGTGACCTTGAGTGACTTACCTAATATCTCTGTGCTTCTGTCTCCTTCATAGAAAAACAGAGATAATAACAGCACCTACCCAGAGGGTTACTGTGGTGATTCAGTAAATTAATCCATGAAAAGAGCTTCACACAGTGTCTTGCACATAGGAAGTGCTTTACTGATATTAGCCATTATTAATGGCTAATATATTTGGTGTATATGTTTGTACAACCACTTAGGCATCTACAATCATAAAGTTATTTAAGAAGAAAGAGGGATGAGAACTCACATTTATTGCATACCATGGGCTAGGTCTTAGCACATTACTCTCTGTTTATTGTCTTATGTATTTCTTCTAATGGTCATACATTGGTAGATACAGATGAGAAAACAAATTCTAAGAAGGCAATGAACTCAGAAAGTGCCCCTCAGCTGTATGTTGGTAGAGCTAGTGTCAGCCACTTACCGATCTACACCTGGTTAAAGAGCTCAAGCTTTGGGTTTAATTCCTGCCTTTGTCTCCTACTAACTGATCTTGGACAGTTTAACCTCTTTAAACTTCATTTTCTCCCTGAAAAAAGTGGATAATGATAGAAAGTACATCACAGGTACACCATAAATATGAACACCCATGAACATGTAGTACCCAGTACTAGAAAGATAGTCATCGATCACCACTAGCAGTGTAACAGGACACGTGCATGTCCGTTGGCTCTCTGTTTCCCCATCACAACATTTATCGTGTGGTTGGTTAGTCCACCCATCATCACTACAACAGTGTGATCTGTAGAACAGAGGTGACCCAGAATATAGTCATCACCATGTGTTCTCAATTCCTGGGACAAAGGTTTTAGCTCATGTCAGTTATTCAATAAATACACTAAATGGTTGTTGAATGGCTAAATAAATCCATTTTTACATTTAAGTTACCCATTCTTATGTTTTCCTTGAAGGTATGAAAAAAAGGCACATACTTAGAGCGGAATGTTATTCATCCTTAACAAAGAAGGAACCTCTGCCATCTAAGGCTCCAGGGACTAACCTGGAGGACCTCTTGCTAAGTGGAAAAAGCCAGTCCCAGAAGAATAAATACCATAACACTTACATGTGGTATCTCAAATACAGATACTTATAGGATGTATTTAAAACTCGTCAAACTCCTAGAAGCAGAGATTAGAATGGTGTTCTCCAGGGACTGTGGGGAGGAGGAAATGGGGTGTGACTTTTCAATGGGTAGAAAGTCTTAGGTATGCAGATCTAAGTTCTAGAGATCTACCGTAAAATATTATGCCTACAGCTAATAATTGTATTACACATTCACAAATTTGTCAAGAGTGTAAATCTCATGTTAAATGTTCTTACCACAACATCTTAAAAAAAAAAAAAAAAAAAGCTACCAGAACTGACATTTGTGAAATAGTTCCCATTAGTTTCAAGGGAACTTTGCCCAAGAAAATATTTCTAATTCCTTCCTTCCATAATTTGGCTTGAAGAACTGACCTTTATGGATGATCCGAATAAGTCTTTTTGCTCTTTGAAAAAAGAGGGGTAGTGACAGAAACAGGAAGCTCTTGCCAGCCTGGCACTTTCAAGACAATGCTTAATGACATGGCACCTTCACTACTAACGGGCTACCACCATTAGCTCTTTTTTTGTGCAGCAAGTTATACCGAGACCTTTGAAACAATGTCCTATTTAACCCTCCCACCAACTCTTTGAATGAGAATTCTCATTTCTATTTTCTCAATGAAAAAGGACTGATGTTCAGAGAGTTTAAGTGACTTGCCCAAGGTCACGCAGCAGGAATACGTGGAGAGCGTGGGCTGGAAGGCAACTCTGTCTGATTCTAGAACTATAATACCCTTCGGTCTCTCCCTATTTTCCCAATTCTATGAATATTTATCGAGTACCTACCATTAAGTAAGTAGGTATCTTTAAAGAGGTTTGTGTCAGACACAAAATGAGTGCTGTGTGTTTGATAAATCAAGAAATACATCAGTTCTGGGCTTTCCTGGAATATAGCAATGAATGAAGCACCTCACAATCCCTGCTCCTGTGAAGCTTACATATAATGGAGGAGATAAGTGATGAACAGTGGACATAAACAAGTAGTAGAGTAGGATAGAAGGTCACAGATGCTATGGAAGGATTAAAGCCGGGTATGGGAGATCCAATGGGGATGTTCATAGGGGTAGTGGTCTGCACGCAGTATTTAGTGTGGTGCTCAGGGCGGGACTCCTGGAGAGGGCTCTTGAGTGAAGGTCACCCATCTGAGGGAACGGTACTCCTGATGGGGAGCAGTAGAGCAGTGACTGGGGATGATTGAGGAACTATAAGGAAGCCAGCGGGCCTGGGCTGGAGTCAGAAAGGGCTAGAGTAGCAGAACATGAAGTCAGAAGGAGGAGGGGGTGAGGGTGGTAGGCAGTCTAGGATATTCCAGTCAAAGCTGCTTGGCTTAAGATCCCACCGCCCCGACCCCTACTGGCTGGTCTATTATTTGCAATTCTTGCTTGGGGACATTTAGAAGGTCTCAATAGCCACTTTCAGTGTTTGACATCTGTGGGGGGGAGGAGGAGGGCGAGTCAAGATAGAATGCAAAGGCGCCGGCTGGTCAGCAGGGTCTGCTCAACCCAGGAACATTAGATCCTGCAAAGGGCAGAGGTTATTTGGGTGGCTGCAAACCTATAACATCTGTCAACCATGCACAGATAAAGGGTCAAAATGGTATGAAAAAATGAATATGCAACAGAGGGAAGGGCTCTCCGGGAAGAATAAAAGGCTGAGCAACAACAAGAAATATAAATAGGTGTGTGTGTGTGTGTGTGTGTGCATATTTAATTCAATTGAAACACTGTGTAGTAACTGCCTGCTATGAGCAAGTCACAATGGGGAACACAAGAAAAAAATCTGTGACATGGAAACTTTTTTCAGGCATCCTGAAAGACTAGACAGGGCATTGTCATTTGGAGTCAAGAGCAAAGATTGGCAATTTTTTTCTCTGAAGGGCCAGAGAGTAAGTTGGGCTCGTGGGCCTATGGCCTCTGTTGAACTACTTAACTCAGCTGCTGTGGCAGGAAAGCAGCCATGGACAAAGGATTCACAAGTAGGCGTGGCTACGTTCCAATAAAACTTTATTTATGAAAACTGGCAGTAGTCCCAATTTGGCACATGGGCTGCACTTTGCTGTGCCCTGAGCTGGAGACTTGGCTCACTTCTGCAGAAGTGCCTACTCACGGACTGTCCCTACTTGCTGCCAGGACCATGTTAAGTGCTTCTCCTACTAATCCTAACATAATTCTTTCAGCATAAATATTATGATCTCTATTTTGTAGATGAAGAAAGAGAGGCTCTGTTCAGAGAGGGTAAGGAAATTAACTAGGGTCACACAGTGATTAAGGTGCAGAACTGAAAAGCCGGTTCATGGAACACTATTCCTCATAGCATGTCCTTTCTGTCAAAACACACGGAACCTCAACAGAAAAGACACACAGATAATAATCAGACGTTTAGCCCTTTGTGCAAAACATGGAAAACCAAATGGAATGAAACTGAGATTTTAGTCGCTGTGTATTCTAACATTTACAATGTCCATTTTACTTGTGGGTAAGGAAAAAAAAAAGACATGTTCCGACTTTGCCTTCTTTGGTGTGTGTGTGAACTTCCCTCCTGAGATTTCAAAGCTGCTTGGCTCTGAGGTTCTGCATTTCTCTTGGAAACAATCTGTGCCTTTATGAATGCCAGAGGGGGCTTTTAGGCCGCCGAGGGATAAAGGAACTCTGCCCTTGTCCTGTGCAGCAGACTGGCAGACTCAAGAATAAAGGGGGGTGTGGAACGAAGTGCAAAATGACTCCTTGAGTCACGTGAAAAATTAGAATTTGTACAGAAGTGAGGCCACTGCCACATCCTGCTCTCTCTGTTCTTCCATGGATCCTACTCCCTGTGCACTGAGAACATGAGCCTTCTTTCTGTCCACAAATTACATGCCAAGCTCAGTCCTGAATCATGGCCTTTATGCGTGTTCCCTCTGCCTGGAATGCTCTGCCCCAAGATTCTCACATGCCCGGCGACTCAGGTCTTGGCTCAATCATTTCATCTTCAGAGAAACTTTCCAGAGCTCCTAGTCTCAATGTCCCAACCTCAGGCCTTTCTCTATCACGTTAGCCTCTACTTGTTCTTGTCCATTCATTTGTGTGCTTTTTATCTTGTTTCCTCTGATGAGATCACACACTCTATGGAAACAGAGATCTTGCCTACTTCGTTCATCACTGCCCACAGTGCCTGGGACAGTGTCTAACACAGAGAGGGCATTTGTAGGATGTTTATTGAATGAATATGTGATCAACCACTGGAGCCAAGCATCTGTATTGAGTGTTTATCCTCTGGCCAGCACTGCCCTGAGTCTTCACATAAATTTTCTCACTGATCTTCTCTGCAACTCAAATTCCTCAAGAAATGCTGATTTATTTCCATTTTATGGATGGTAGAGTGGAGACCTGGAAAAGTGAGCCCTGCAGGTGCACAGCTACCTGACTGGTATGTGGTGGGGCCACGATTTTCACTCAAGCCCATTTGACTTTGAAGCCACCATTTGCAAGATATGGGGGAACTGGAAGATTGAACGACACATATTTATTACCCTCAAGGATAATGAAAATGTTCTAACTGGCAGAGAGTCAGGTCAAGAAAGATAACAGAACTACACCAGCCTCACTTTCTTAGAGAGCCTACGTGAGGGTGAAGGAATTGTCATCTGTGTCCAATTCAAAGAAATGTTCGAGAAGGAACAGCCGGCAGACCGTCTGCCCGTTTCCGTGGAAGTCCACGGAAGAGCACAAGGGCATGGCTTGTTCTCCTGTCCCAGGGGAGGTGGCACTTTTGTCATTTGGCCTTGCAGCATTTTCAAGGTGAGTTATTAAAGAAATGACTTTCAGGGGAGACTGGAAATCTCAATGGGGAGCCCTACTTCTCCACCCAGCGTGGAGTGCCTAAGTTCTGCTTTGGGTGTGACAGTCATCACCTCTGCCTGTTAGGGGGTTGTATTAAGAAGTGACACTTAACAAAGGCATCTCCAATTCCACCACTTCCATTTGGGCTTTTGGCACATTTGCTTTGAGTTTCCGGCTTTGATGTTGGGCCTGGTTCAGCCGGCTCTGGGGTTGGGGAGTGAGAGCTGCAGTGAGCAGGAGGGAGGCTCTGTGTTTGAACTGGCACAGTGATTGATTAACCCTTTCTGCAGCTTCTCTGGTGAAAAATAGATGGCTGGGCAAAGCAGGCTCCAGATGGCCACAGGATGTAGGCTACATTTCCTGAGATGCTGATCTGGGGGGTTGTATGCTCTGCAACAGATTGAGTTTGACATGTGGCCATACTAGCATGTGAACCCCGGGAAGACTGGTTTCCTGGAGTGCCTTTGAGTAGTTTGGGAGTGGAGATTTCCTTCTATCCACAAATTTCAATCTCAGGGTAGCTCTGGTCCCCTCACAGCACACAAAGCAATCCAAAAAGAAGGGACAAAAATAAACTCTCAAATAAAGCCTGTTTACAGCTTATTTTGGTCTTGGTTCTTTGTTTTGCATTTTGTAAACTCCACTGTCAATTAGGTGAAGAGAAAGAAAGAAAAGGAAAGGAACTGGAGGAGGGAAGGAAAGAAAGAAGGAAGGAGACTACGATACTAATTTTAAATAATTGGCCTTCTAAAGAAGTTTGTGAAACACAACACTGTTGCCATAACATTCAGTGAGTAGAGCAATATTTTCATTTCTGGAACATCATTTAATATTTTAAGGCAAGAGATACGTGCTCTCTTCTCCCCCATTTATTATTATTATTGCAAACACTTATTCTGGGGTAAAGTCAAAGAAGCCAGCTCTATTCTCTTAAATGAAAAAGAAGGCAGTGTTCACAGGCATGTTTTTAATCAGACTTGTTTTATTTTATTTATTGTTTTTGCCAATTACCAAAAGTTGCTAGTTCTTTCAAGGAAGAGAAAGTACCATGTGAAATGAGATTCTGTTCTCTCTGCTGCTTTATCCACAGGCCTAGTCTTTACAGCTACTCATTCTGAGAATGGGAGACTTGGTTATCTGCCATCATGACACCAGTTTGGACCCCTGGGACCAACGGCAGCCACCAGGCCAAGCTCCTCACCCAACCCTTGGTTGGGTTGAAATCAAACCAAAAAACAGAACAAGTATGCCTTGCTCCATTTCATAAGTATGTTTGTAGTGGGAAACTGGATGCAAATGTACAGAATGGTTCAATATGAATGTGGGCATATGTTAAAAAAAAAAAAAGCCAGTAATACAAGGCATCAGTTGTTAACAGTAACTCAAGCTGTGCCATTTGATGAGAGCACATTCAGCCTCAGCTATCAGATATGTGAATTTTAGCCCGCTCATCATTTCCTCTGATTAGTGCCAGAGAGAAATTGTTATGTCTATTAGGCCCAGGCAAACTTGCTTTGATGCTGTGAGAATGGGGCTCAACAAGATGTGAACTCAGGCTGCCATTCTCCCATTTCTCACCCATGGCAGACATCACTAATTGATTATGGCACTCTTTCCTACTGAGGTCCTGAGGCCTCAGAATCTTGTCAAAGTGAGGTGCCATGTAGTTAGTCCACCAGTATTGGAATTGTCATCACATGAAAATCTACTAGGGCCACCTCCAGGTGATACAATATTATTCTGCATTTTTGACAACTCTCTGCCATTAACAAATATTCCTCCTACTTGTACCCTCATTAATTCCCTCTCCTTGAGTGTGGGCTAGACTTAGCACTCCATTCTAATGAGCAGAATATGGCAAAAGTAGGGCGCCTGTTGGCTCAGTCAGTTAAGCGTCTGCCTTTGGCTCAGGTCATGATCCTGCAGTCCTGGGATCAAGCTCTGTGTCAGGCTCCCTGCTCAGTGGAGAGCCTGCTTCTTCCTCTGCCTGCAGCTCTCCCTGCTTATGCTGTCTCTGTTAAATAAATAACATCTTTAAAAAAGAATATGGCAAAAGTGATGATGGGATGTCACATGTGAGACTGGGTGACAAAAGACTGTGACTTTCTGACTTTCTTTCAGAGTGCCTTGCTGGCACTCTGCTCTTGCCCTCTCACACTGAGGAAACCAGCTGCCATATTGTGAGTGGAGTCATGGAGAGGCCCAGTGACAAGGAACCAGAAGACGCCTCTAGTCAATAGCTCACAGGGAACTAAGATCCTCAGTCTAAAAGACAATAAGTGAATTTTGCAAAAATCCATGTGAGCAATCTTGGAAGTGGATGTCTCCCCAGCAGGACTTTGACATGACTGGAGCTTTGGCAGACCCTTTCACAGCTGCCAGAGGATCCAGATTTCTCACTTGCAGCAATTATGAGATAATAAATACAGTTGCTTGAAGGCTGCTCAATACTGGGCTGATATGTTACACAGCAAGGGATAGCTCATGCAGTAAGATTTTAGCAGACTCCATGAAAGGAAGGAGGCAAGGATCAAGGGGACTTGTTCAAATAAGGAAACTGAGGCTCTGAAAGGAAATTCAAATTTTTCTGGTATGGAAAATACTTAAAAGCACATCACACCTCTGTGTTGAGCTACTTGGCTTCAGGATGATTCTGTCATTCTTATCCAACATTTACTGCATGTTTAGTCCAAGTATGGCCCCTCATGGGATCTTGGAGAAACAAAGAAGCAAGTCCTACTGTCCGTCCTTAGATATTTCAGGGTTAGGACAGAGGTGCTAGAAGATAAGAACATTAGGTAATATCAGCGTAGTGGGCATGGACTGTTTTCATCTGCTCAGCAACCATCCTTGTTCCTTTAGTTTCAGCAGGCTGACTTTTCTTGAGGAAACCACCCTGAACATTCCCAGGCCGTTTGATCTGGGTGGATCTGACCGTCATCTCAGGTTAGATCTGACAGTGAGGTTGCTGCTAACTTGGTGAGTAGAAACTTAGGGATGTTGGTGACCATCTTTGCTTCTACATGGGGACTTTTAGACTGAATCACACAAAACAGCAGAAAGCAAAGCCGATAGAAGGAAAGAAGCCCATCCCTGAGAAATCCTTCCACCACCTTTCTCCAACTGCTCTTGAACTGCATCTCTCAGTTCTGCTAACCAATAAATCCTGCCCCCCTTTTTTCCTTAACCTTATGCCTGTTTGAATTGGGTTTCTGTAACTTGAAACTGAATTATTTAGGAATAATGCAATATGAAAGATGTGAAAATGGAGGCATTTTAATGAGCTAGTCCTGTAAAAGTGGCTTTGAAATGGGCCTGGACTAGCGGGAAGACAGGATCATAAACAGTTTTCTAGGTTGCTAAGAACATTGGAGACAACTCAGATATTCAAAGAAAAAAAAAAAGGCATGACTTCTGATTTGAATTCTATGAATGACTTGTGGTCCACCTACACTCACAGAGAAAATGAGCCAGGATATTAATAATGTTCATTCATTCAGCAAGTATTTATAAAGTATTGATTACATGCAGGAACTATTGGGGCACTGGGGATGCAGTGACAAAACAAAGGATCTGTGCTTGTGGAGTATGGGAGAGTCAAGTCAGTGTGGAAGGGAGATGAGAAATAAATCCGTCAGTGTATGATGAGGCTGGTGGTGACAAGTAGCAGGAGAGAACAAGCAAATAATGGCTAGATAGGGATGAGGGGGGTTAGGAGTATGAGTGATGCTGTTGATACAGAGATCAGAAAAAAGATCTATGGTAGCATGCACATGGGAGCAGACACATGAATGAAATGTGGGATGATCCATGCAAGTGGGAGGGTACTGTAGGCAGAGGGAAGGGTAAGTGCAAAGGCTCTTGGTTGGGATAGAATATTTGGTATCTTTGGGGACAGCTATAGGGCCTGTGTGTCAGGGAGAAGTGGGAAAGAAGGAAGGGGAAATAAGCTGAGGTTGGGAGAGGTCTGATCACATTGGGCCTGCAGGCCATCGTGATGATGTGAGTTTTTACAGTGAAAGCAATGGGCAACCACGCTCAGAATTACTAGGCTGTCTCTGGCTGCCCTATTGAGAAAGGACTGTCAGGCAACAGAGGTGGAAACAAAAGACCAATATAGAAACTATTGCAACAGTCTTGGCAAGAACTGATGGTGATTAATAGTGTTGGATTCTAAATATATTTTGAAGGTAGAATCTATATAAGATTTGCTGATGCATTCGATACAGCACATAAGAAAAACTGTGTTGTGTAGGAAGAATAAAGGGAAGGGTAGAAGGTACTTTCAGTAAGACAGAGAAGACTGGAAAAGAAGAGTTTGGCTTGGATCTTCTCAGTGTACAGTGCTTGTTAGACACTCGAGTGACGAATCAGGTGGTGGGTGGATGTGTAAGTCCAGAGAGCAAGGGAAGGTCTAGGGTGGAGATGAGCATTTGGGAGACACAACAGACAGAGGTATTTAAAAGTGGGACTGGATGAAATTACCTAGGGAGTAAATATAGACAGAGGACAGAAGAGGTTCAATGGGCTCCAAAGATACTGCCTCATTTAGAGGTTGGGAAGAAGAGGAAGCTGCTGGAAAAAAAAAAAAAGTGAGACAAAGTTTGATCCATGGTGTTGTGTAATCACCCTCAAAACAAAAGCACTAATCTTCGTGCTTCTGTTTTACTTAATATCACTTCCCTTTCACTTAATAAAGCACTTTCTCATTAAACACTAGGAAAGTTAGACTATAAACACACAGAATCACTATAGCAGTTTTCTTATTCAAGATAAATTTTAACCAAGGCATAGGACACAGACTTTAAAGAAAATACAGGGTTTCTATTGCAATGAATTTGGAATGCAGCTTGAAGGGCAGGTGCAGCTTGGGGGAAACTGAGGCAAGTTTCAAGGAATCATGTGAGGAGTCAAAACCATGAAGACAGGCAAATCTGAAATCAGGAGACTCCCAGATCTGGGTCAAACAAACAATGAGCAAGAAGTAAATTAGATAAAAATCTTGCCATTCCAAGATCCTGAAATAGAAGGTGGGAAGTCCAAATCCAGGTACCCATCAGATCCTCAGAACATGAGTAGAGATAGCAGTTGAATAGATGATTAAGTAACATCAAATAATTCATTAAATTACATCTGGTATTTATGGGGCTTCGTCTTGCCTTATTCAGGTTACTTTCTTTTCTTTCATTTGGAGAAAGAAGCTAATTATTAAAGCAGAACAAGTCTGGGGGTTTGTAGGTAGAGATACTTGGAAGTCTTTGGATAGAGGGAAAACTGACTGGAGAGAAAAGTGTCCATTGACATGGACATCTGGTCAACCAAGCAGGACAGTGCTGTTGTCATTCACAGCTCTCCACTACATATAGGACTGATAGACCTGGACCCCTGAAAGCACCTATAAGGCAGCCTCTGTCTTCACCTTTTCTGTACCTTACTTGGTGCTTAGCAGTGTGTTATTGTGCAATGACCATGGGCTTTAAGCCATCTGACTTAAATAGTTTTTAGTAGCTCAGACAGCTTTTATTCTGTATGTTTGTTGGGGCCTCCTTTTCCTCCACAGATTGGCTTTATCACCCATTCACCTAGAATGCCAATTTCCTCACCCACGAACACTATAAATAACAACAACAACAGCAACAACAACAATCAACATGGCAAAGTGCCCTCCATGTGTCCAGCACTGAGCTAATGACTGACTTATTTTATACTTATCACTTCCCTGTTTTACAGATGGAGAAGTTGAGACTCAGCAAACATAAGTGATGTGCCGAGGTTCCCACAGCTAGTGAGGAAGGAAGCTTCAGTGAAACCTAGAGCTTTTTGCTGGCATCCTGACACAGTGTCAGTGGTATGTGGGTAAGGGCTAGGTGAGGTGGGGCTAGATGGATAGTTTTGAATGAGGGGCTGCCTGGCCACGGGGGCCAAAGTAGGTATTAAGCAAAAACTGATGGCAGTGCTGATTTGGACACATCTCACGAATGGAGTGCATCTTGGAGTAGAATATCCACCTAGCAAAAGAAATGTCTTGATGACTTAGGTGGGTTGTGGAATTGGGGTGGGTGGGGTACAGTATTCTTTCTGGTCTTAGGGTCTGTGATCAACAGCCTCAGTCCCCTAGAGGAAGAAGGTGGTAAACACCCATTTACTGAGCATCTGTCAAACTGAGTGGCCACTGAGCAAAGTACTTCCCATGTGTGGTTTTCAGTATCTTCCTAGAACAATTCAGTAGGGTCGTTATCAGTCCCCCTATGATACAGATGAAGAGACTTAGACTCAGGTGAATTACCAGGCTTGTCCAGTATGGAAAGAGATGAAGTCAGTTTGCTCCAGACTGTGCTCTTTCTCATATTCCTGGGGAAAAGGTATTCTTTTTCCTGTCCTTAAAAACCAGTACAAAACCAGATGTGTGTTTTCTTGCCACTTGATATCTTCTGTAATAGTTTCCCTTTTCCTTCCCAACCCTTCCAAACATTTCTGGGGAACATACGAATCATGCAGGCCAATATTTCTTTCCTTCCCTCCTGTTTCCTCTCCTCTCTGAGTCTCTGAAGCACATTTGAAACTTGTCCTCATTCCCTTCCCCCAAAGTGAAAGTTGCTGTCTTTTGGTTAACTCAGAACTGCAGGGATAAATTCTTGGGAAAGTCATGTGCTTTTTATTATTATGTTGTTTATTCATGTACTTGAAACACATTTATATTGTTAGGCTATTCGTGGAATAAAACATTCGGATGAAAAAACAAACCAGCAAGTTTGGAAGTCATCTTGAGGAAACAAAGAGAAGTCTCCTAGAAAGGAGCACAGTTAACTCTTCTTCTCTCATTTCCTACTTCAGGAACCTTGTTGGCCATTGCCACAAGTTGAAAGGACTCAGTTTCTCCCTGTAAAAGTCGTCATGGAGTTTGTTGTCACCATTATGAAGAAAACTAGAGGCTCAGAACTTATTGGAATCACATGCAAAGCAAACAAAATCAGTGCTTATAGCATCCCCATCTTTCCATTTCAAAGTCCTTATTGGGAGTATATGTTTCTATGGAGGGTGGCAGTGGGGAAATAATATCTATTAAATACCATGATCAAGCACTCTACAGCCTTGCTACTCAAAGTGTGGTTCTGGGATTGGTAGCATTGGCATATTTGGGAACTTGTTGGAAACATATAATCTTAGATCCCACCACAATCCTACTCAACCTATATTTTCATAAGATTCCTGGCAAAACTTTCATGCAGATTCAAGTTTGAGAAACACTGCTCTGCTAGGCAATTACTTGGACATTTCTCACCTTTAGGGAACAGGTATTCATGTCAATGTTACTTAAATGAGAAAACAAAAGCTCAAGGTGAATACGTAAGTTGGCCAAATCCTTGCTAGTTAGTGTCAAGGCCATATTTGAACCCACTTTTGTCTGACTTCAAAGCTTGTCTATTTTCTACTCTCTCTCGTATTACCTTCATTTTTTTTTTTCCCTATAGCTTAGGTTGCAGTGTGCTGCTTTCATTTCAATGAGAGGAAACGTGAGACCTGAATTTCCACAGGGGGAGACTCAGTGAAGCAAGAATTAGAGGCCCCAATAATGGTGGACCAGGGGAACCAATAGGCAAGTCAACTGAAGATAGGCTCTTACAGGTGAGGGTGAGAAGGACGTGATCTTGACGATACGGACAGCTCACTATGTGTACTCAGGCCACTGGAAATATGTCTGTGCATACTGGAACCTCACAGCCTTGTCTGGCCTTTTTCTTTCTCCCCTGCTTTTGAATAAGTACTAGAAAAGTCAGAATTTTTTTCCCCTTCTAAGTTCTCTAAATTAAAGCATATGAAGAGTGACCTTGAGGGCTTAATTCAGCCCACAGATGGGCATTATTTGGCCTATGAGATGTTGGCCCAGATAATGTTTTAAAATTCTTCTAAAAATTGAAGTATCTGCCAACACAATTAAAAGTTTTTCATTAAAGCATAACATATACAGAAAAGTACATATGTAAGTGCCCAGCTCAATGAGTTTTCATAAAGACCACACCTATGTAATTAGCACCAAGATCAAGAAAAGAACATTACTGCACTCCAAATTCCAAATTTGTACTTATATCTTTCACAGAAGGGAAACCCATATCCTGACTTAGAATCGCATTGATTGGTCTACTCACCAACATTCAAAAATGAGAAGATTTAACATAAAAATCTGAGACTTCTGGCTTCTCCTGAAAAACTGAAGATCCAGCAACATTGGGTTCCTGTTTTCACAGAGCGACAATCAGCTAGAGAGGAGGAGGGACTATTCTCTTTAAGAATGCATGCCCTCTTCAGCTTTCCACAGTCCTCATCACTCCCTACCATGCAACACTCAGCTAGTGGTAAGGATCTTTAATCAATATCCTTGCAGTCAATAGTAGAATTAAGAATTAAAACAGAATTATGTAGAATCATTTTTTACATTCTCTTACTTCCCTCATTTACATTATATGCTGAATACCTATACGCATTTGAATCCGAGATCCTTGCTCTAAGCCTGAGGATTCCCCACGTAATTGTCAACCTCAGAGGACGGTTCGATGTTTTTTAAGAATGGAAGTTATGAAAAAATAAAAGAATGGAAGTTATGACAATCCTTTGTTATCCTCACATTTGGCTTGGGAGTGCCAAGGGAATGGTTAAACATTCATGTGAAATTTAGTGCAAAAGGGAAGAATATTCAGTTTCTTAACAGATTTTTTTCTTTTCCTCTTTTTTGGCATAGCTAGGTGTTTTGGGCATGGTACAGCCAAAGACAGGAAGGAAGCTGAGCACAGAGCTTGGGCAGCTTTGCAGGAATGGCCACATCCAGACCTGAGTTCTGAGGGCTGCTCTCTTGCTCTGCTGAAACAGTCCTCTCCTCCTGTGTAATTTCCCCCCTCAATTTATAAGTTGGAGAAAAAATGTTCTCACAGAATAGATGTTGCTCTGGACAATGGCAAGAGAAAGGAAAGAAAATGAGGAACTGGAGAGGAACCTTTCATATAAGGAAAGAATAAAAACACCAATAACAGTTGTATCATTTCCAAGTTGGAAGGGTGGGCTATGAGGACACAGAGCCAAAATCAGGGTGAACATGTGACCCCTTTCTCAAGGCCTTCTCTCTGTCCTCTATTGAGGACAGTCCATTTACAATTTAAGAAAACCACTCTAGGGGCACCTGGGTAGCTCAGTGGTTGAACTTCTGCCTTTGGTTGAGGTTGTGATCTCTGAGTCCTGGGATAGAGTCCCACATCAGGCTCCCTGCAGGCAGCCTGCTTCTTCCTCTGTCTATGTCTCACACAAATAAATAAATAAAATCTTGAAACAACAACAACAATCACTCTGACTCCAAGGAAAGACAATGCTATATTCCCTGCCAGATAATACAGGTATAGAATGAACCCCTGAGGTGATAACAGGTTGAAAAATAAGTTTAAGAAAAATTCTGATGAATGATTCTATAAGGTGAAGTTACAATCTAAAGTTTTCAGCCTTGAAGTTGTCAATGAGGAGAGACTTTCCCTCTTTTAAAGTTCCCAGAGACTGAAAGCTTAAATTTGAGGCCGGATACCTTCACTAAATGGTAATGGAAAAACCAGATATTCACATGCAAAATTAGGAAATTGGACCCTTATTTCATATGATAAATAAAAACTCAAAAAGGATTAAAGATTTAAACATAAGATTTGAAACTGTAAAACTACTAGAAGAAAACACAGGGAAATCTTCATGGTTTTGACCTCGGTGATGGCCTTTCAGACATGTCACCAAAAGCACAGGCAACAAAAGAAAAAATAGACAACTGGGAATAGATCAAACTAAAAAGCTTGATGGGAACAATTAACAAAGTGCAAAAGTAACCTGTAGGATGGAGAAAATATTTGCAAATCATGTATCTGATAAGGAGTTAATATCCAAAATATATAAGGAACTTAACTCATTACCAAAAAAAAAAAAAAAAAAAAAAAAGCTGATTAAAAAATGGGCAAAGGAATTGAACAGACATTTCTGTAAAGAAGACATACAGATAGCCGACAAACAAAAGGAAAAGTGCTCAGTGTCACTAATCAGTAGGAAAATGCAAAGCAAAGCCACAATGAGATATTACCCTGCACCTGCTGGGAAGGCTACTATTAAAAATACACACACACACATATATATACATATACACATATAACAAGTGAGTATACGGAGAAATTGGAACTTTTGTACACTGTTAACAGGAATGTAAAATTGTGTATGGAAAACAGTATGGAGTTTCTTCAAAATATTTAGAATAGAATTACCATATTAATCCCACTTCTGGATATTTACCCCAAAGAATTAAAGTTGGCATCTTGAAGAAATATTTGCACTCCCAAGTTCACCGCAGCATGATCCACAATAGTCAAGATATGCAAACAACCTAAAAGTCCACTGGTGAGTAAATGGATAAAGAAAATGTGATATACCCACCCCACACACAAAATGGAATATTACTTAGCCCTCAAAAAGGATAGTCTTCCATATGCAACAGCAAGGCTGAACTTTGAGGACATTATGCTAAGTGAAATAAGCAAATCAGAGGACAAATAATCCATGGTGCCATTTATATGAGACTTACAATGTAGTAGAATGTAGACAGTAGACTGGTGCTTTCCAAGGGCCAAGGGGAGGGGAAATGGAGAGCTGCTATTTGACTATTTTAAAATTTCAGTTATGTAAGATGATTAAGTTCTAGAGACCTGCATTGTGCCAGTTAACAATACTGTATTTAAGATCTGTGAAGAAGGTAGATCTCATGTTAAGTGATCTTGGCACAATTAAAAAAATGGGGGCTGGATACCTCATTTGTTCTTAAGGAAACTGAAAAATTCCTTGACGAGAGGAGAGCAAACATCTCTTGAGGCTCTGGAGTATGCTAATCAGTCTGTGCATGACATCATTATGACAGAAACCACAGCTCACATAATTTCAAAATAGACACTCTGAGGTCAACATTATGAGATTTCAGATGTTGTGGATGAAGAAATTAAGGCAAGGAGAAGTAATGTATCCAAGTTGCCCAACTAGTGCTCTGCATCATGTTGGCTAATGCCAAAACCCTCTGCTTTTAAAAACCATGCCTCCTGCCTCATCATCATTAAAACAAGGTTTTAGAGTTGATCCCAGGTGCCAGCTCCCCTCTCCCAGATTTCTAACTGGGATGATAAAGAGACCGAGATGGAGTGTCAAGTGGGTGAGCATTTATCTTGCTTTGGGTTCTCCTTTGTCAAATGCCATCAAGTGAAAAGTATGAGGTGTTGTCACAGGAAAATTGGCCACCCAGGAGTGAGAAGAAAAGCTGTCTTGCTTCTAGGAGCCCAGGATAGGCTCTTCTGGATTCTCTTGGAAACTCTCTCGCAGGAAGTGTCTTTGGCACATTTTCTATTCCAGAAAGATTGCTGCTAAAATTATCTGTGTTAGGAATGTGAGAGTTCTGGCCCCCGAGAATTTGGTATGGAAATAAACAGCGGAGCTGATTATCTCTATTCAACTTAAATAAAACCGTATGAAGAGCTCAGCCAATCCCTCCCCCACCAGCCCCACCTCATCTCTGTGATTTTTGGAACATCCATTACAGTGGAGCTTTTTCTTTTTCTCTTCTCTCTCCTCCTCCCCCAGATCATGGCCCTTTACTCCCAGCTGCATGCTGCAAATCAGCATATATCCCCAAGTCTTTCCCAAATGCCTAGAGGCTAGAGAAACCCCAAACATATCTCCACCAAATCTCTTTCTTCTGAAATTTTAAAAGTGTGTACAAATTCAGAAATGTAATCAGGATGATTAAGATTCATCTGTGCTTTGCTCGTTCAAGTTCTACGTTGCAAGAGCCATTTGATGTCAAGTAGAATTTTTTAGTCTTGTCCCGCCTCCCACCCCAAGCCTTTTATCTTAAAACCAGGAAGTCACATTTTGCCAGCCGACTATGAACTATAACCACAAAAAGTTGGAGGTTGGTTCAAAGCTCGGGACTCATGAGAGGCCTGAATATGTTTTAACCTTGGCGGCAGGCATTCCACAGTCATTTGGGGGGAATGCATGTCCATGGGTGCTGATGGGGGCAGCGGTGCAACTGGTGACACGGTTGGTGGGTTGTTCTCACAGTCAGGAATATGTGAGCAAAGCAGCCTTGTTGGGGAGGTGCTGCGCAGGACTGGAAGAGGAGTTAGTTTCATTTTCCACTCGGAGGCAGCTGTGGAAAGAATCAGTCAGGATCCTCTCCTTCTTTCTTTGCTGCCTCTCCCCGAGCTCAGATGTAAAAACAAGGATGATAGTTCTTCCTCTCACATTAGGGAGACAAACTAGGCCATACGAAGGGTTCACTGTAAACACTCAAAACTGAGTGTGTGTGTGGGATTCTCCCTGCTGAGTATATCATCTCCTTCTAGCTCACCTTCCTTGCTCTTCTTTATCCTTCCACAACACAAAATAGCTTGAATTCCCAGGGCATACTTGTGGCTTTTTTTGGTCTTCCTCAGAGCCTTTGTATATGAGGTGCCTCTTTAGTGAGCTCTTCTCTTCCCCTCAAGTCTTCCCGAAAGCACCTTGATACTCCTCAGATGACTCCTGGGGTATCATCTTTTGTGTAAAGACTTCCACTTAAAGGGTATCTTCCTCGATCTCTATCCCTCTATCCCTCTGTCTCCTTTGACATCATTGGAAAGAGGTCACAGTTCCCCTGTTTCACCTCCTTATTTTGTATATTGATCTGATAGTGCTCTTCAGAATGATTATCAACTTCTATGAGTCTGCTTAGCCTTCCAGACCACACTCTGTTGTCCAACAGAATTTTCTTCAGTGATGGAAATATTCCACACTTGCATTATCCAGTATGCTAATGATGAGTGATATATGGCTATCAGGCACTTGAAATATGGCTGGTGCACTTGAAGAACTAAATTTTTAAATTAATTTATTAAAAAAAGGTTTTTATTTGTTTATTCATGAGAGAGAGACAGAGACAGAGAGAGAGGGACAGAGACATAGGCAGAAGGAAAAGCAGATTCCCTGAGGGGAGCTCAATGTGGTACTTGATCCCAGGATCCTGGGATCAGGACCTGAGCCAAAGGCAGTCAACCACTGAGCCACCCAGGTGCCCCTGAATTTTTAAATTAATTTAAGTGTAAATAGCTGCATGTGGTTAGTGGATACTGTATTGGACATCATGCTGCAGACTGTGACCTTCCTGATGATAAAACCAATGTATCACTTATTCCCTGTGTCTGGCACACAGTAAGGGATCAGTCAGTCATCATTCAACTATTGTGTATACTTATGATGACAATCCTACCAGGCAGATATTACTGGCTTTAGTAATTTCATCTTTATGTACAAAAACGAAACACAACAAAAATAGCAAAATGTGGCTTGGTGAAGTTAACCCAATGTAGCCAGGACATGTACCACAATCTGTTTAAAGCAAACCCCTCATTCTTTCTGATTCCACTGGTTTTGGTACGTGGCGAGTAAATTTGTATGTAAGTAGTTGTATATACAAGATAGGAGGAGGCAACATTTTATAGAACAGTTAATTGTCTCCACACAATTAGACATGCAAAGACTTGCTTATAGAAAAGGCAATGGGAAGAAAGAAAGCAAAAAAAAGCAAGTTGGCCTGCTGCTGATGCATTTTTAGTACCGCGCACACATTTAAAGGATATATTGGCTACATAGATCTCTTTTAAAAGAGGAGTGTATCATAAAAGAAAGGTTCCAACAGCCAACAAATTGGGCAGCTGGTGAGCAATTTGTGATTGTTAACTTTCGAACGTTGATGGGCTCTGAGTTTGGCAGATGAAGATCAAAATGGTGGAGGTAATGCTGCCATCTCCTGGCCACCGTGCACAGTTCGCTGGTATTTCAAGATGTGAACAGCCTATCCCGGGTGCTGTGAGCAATCACAGTTACCTATGCTTTTATTACTTGGCCTTATACATCAAAAACAGCTTCAAAAGTATCAAAAATTTGAAGAAAAAAATGACCATCCCTCGAATTTTCTTGTTTTTGTTTGCAAATAAATATAGCCACCTGGGGTTTTTCAGCTCCTCCCTCATTTAGCTGGATTGCCTGCTGGTCCCATCTTATAATAGTTTCAGTTGGCTTTTCTCTGATTCATGTTCTACCTCCTGACGAATGATTGTATCAGGCTACATAATCACAGACCACAGTTAGGTCTTACAGAATTTCTTCCTCTCTGCATCAAATCTGTTTCTAGATCAGTGTTGAAGATACACACTTAGGGCAAACTTTGGGATTTGGTGATCACGCTGAGTCAGGTACTCCCAACCTAAAAAAACAAAACAAAACAAAAAACAAACAAACAAACAAACAAACAAACAAACAAAAAAAACGCTTGAAGAAAATTCTAGTTATAACCAACTGGAATAAATTAACCAATACTCTTTGCCAGAAACCAGAACTTATGCTGCCATTTTTATCAGCCATGAATTCCCAAAAGGCAATATGGAACATGAGATTTTGATGTTCTATGAGTTGGATTTTCTGCAGAGGGATCTAGACTTTACCTGATGATTTTATAATAAGAATCACACTGTTGCTACCTGTTTAGGCAATCGGAAGTAAGGCAGTAATATGAGCCTAGAGAAATAAATGAAGAAGGGGAAAGGACAAATCTAGGCTGTCTTTGTTTCATAGATTGTACACACACATATGAGTTTCAAAGGACATGTAGTGACTGATGGTAGGAAGACCATCATCTGATCTTTACCCTCCAGGACCTAGCTGTCTCACTGGGTCATTGCTCAACCTTTGAGCACCTCATCAGTCTTTGTTCTAAGCAGCAACTTGGATATGCCCTACCAGAGATGAATTGCATTGACACAGATTCATGGATTTATTGACGTAGTTATCCATTCAACAAATATGGAACACGTAAAATAGTTGTATTAACAGGGACTCAAAACAGAATGAGAAATAGTCCCTATTTTCAAAGGATCCATTGCTTTATCTTACATATATTGCATATATTGTGTGCTAGGTACTATGTCAAACATTTTATAGCTACTATATTAGTTATTCATTTGTTCAACAATGTTTACTCAGGGCCTACTCTGTGCTGGGCATTGTGCTGAGCGCAAAGATGAAATGATACATAAGGTGGATATGGTTCCTGGCCTCCCAGATATGGCTGCTTTTTGCAGAAGTCAGAAAAGTAAACAAAGAAACTTCTTTGTGTGTATTTAACTTCTGCAATTAATTTGGCCTCTCAGTATTTGATTTGCTTTCTTTTTTGTTTTGTTTTTGTTTTTGTTTTATTTGCTTTCTATATGGAGAAATGTCTTATCAGTCTGGATGGAGCAAAGGCCTCGTCTAACTATAAAAGCCAAAAATGCTGTGTATTTTTTTTTTCCCAGACCCACTTGCAGATACGTTACAGGCGTGTGACACAAGTTCCGCCAATCAGATAACACCTTGCTAGATTTGGAATAGGTTCTACCTCAAGGAAGAGACAGGGCACTTTATTTCTCTGATTTTGATTTCCCACATCAAAATCTCTCAGAAACATAGTTTTAGCTACTTTTATTTATTCATTAGTTTTTTACTGCTTTCTTTGTGCCAAGTTCTGGTACCAGGCTTTCCAGTGATGCTGGAGCCTCTTATTAGTCTCTTAATAATTCCTTTTGTTTTTGATCAGTGTAAATCACTATCTGTTGTGTGGAACCAGGAACCCGGACCATACCCACTGTGATGTGGAAAGGACACGCATCGTCAGTGGTATCACCAGTGCACAGGGATTACCACTCTACCAAAGCAGATGATAACACTTGTGTCTTAAAGACAAGTAGGAATTATCTGGGTTAAAGGTGTTGGAGGAAGGGCCCAGCATATGGATAACAGGCAGAGGATACAGCACATGTGAAAATCCCAAGGCTATCCTCCAAGGTAGGAATTCTTAGGCCTATGCTTTACACTTGAGGAAACTGAGGCTAGCGAGCAGCAAATCCAGGGCTGGCTGTAGATTCAACCACTATGCCTCTCTTCCAATTGAAGCCTGGAAATACACTTATTCCAGTGGTTGCCAGTATTATTTTTTTCAATGGACTTTTAAAAAATGATTATTTATTTGAGATGGAGGGTGGGGGTGGGTGAGAGGGGCAGACGGAGAGGGAGGGAGAGAGTCCCCAGCAGACTCCCCACTTAGTGCAGAGCCTGACACTGGCCTCCATCTCACAACCCTGAGATTGTGACCTGAGCCAAAATCAAGAGTCAATTACTTGACCGACTGAACCCCCAAGTGCCCCTAGAGCTTTTTATTTTGAAGTGTCTGTATACAGAAAAGTGCCCAACCCAGAAATGTACACCTTCATAAGTTATCACAGGGCATTCATTTAACTCCCATTGATCAAGGACTTAGAATACTGAATAGCCCAAAAGATTCCCCTCCCATCCTTTCCAATCAATATCCTTCCATTCTCCCCAGAGGTAATGCTATCCTGACTTCTAACACCATAGTGGTCATACTTGGTTTTCAACTTTGAATAAATGGAATAATATCATATATATTATTTTTTCTGGCCTCCTTAACTTGATATTAGGATCCTAAGATTCATGAATGTCATTTGTAGCTTGTTCATTTGCATTGCTGCATAGTTTCAATTGCATAGATTTATCTTTTATAGTTAATGGGCACTAGATTATTTTCAGGTCCTGTAATGGCAATTACCAATTATATTGCTAAAGACATCTTCACTCAGGTTTCTTCTTGTATGAAGAAATTTGTTGAAAATATACCTAAGAGTAAAATCGCAGGTCATAGTGTGTTATATATTGAACTTTAGTGGATAATGCGAAAGTTTTCCAAAATTGTGAAGGCAATTTAAATTTCCACCTGCAGTTTATGAAAGTTCCAGCTCCTCTATGCTCTGCAATATGTGGTATAGTTAATCTTTTTAACCTTAGCCATTCTTGTGGGTGCAGTGCTATCCCACTGTGATTTTAATTTGCATTTCCCTGAAGACTAATGATGTTGAGTAACTTTTCATGTTTATTGGCCAGATCCCCAGTGCTATTTATCAGATGGCCACTTCCTGGCATATATTTTAGGGTAAAGCGCCTTAAGGATGAATGCATATGATTTCCAGAGATAGTGTATTCTTTTTTTCTGATTCCCCAAGGTCATGGTTTTCATTATTTCTCTTAAGATAGACACCTTCTAGATTTGTGGGGCTCTGTTCTTTCTCAGGAAGTGACTCTCTTGGGGCTAGCTTTCTATATGTAGAGTTGGTTCAATAAATGTAGAAAATCAAGGACAGACTGAGGAAAAAGCCACAGAGGCCCTTGACTGGGTCACTAATGGTCTCTTGCACGTTGTTTGGCAAACACTGGCCTTGACAATATTTGTATTTTCCCACATGTTCACTGGGTAAAAGTCTCAATGGACATGTTACTGTGAATTTACGATGCTCTTTGAGGGGTTTGGGTTAGTTCGGTAATAAAAATTCTGGCATATGGAGACATACGTCTGGTTCCCACACATTTAAGGCTAGAGAGAGAGCACAGCTACATTTTCTTAAGGTCAGCTTACTGATGTCTCCAAAGATAAAAGGCACCTCTGATTGAAGGCTTGCTCTGAAAATATTTTTGGCAAAGGATTTCTAAGTTCCATTCTCCTGGGATGATCGAATTGAGTTCTGTTTTGTCTGTTGTTTTGACAAACTCACTTTGGCAGGGAAAAGGGCTTATTGCAGGCCCCTCTGCTTTGATTTCAAGATTTTATAATTAGAGGCAAGAAGAAGACAATTGTAATCAATGAAAACCATTCACTCAGAAGACAGAGTCGGGTCCAGATATACAACAGAAACCAATAACAGAAATCACAGCTTTGCTCTTGGGTTTTGCCAAAGGTTCCTTATATTTAGATGTTTTTAATCAGGCTAAGTCCATAACCTCTACTATTTTTAGCTTAAAACCATAATACACTGATAAGACTCTAGCCTATTTTACCTATGTCATGATGTCTCCAGTCTTACAAAGATAGAGACATTAACTATCCACAACCCTTTGAACAAAGCCTCTTTCCATCAGTCAGGATTTTGTTTGTAAGCAACGGGCCCTGACCATAGTTATCCTAACAAAGGAGGAATTTATCTAAGGAATACCAGAGACTTACAGATTGGGAACACAGACCAGAGTCTAGAAAGCTGCGAGAGCTGAGTATCAAAGATCACAGCAATGGTCACACAACAGGAAGGTCAGTTCATCATGATGCTGGGCCCACTGAAGTCCCTCTCCTGGAAAGTGCATGTGTCTCTATTTGAGACACATGAAGGTTGGGTCTTGGAGTTGCTTCATCTTATTGCAGCATCTGTGTGAATAAACTCTCTTTGATTTCTACTATCTGAAAGCTAGAACTCTCCTAATTCCTATCTTTTCTGTACATAGTTGTTCGTATCTTTCATGGATATGGTGAGTTACCCAGTATTTTTCCAGCCAATGATTTAAGTGGCTGTTGGCCAGTTTTCTCTTACTTGCAACCAAAAACTCTAACAGAGATACTGATGATGGTTAATATGGCCCAGGCCTACATTTTGCTATAAGAAGGATGAGGGAGGAGATATTTTCCTACTTTTGAAAAGTCAGAAGCCTCATGTGGTCCAAAGAGAGCTACTGCAGTTGACCACCTTCATATCTCCATCATATGAATCACTCCTCATATTCACACATGAAGGCCTTGCAGAGCAGAGTGCTTTGGGCATGGTGGGCCCTCAAAAGATAATTGTGGAGTTAGGCAATACATTAAATTACTGGTTTTGAAACTGGCATCTCAGCAGTCCCAGGAATTCCCTGAAAGTGTTTAAGTGGTCAGTGGGACACAGTGATGAGGGGGTTTTCTCTGCCATCGCTTTATTCAGAGTCCTGCTATTATCATTTTATATACTGGGATTGCATTTAAGATTTCTTCTTCTTTTTTTTAAGATTATATTTATTTACTCATGAGAAATAGAGAGAGAGAGAGAGAGAGAGAGAGTCAGAGTAGGCATCTGACAGAGGCAGAGGGAGAAGCAGGCTCTCCACGGGGAGCCTGATGCGGGACTCAATCCCTGGACCCCAGGATCACCACCTGAGCCAACCAAAGGCAGGCGCTCAACCATTAAGCCACCCAGGTGCCCCAAGATTTGTTCTTTAATAAGTCCTCTGCATTTCAAAAGCACTGCACTGAATTGTTGTTGTCCATTAACACTTCATTTTAATTCATTTACTAGTCTATTGAGAGAAGAGAAAGTGATATTTACTGGGTTCCTACTGAGTTGTAGGCACTGGACCACTTTCTCACCTGTGTGGTCCCATCTCATTCCTTAGAATCATGAAAGTCAGCTCACCTGTTGGCTGATCATTTATTCATTACATTGATCAAAAGTCTCTTCTCTAAAAGAAAATAGTCTATTCTCCTATAGGTTTGTCATTTTATTAGCTTCTCAAAGGACTACAGTTAGACTGAGTTGATCCTCATTAGTATTTGTTTTTAAAAGAATTTCCATTATTTTTGCTCTTACATTCATTGTTTCCTTCTGGCTGCTTGCTTTTCTGTTATTCCTTTTTTCCTAGCTTTTTGAGGTGAACACAGCTCATTGACTTTTAATTTTTGTTTTCTTTGATATATGTTTCGAAGGTGATACATTTTCCTACAAATAAAGCTTGGAGCTATTATAGGTATGAGGTTTTAGTCAGTTATTTCTAAAAAATCTTTTTGCTTTCTTCTTTCATTCATTGCTAACAGAAGAATGTTTTACAATTTCTAAGTGTATGTGTTTGGGCCCTGACTGTCTTTTTTTTTTTTTTAATCCTATTTCCTTAAATTCTAATTTTATTGTACTCTTGTCAGAGAACACACTCTATGTAATCTATATTTGATTTTTTGATATCTGTATGATTTAGATTCTATAATACTTGTGGCCACATATATATTGAATTTTAAAAAATCTATGTTGCACATTCTTTTGAAGAGAAACAAAAGTAATATTGTTGGGTGGAATTCTAAACTGGCATTACATCAAACTTGTTAACTATGTTCATAGCATTTATAAACTTATTTTTAGCCCTTGATAGAATGCTTTCTGAGGCAGCTATGTTAAATCTCCCTTACTGATTATGGAGTGGATAATTTTTCTTTTTAGGTCTATTAATTTTTGACTTATATTCTGAAATTCTGTTAGGCATGTATAGACTCAGAATAGTTCCATCTTCTTTTTGCCATTACGTAATATCCTTGTTTACTCTTATTATTTTATTCTTGTCTATGTAATGTGCTATTCATATTTTCTACAAGAGCTGTTTTTGATTAATGTTGGTTTTATATGCATTTGTATGTTGCTTTAGTTTCAAATTTTCTGTTTTACACACACCTCTTGTAAGCTATGAATTTTGTTTCATTTTTATATACATTTTTATATACATAAGAACCTGTGCAAGGCAACCGGCAAATTGTATTCATCTTTTAAACTGTGATTAGTAATGTATCTGGATTTGTTGTTACAGCCCTTGAGCTTTCACTTTGCCATTTTTTCTTTCCTAGATTCTATCATACTGGTTGAGAGTATATAGGTGTATAACAGAGATGGGATTTATTCTTTATGTTGCTGGAACAAGAATGCCCCTAATGTGAGTGGGTGGCACATGGTAGGGGCAGGCATAAGTGGGTCTTCTCTAGTGGCTCTTGTACCTCTCACACAACTCTTTCAATCTGCCACAGAAGGATTATTTTGTTTCGTTGTTTCTTCATTCATTCATTCAACTAAGATTGACTGAGGGCCTGCTATGTACTAGGTTTTGTACTTGGTGCTAGGTGGCAGGTGTTGAATAAAATACATATAGTTTCTATGGTCTGGTAGGGGAGCCACTCAATGTACCTGCACATACATAAGTACAAATTTTATTGTGACCTGTAAAGGAAATCATTTGTGTGCAGTGAGAGAAAACAATGGAATGGGGTTTACTCCAACCAGAGTAAAACCTAGGCTTTTTGAGAAGGATAAAATTAAATAATACGCAGAGTGGGAGATGTGGCAGTGCCTAAAAATTACTCCCAGTAAGTATTCCTTCCTTCTTGCTTAGCAATACAATCTCAAAGTTTAGGTGGGCAGAGTGACCACTAAGAATGAACCTGATAGCCTTCCTTGCAATGGCATGTGACCATGTAAGATTCCAGTCAAAGGGGTGCAAATGGAAATGGTGTGTATGACTTCTAGGAAGTATCTTTAAGGGGAAGGTATGAGCTTTTCCTTCTCTCTTTCTAGGTGCCTAGAATGAAAATATGACAGCTAGAACCAGAGAAGATCTCTTGAATTATGATGTGAACCTGAGAACAGAGGCCAGGAATGGTGAAGCACCAAGAAAGATAGGAGTATGAGTTGCTGATGCAGTAGAATCCCATTCCAGCCCTATTTTACCTAAGAAAATTTTTCCATGAAAAAGAAATACATTTCTACATTTTCAACCTTTGCTATTTTGGTTTTTTGTAAACTCTCCCCTGAGTGCATAGAGTTTTTTAGGTCCCAGGAACAGAAATCTTTAGTGACTTTCAGACTTTCACACTCAAAAAAAAAAAAAAAATCACATGGAGAGGGTGTTAGAACACAAACTTCTGGATCCTACCCCCCAAAAATCCTGATTTATTAGGTCAGCAGTAGAACCCGAGAATTTGCATTTCCTGTAACCTCCCAGATGATGCAGAAGACCCTTGGACCACACACTGTTCTAGGGCTCTGAGTCAAAAAAGAGTTCAGCACATTTAAGGAACTGAATCAAGGCTGGTTTAGAGAATATTGAGAGACATGGAATAAGGTTGGAAAGGTAGGCAGAGGGCCAGATCATGCAGAGCTTTGTAGTCCAGAAAAGGGAATGGTTTTTTTTCTAAGTGTGGTAGGAAACCACTGAAGAATATTAAGTAAGGAAGTGACCACATCTAAGGTTGTAAAGTCATTATCTCCTACATGAAGAATGGATTGCAAAGCACTAGGATGTTGTATCGGTAGTCAAGGCCAGAAATGCTAGTAGCTAACTCCAGGGTGTATCAGTAGAGATGGAGTCAAGATATTTTGGTAGTAAGAATAATAAACACTTTGCTGAAAGATTCAGCATGTAGAATAAAGGAGGAGGAGGAATTCAAGAAAGCAGAGTGATTCCCAGGTTTTTGTTTTGAACAAATGGGTGGAACCTGCGTAAGAGATGCTGAGCAGGTTCCTATGCAACTGACCACAAGTCAGAGTTTCCAGGGGTGGTAGTCTACCGCTCCCATTTGTGGCACTTTTGAGAGATGCCAACCTTTCAGATTATCCCTCCACTCCAAACTATTCAGTGCAATTGCCTAATAAGCCTCTGGGTGGGTTGGCCTCACCCACTTGACATCTCTTCGTGAGCACTTGTGCCTTAGATGTGGTTTGGAATTATTTTGTCTGTTTTCCAGAGATGATCTCCAGAGTTTTGTTTTTGTGTGTTTCTGTATGTTTGTGTTCCCTTTGGCAGGATACGCTGTGATTCTTCAATCCCAGGGCACAAAGAGTTCTCAGAATCCTGTAGTTCTGGAGTGTCTGGATGTCTTGGTCGATGTGTCCAAATAGCCTCTGTTCCAGCACAGTTCAACTGTAATTCACCTCTTTATGGGATGACTATCACGAGAAGTCATTAAATTTTCTTTGGTCTTACTTCCCATAACTTCTTGTTGACGTAGAATGATTGTTTTAAATGTTCAACAAGGCCCTGTATGATCTGACTCCTACCTACTCCTCCTGGCTCATCTTGGCTACCCCCCTGGACCCTCAAGTGTCTTTCCACTGTAGCTATACTGAACTTCTCTCAGTTTATGCATTCCACCTGCTTTCTCCTGCCTCTGGGCCCTTGTACAAGCTAGTCACTATTTATAAAAAAACAAAAAAACAAAAAACTTTCCCTTTTGGTAACCTCGCCAATTCCCAATCATTCAGCTCAAACTTGAATAAATGATAGTTCCTCAGGGTTACTTTCCTATGGCCTCTCCCATACCCTTTCCAATCTCCCTAGATTGGATAGACCTCCTTATTAAATGCTGAGACTCCCTGAAGAGATAGTTTGCTAATTTACCCTACTATAGTTAGTTACCTATAGGTACTTGCTTTATTATTACTTACTACTTGTCTTTTCAAGTTGACTATAAATATTATGAGGGCAAAGACTGCATCAGCCTGCCTTGCCTTTGTAGACCTCCAGTGCCTGGCATGCAGCAGGTTCTCACTAAATATTTGTTGGTTCACTGATTGATTTCAACAATTGAGATACATTTATTCTTTATCTTTAGAAAGAACCATTTTAGTAGCTCAGATTATTTTCTACTCTGAGATCATGCACTGGTCTTATTTGCATCCCAGTGCACTGGTGGGCAATGTAATAGAGCTTCCCCCACATTTTCATATTGCTGTTTTTTTATTTCTCACAATTTCAAACTGAGGCTTCAAAGAATTTATTTACAGGCAAATTACTTCCCTGTTTTATTCCTCAACCAGTTTCAACACACAGTTCTTTTCTATTCAAAATTTCATCCCTTCATGTCTGTTTCTTTTCCCCTTTACCAGAAGCACTTTTTGGACTATATTTTGAATATTCTTCTACAGTCAAACATCATCAATTCTTAAGTACTGTCCCTCACTTCAAAAGAATAAGTAGAAACATTCTTTACAAGATACCCACCCATTCTGTGTGTGTGTGTGCGTGTGTGTGTGTTTTCCAACTCCCTAGATTAAAGTTAACTCCCTCTATCTGCAGATTGTAAAATTTCTCTCGCTGGGAGGTTTTCTACTCTGTGTACTTTTATGACATTTGTAAGCCTTAATGATATGCTGCAGCATTTTGTAGAGTACTATAACAGAGAATTACATATTAGAAAAAAATTAAAACCATCAAGTCTGTCGTCAGGCATTAGGAGAACTGCTGAATATTTCAAACACGTTTGGGATTTCTATAAAATTTGGCTTGGCATTTATATGGGGTTCCAAATAGTTTTTATCTCTCTCATCTTAATGATTACCCCAATTCATGTACTCGGTTTTTCCACTTTGCAGGAGAAATCAGCAAAAAGAAATTTATAGATCAGGTCAGAACTGGTAAAGCCAAAATTAGACTTTTTGCTTTATCTGTTTAAAAAGTGAAGAGAAAAACCTTTAGCTGGCGAATCTCTTAAATGGTTGAGATGATGAAAATGTAAATATCAACTAATATCTCAAACATAAAATAAAGATAAAGATAAAAGATGTTAATTTGCTAAAAGGCCAGAAACTGAAAAGTCCTCTGGCCCTTCTGGTATATTTATCTACTGTTCACATTTCTGAAGAAGAAAAATTCTATGTGGAAAGTAAGAAAAAAGGTACAGTAAATTAGGTAAATTGCCTCAGGTCTTCTGCTTAGGAAACTGTATGAGATATCAATCTACATATAGATTGTTCCTATAGAAACATATAGAATGTTTCATCATTTGTGATCTAAGACATCAATAATTCAGACCAGGTGTCTTCCCTCATGGAACTTATATTCTGATGGGGGATGGGGAGGTAAGCCAATACTACATTGACAAGATGACTTGAAAGATCTAGGTTCTGGGAAAAACATCAAATGAGACAAAGCAAAGAAGAACAAGCTGGTGCAGGCAGTGGGGCTGAGGGGAGATATTTATATTCATTGAAAAATTATTTGTAGGTTTGTCATGGAAAAATTCAAGCATATAAAGTAGAGTAAATAGGAAAATGAACCCCCATGTAACCATAGCCTCCTTCGGCAATGTCAGCTCATGGTCAATCTTATTTTCTCTTTGTCTCCACCAAATATTCCTGATTATTTCATGTATAAATATTTCACGATGTATTTCCCAAAGATAAATAACCTTTTTTTTCTTTTTACACAAACCACACCACCACTTTCACATTCTAAACAGAACTTGATAACTTATGATTTTAGAACTTACCCTTGAAGGAAGGTCTATTGGAGAAGGTACAATTTGATGAGATCGGAGTGAAAAAAGGAGTGAGCCTTAAGAAGATATGGTGATGGTACCAAACTTTAATTTTTTGGTTTTTGTTTTTTTACACAAATTCACCAGTTTATTAGCTATAGGGGAAAATGACTGATTGCTCAAAATCAATTCTTGTTCCCTATCAAACACGTAGCTCACAGAACATTCTTTTTTTTTTTTTTTTTTTTCACAGAACATTCTTTACAAAGGAATTGAAGATCTACATTTTTGGTGCAAGGTATGTCGGGGTTTTTTTCCCCCCCATCTTCTTCATGACAGAGGGAGGTAGCTGAATCAATGAAGGAACTATACTTGCCTCAAATGGGCAACATAAACATAGAGGTCCCATGAACAGAAGATTCAAAACTGGTACTGGAACAGAGCCAAGCCCTGGTCAATCTTCTGTGTAGAAGGTTACATCTGAATGACCAACAAAGTCTTCAGCTGCTTCCTTGTTCTAAAGCTGGCCAGACTAGAGATCTTGCTGGCTGGCTTTTTCATTATTTCTCTTTTGAAGATCTCCTTAACCACACCTTTCTGGAACCAAGAGACAAAAATACTCTTTAAAAACCGTTGAATTACCTGCCACCACTTTGAGAAGCATCTTTGTGCTTACTTGTTCTTTCTCTGGATGAAGAGCAGCCCAACATAGAAGCAGCATTAATGTTCCTTTGCTGGCAGTTCCATCCAACCTCCCAGGGGAAGGCATTTTGCCAAGCCCTCCTCTGCCCATTTGAAATTCAAATCCTTGAATTTGCCTTAGTGCCACCTTTGTCCAGAAACCTCAAAAGACCCAATCCATGTCGATCTGCCTTGAAATTATAAAGGGACATATTACTGCGTAGGAAGATAAAGTGTGTTGAAATAACATCCAGGGTGGTGGTTAAATAAATTCAGGAAAACCAGGACATTCACTGTGAAGCTGAGACTGTCCTCAACTCACCTCCCAGGCAAGAAGTGGGCAGACAAGCCACATGATGGCGGTGGGCACTCTTGAACTAATGACTTTAGTGACTGTTTGACTTAGAAATAACGTATCTTCCCAACTCTTAGCAGCCTCTGAGCTCTTTTTCCATGCATCTCCAAAAATGTGATTAAAGCTTTAGCTTAAGAAAATTTTAGTTAAGTTGGGAGAACCTTGTGTCTATTTTCTCGCTCAGGGATTTCTTGCTGAAAAGGCCTTGGCATATTCATTCAGGATCAGCTTGAACTTTATTTTCCATATCCACCAAATGGGACCATTCAGGCTGGGTTATATAGTTGATTTGAGGATAAAATAAACATGGCAAGATGCTTTGAGAAGTAAAAGGCCCAATGTAATGTAAACTTTAAAGATCAGGAACGCACCGAGAAGCCATGCAGCTGTACTTTCTGGCTGCTGAGGGATATGTTTGGCCCCTTTGATCTCAAAGGAATTTACCAGGCACCTACTCTGTGTTTGCATGTTTTCTCTGGTGCCAAAAAATGTGTGAGTGTGAGAGGGTGGTGGTGGGGAGACAAGAAACACACAAAATGATGAAGTGGCAATATATTGCACCATGGATCCTTCAGAAGGTTAACCTCTTCGAGCCTGAGTTTTCTTGTCAATTAAAGAAGACAATAATAAGACCTATCTCATACAATACTTGTAAGGATCTAAAGAGAAAGAATGGGCAAAGCATTTATCAAAGTGTCTGGCACAGAAAGCTCTATAATTCTATCTACTTTAAAAAAGACTTTTACATTTTTCCTCCTCAAAAAAGGCAGTAAAATTCTGATTTCTCCCCCTCTCTGTCAGCGTTAAGAAGAGTGGATTTTTTTTTTTTACTGTCAGAAATAGGAGCCATGAAGATTGCTGAAAAAGAATTGCTGTCCAAGAATCACCGAGCAGAAGTCTTAGTGGGGAATGGAATGAGGGAGGGTAGTAGTTAGGCCTATTAAGATGTTATTTTGGGGGCACCTGGGTGGCTCAGTGGTTGAGCATCTGCCTTTGGCTCAGGATGTGATCCCAGGGTCTTGGGTCGAGTCCTGTGCCTGGCTCTCTGCAGGGAGCCTGGTTCTTCCTCTGCCTGTGTCTCTGCCTCTCTCTCTGTATCTCTGATGAATAAATAAGTAAAATCTTTAAAAAAAGAAAAAGATTTTAATGATTCCCAAGACAGAGGCATGGAAACTGTGATTGAGAAGAATGATAAATGATGGAGTCAGTTCTCAGAGGAAAGAAGGGCCAGAACCAAGGATATAGGACTCAGTGGCATATATGTATGTCCCTCTTCTTTTTGTGGACAAGGGTGCTCGACACCGTCCTCTCATGGCAGTCTTTCTCACTGAGCAAGCAGAGCAGAGATGATAATTGCTCTGGCTGACACTTGGCCCATGTCATGTGTGGTCTCTTTAGAGATGGAAAAGTTATTCGCAGAAGGGAAGAGCATGACTTTTCCAGAAGCAGGAGCTAAGGAAGAGACAGGGGGTGAATACAGTGAACAACCTCAAGATGAAAACAGCTGGATCATTTCACCTACCTCTTCCATATAGGAACCTGGCTTATGATTCGAGCTTGCAAGAGAGCAATGAGGTGGGGGCTGCGGGGGGTGAGGAACGAACGGAGATGGTTTAGATCAGTCTACAGAATAACAATGACACAGATGCTTCGAGCATTATGACTAGGCACTCCATTGGGTGTTTCGCATATCTTTTCTCCTTTAATCCTTCCAGTGATTTGATAAAATTAGTCATGTTATTACCTCTATTGGGTGGATAAGGAAACTGGGGTTAGTAACCAAAATTATTCAACTAGTCAGTGGCAGAACTAAGGTTTGAAGCCGGGCTGTATGATCCTGGAGCCCAAGCACTGAGCTCAATAGAGGATTTTGAATATATTAAGGAAACAAGAAGTGGATAAAAGCCAATGTGAAGGAGAAAATGCAATGGATTTTTCACTTATGCCCAGGGCTTCCTATTTATTTATTTAGTCTCAAAAATATGTTTCTATGGTAAACAAAACTGAGGAAGAGTGAAACTGCTTCTTTGACACAAACTACAGACAAAAGGCTTTACAACTGGTTGTGTTTGATAAGAGAGAATACTTCTGTGGTGCCTAAAAGAGAACTGATTATAAATGCTACAATGAAAATTTGTCTTTTCAACAATATCCTCCTTAAAGTTACCTGTCGATTGTTGATAAGTGGTAGTGTATTATACTATAGGGTCCACGTGTGTGTGTGTGTAAACCGACCTGTTTGTGTTACACTGTCTAGTCAATCTGCTAAAAACAGCTGGACATTAGAATGATCTAACCACAAAGCAGCTAAGTGATTACTTAGAGTGGTTTAGTTGTCATGTCATATTCCTTTGATTCATTCTTATTTTTTGCTTTCGAGTTTCATTCCATTGAACCATTTAGTGGTGCTTCATCGTGGAGCTTATTTATTCCTCATAAAGTAGGAGGACTTTATCACCAAATATGATATTGTAACGTCATAAATGTGTCAGATGTCCGAAAGAAACACACTACTGGTGCAACATCACTCTGCGCCCACATCTCTATTAAATAAGACCCTCTTCTGATAGATGGCGGCTTTCAAAACCATTCCCTTTCTCATTCAACAGCGCAGAGCATCCATGCAGTCAGATGTTTATTTATTATACAATTCATGCCTCTGAACATTCACTTTTTGTTTCATGTTTCTTATCAGTGTCAATTGTAATCAATTACTTGTATAAAATGATGGAACTCCTAATTTATGACATGATGACACACAGTAGATACAGCATTTCTATCTAGAATTGAACTGAACCTCTGCACTAGTTTTCTGCCAGAGCCAATAAAGGGCTCTGGGGATTAGAACCAAGATGAATAAAGCATATTTTCTTTTTCTTAGCCCCCTTTCCTAACTAGTTCAACTTTTAGAAATAACATTGGCTAGCCAATGAAAACACTCCTTTGATAAAGGCTAAGAATTTAAGATAAAAAACAGCTGGGCAGGGTTTTTTTTATACAAAAGGAAACAACTTTGAACTACATAGACAATGTCGTTTAAACCCAAACAGATGTGGTTTAATCTTGTTTTTGATCCTCTTGTAGATTTTTCTCAAAATGCCTGCATATGCATAGAAATGATGACTTTCAGATGTTTGAACATAATTTGTCTCTGTTAGAATATCACCTTGGTACATAGATCATGTACACCAAATACTCCCAGTCTTTGAACACGGACAGCAGGGTACAGGGAGAATTTATGTTGGTCTTTTGGTCTTGCCCACCAATTTTGTAAGAAACTGAAAGGGGAGAAGAAAAGCAATGGTATCCATATACTGTCATTTTCAGAACAAGAGTCACATGTGTTCTCCATGACTTCAGTAAATCATGGTGATAGTTTTAGATCCTAACACTTAGAAATGCTTTTAAGATGAATCCTATCACGTGAATGCTCTAAAAATAACACACTGTTGATTTGTGCACCATTTTGTGTCCCCACTGATTATTATCCACTTATCATATGATTTCCTCATGTATTAAGGCTTTCCCATCCCCTCTCTAGGAGAAGAAACCACTAGAGCAAAACTATGTTAAAATATAAAATGTCATCAGTTAGACTGTAAAGGCACCCACTAAAATATACTCAAACCCACTTTCAACTTCAAAGGCTATTAGAGTTGTTACCGCAGGCATTAGCCCAATGATTGAAGGAAGGGTTGTACAGATAGAAATTTTATATAATTTTTTCTTCTCTTCTCCCTCCGTCTCCCCACTTGAAGAGTATAATGGGGAAGTGTGGGGAGAGTCTGTGAAACATGTGGAGAGACCTAAGATCATGAGTAGGAATCAAAAGCAAGGAGAGCTCTGAGGGCAGAGGACGCTGAGTAGTTAACACCCAACTCAGTCAAATGACCTTGGGCAAGTACATAAACAGCACTGCTTCAATTTAGCCTTGCCTTCAAGTTGCCTCCTCCTTGGTTTCTACAATTTTCTCTACAGTCATAGTCCTTGAGAGTATTTAAAAGACCAGCTGGACAAAGAGGAAATGAGATGCACATATTTATTTGAAAAATTCTGAAAGGAGCATGGAGTGCACACACGTGTGTGTGCATGTGCATGTGATGTGAAGAGAGTAAGCAAAGGGAGAGATGGAGATGAGGTGCACTGATGGCAGTGGTGGCTTTGTGCTTGATCATTGGGAAACCAGCCCAATAGCTCCCATCAAAATACACAAGAAGGGTCCCACTTTTTTAAGTGGTCAGTTTCTAGAACTCTTGGTTCTTTGGCAGCAAACTGTTGCTCTATGTAATGTCTCACCCCTTCAAAACTCACCTCGGGGCATAAGTGCAATGTGAGGTCATTTGGAGCCACAATCTAATCTACAAGAATCATCTGGCATCATATGCGAATGCTTATTATTTAAAAAATGCAGTTCTGTTTATACTGTTGGAGTCTCTAAGTCCTCTTCATTATCCGTTCATGCTGTCTGTCTGGATGTGTTTTCTGATCTTTGTGTGAGGAAGTTGTCTCTGCTCAATGTGACTCAGGAAGAAAATATGAGGCTCTGATGCCCTATGTTGTCATGATTCCCATGCCAGGGGCTTCATGAGTGATGTTTCCCACCAAGAATTACAGTAGCTGCCAAGCGATGGAGGAGGCGGGCACTGGCCCAATTATACAGCAGTGAGTGAGAGTTCCAGAAGTTTCATGGAAATCCAACTGACTCCTGGGGCAATGAGGAAGGGGCCGGGGACTGGAGGAAGCAGGGGGGGAAGCAGCATACCCCCTACATCAAGGGACCCTTGATCCTGAGCCAGGAGAGGATGGAAGTGAAGGTGGCTGCAACCCCTCTGGTGAATAGTTTTAGGAGTGGGAGAAGGAGTACATGTGACATAGTAGGGACAAACAAGATGGAAAAAAGTCACTGGACCAGGGGACCACAGAACTGGGTTCTAGTACCACAACTTGTTCACTCTGTGATTTTAGACAAATTATTTTCACTTTTCTTGTATACCTCGTGTAAAAGCAAAAAAATCAGATATCTTTTAAAGATCCTTCCAACTAGAAATGTTCTTAGAATAAGTCTTTTTTTTTCTACTTGTGATCTAGTAAACACATACCTCTAACTCCTTTTTTAAAAAAAATATTTATTCATGAGAGACACAGAGAGAGACAGAGAAGCAGAGACACAGGCAGAGGGAGAAGCAGGCTCCATGCAGGGAGTCTGATGTGAGACTTGATTCTGGGACCCCAGAGGACCACGCCCCGGGCTGAAGGCAGGTGCCAAACCGCTGAGCCACCCAGGCGTCCCTATACCTCTCACTCCTATTTCAGCTGTATGCATGGCAGAAAAGAAAAGGCGGAAGGGAAAAGAAAGGGAGAGGGAGACAAGAGCCAAGATGGAAGAAACACAGAAATGAAACAGTGATGATAATTTTGGCCCGTCTTCCAGTCTGTGAGGGCATGTGTGGTGTGGCTTTGAAGAAATGGGAGTCTTTATCTGCATTTGGTCTCAGACTCCAGGAGCCTCCCATGCCACGAGAATCTCACCCTGCTGAGTAACATCCTGATACTTAAAGAGACTAGTGTTAAACATTATCATGGTTTAAATTTTTATTATTGTTTTTGGTACAACATAGGCTCTAATACAAGCCAAATACTCCATCTGATACTCAACCAAAGACTCATTACTCTGGTGTGATGCTGGAGGAAAACCTGGCTGGGTTGGACTTGCAGAGAATGTCTTTCTAATGAGTCTTCAAGGGTAATTCAAACTGTATGGGATTTTTCACCCCATGTGGTGACTAGAAAAACTAGAATGCTATACCTACTGCGTGTATATGCCTCTTGGCATTGTGGCAGTCCCTGCTGTAATTTGGAGAACAGATTAAAGAGATCCAGCAAGAAGGGAAGAGGGGGTGAAATCATAAGTCACTCTTCATCTTAGAGTCTCTGTGAGGTGAGGATGTCAAATAACTAATTTGTATTGAGGCCCTTCTGTGTGCAAGGCACCATGTGGGACATTTTAGACAAATATATATATATATTTTTCTTCTTCACAACAATCTCATGATTCATTCAAAGGCTTAACTCATTTTACTGCCCTCCTACTAAATGCCAAAAACTCTCCTGGACTCCAGGGGAGAGTAGTAAACAAAAAGCATTCTGCTCTCTCTTGTGAGGTTGAATTCTGGTAGCAGGGAGAGATGAGAAACAAATTCACATGACGTCAGGTAGTGAGAAGCACTGCGGAGAAAAAGAAGGCAGAGCAAGGGGATAGAGAATGCCAGAAGGACAGGTGGGTGGTCAGAGAGGCCTCTCTGGTGAAGTCAAAGAAGCAAGGGAGCAAGGCTGGTTCCCGAGCAGAGAAAGCAGTCACAATTCCCCTACTACAGATGGGGAAACCGAGCTTCCCATGGTCTCTTATTTAATAAGCTGTGATGATCCCATGAGATCGCCACACAGCATCTGCTTCACATTTTAAAAGGATGCAAGTCAGAGGAGGGCTGTGAGTACAAGCATGTCTGGCACTAAACACTGCATGATTCTATTAACAACACACCATTGCTTTGTCTGCATAGTGCCTGAGCTGGCCAGGTTCTCCTACTATACTGAACTAAGAGAATTGGCAAGTTGCACTGGTATTATATAGAAAAGGCACACATTTTCCTGGAAGTCTTTCCCCTTATTTATTCTACTCTTGAACCTCGGGCTATGAACAAAGAGTCAGTGAAGCATGGTTTTCACACAGTGTTCACAAAGTGACAGGACTCCTCAAAGAGGCTTCAAGGACTTTTGTGAAACATGTCAGGGAGGGTCAGTAGCTAGAGCTCATGGCCACCGGCTCCTGTGTCACCCAGAACAGAAATGATTTTATCACTCTAATATATTGGGGTTCTGAAATGAAATTTCCAGTCCTAGTACAAAATTTGAAAAATACATGAAAGCTATGGCTCCTTGTGAATAAATAGAGAGGCTTCTTGAGCCATCTTAAAAATGTGGCTTTAAATGCAAAGTTTCTTAAAAAGTTCCTGGTGGAATGATCACCCTACGGGGTAGCCTTAAAGTAGTGAGAAGTAAATGGCATATGTAAGTCTCCAATTGGATGAGAAAGCCAACTGATCCAAGCAACTGCTAAGAAATTCTGACCAAAGATTTGGAGAACCCATTGGAAGGGCTGACTTCTTCCCTAACAGATGTGGTATATACACTATGTGCACACGCACACGTGTGTGCGCACACACATGGCATGAGTTTTTGTTGTTGTTGTTGTTGTTGTTTTCTAAGAAAGGTTTTTAAAAAATAGATAAAAATCAGGTTAGGAGGGACTTCTTTCACTCTAAACATTTCAGAAAATGTATAATTTCCACACTAAGAGAATTAGAATTCTTACCCACTAGGTAATTAAATAGGAAGAACTTGGAAAGAGAGTTTGAAAGCTGAAGTATGGTGTCTCATTCACAATTGATAAGAGGTTCATTTCCTCATTATTTAGTTGTTTGTTGCTGTTTGTTTCAATCAAAAAAGGAATATCCAGAGCTGACAGATGGATGCCTCTGGCTGTGGTGGTCATGGCGTGTATGTTTGCATGCGTATGAGTGCAGTCTCTGAGAAGAAAGATCTTTCTGTCTCCCAATTTTTTCCAAAAGGCCTCTTAGAGCAGAGAGTAGGTTCTCACCAAGAGAGTGAAAGCAACAGTAGTGGGTGTATCTTCTGAAACACTTCCTTAAATGGAATTCGTTTCCTCTGTACTCTCTCTTTCCCCATTCTATGAGCTGGATCTTGGATGTATAGTGGGAGCCACCTTTAATCAGGTGGGTAAGAATTCACACTAGAGGATAGCAGAGCCATCTTTCTGGAAAAAGGAAAAGGAAAAAGGAAACAGATACTTGGATGATTTCTTGGAGAGAAGCTACCTACATTCTGTGACTGTCTCTGTAATATTTCAGGAAAGAGAAACTCTCTTGTTTGCACCACTGTGTTTCTGTGGTTGTCCTTGCTTTGTTTCTCTGTTTTAGCAATTTATCTTATACCCCAACCAATAACTGCCAATTAGATATAAGAAAAGATTAAAAGTTTATTTGGCTCTAGATTACTATATTTTTGAATCCTCTCTTCAATTGACCACTTACTACCCTTTGAGGCCCACAGGGGAATTACATATGTAGATAAGAATTGGACCTCAAACTTTAGTCTTCTATTGAGGTTGGCCGAATCATACAGAAAGATATTAAAAACTCAGTCACCAATAGGGGTTGGGCAGATCAATGCAAAGAAGCAAAGCTTACTGGGTAGTGTTGCACTCAGTGAGAATGTGTGACCCATTTAACTGTCATTCAGAAAAACGGACTGAGTATTTGATATTTTTAATCATTTAAAAGAAAATGGAATCTAGATTTTTTTTAAAAAGTGAAATCCACAAATTTTAATTAATAGGTTAATTTAAAGAAATTTAAGAGAAAATACCATGTGCACCAAAGAAAAGATTTCTTTAGGACAGGCCTCTAAGGCTTAGGAGAAATTTCCTGTTGCCTGGACTAAAAATTAGTCTTTGATCTAGAACCAAAGATATGTGGTTTGTTGGATGTTTTCTGACTTATTCTCTTAAGTCTTACACCAAAACACCACAAACCTAATCGGATAAGTATCAGTAAGATAAGCCTATTCCAGGCCAAATGTATATAAGCAGCAAAAAGTTGCTAGCCCCAAAGTAAGAAAGGTAGCCTCATGTCTTGAGTGGATATGGTGTGGGTCATTTGACCAAACATTTTTGGCCTGAACAAATAGTTCTGGAGTCTGTTTTATTTTTCCAGTAGAATCAATCAGTGTTCTCAGTTCCGAGTAAAGGAATTATTGGTGCCAAGGAAAATTAATAATTTATTAGAATGTCACAATTAAATGGTTGGGAGGTTGGGAAGAATAGGAGCCAGTGAAATTCCTTTAATCTTGTTTTTTTCCAATGAGTAGACACAACATCAACTATCTTTTGATTCTGTCTGTGACATTTTAGCAGAGCTCCATGTCCACAAATAACAGCTGCTAAATGGTTCTATATAAGGGACAAGTTAACTATACCATGGTACACAGAGTCAATGAGCAACTTGCAGCCATTAGAGAGAATGTGGTAGATCTCTTGCCATCAGGGCAGTTGGGGCACCATGTTGATGGCCACAGAGTAGAGCCAAGGAAGATCTACAAATGAAAACAAGGGTGCTACTTCTATAAGAGTGGGAAAAATATTCCTGGTTATGCCAAAACAATAGATAGTCACTATAATAACAGTTCCCATGTAGAGATTGCTTCCCAGACTTTCCTGAAAAAAACTTTTTTTCCTGAATATTGCATCCTGAGAAAAATGAATTTTATTTTATTTATTTTTTTAAATGAATTTTAGAAGTCAGGAAAATAGAAAAAAGTATCTTAATTCTGTGGGAATAAAAGATTGACATCACTTAGAGACATTACTCTTCAAAGGAATCCAATGCTGTCAAGAAGAAGAAAGCAAGAACAGGAAAAGTTCATGCAGAGTTGAAGGTCAAAGTCAACGTTTCTTACTAGTAACTGGGATAGGATGAGAAAAAGAGAAGCATTCACAATCTTATTGGTTTTGCTTGTAGCTGAGCCATGTTATAACTACATGTTAGTGGCACTGTTGCTGCTTATGGTGCATTATTTCGATAAATAAGGTGAATGCTAAGGTTATTCACATGATATCCTCTGTAGTAAACTTGTGAGTGGTATTCAAAGAAATGACAAGTTTTGGAAGAAAAATAGTAAGTCTTTAAATTGTCAGTTTCTACACACAATTCTATGTAGAGCTTACCACATGAGTAGAGGGTTAACATTTAAAACTCCCCAAAGGGATGCCTGAGTGGCTCAGAGGTCGAGCAACTGCCTTCAGCTCAGGCCGTGATCCCAGGGTACTGGGATCGAGTCCTGCATCAGGCTCCTTGCAAGGAGCCCTCAGGCTCCCTCTGCCTATGTCTCTGCGTCTCATGAATTTAAAAAATCTTAAAAAAATTAAAAATAGAAAAAATAAAACTCCCCAAAAATGTCCCCAGATTTTTTCCAGCATTTGAGTATCCAATGTAGACTACAGTTTGTTGTTAGTACTTCTAAATTTAGGTATCTTTGTTATCAAACAATTTTGTTGCTATTCCTAATAATGAGTTAAGTATATGAAGAAAGTTGGATGTATTTGATAACAATTTATGATTTGAGGTATTCCAAATAATTTCAATTTTTCCCCTATTCTCTAACATTATCAGGCTAGAGTTCAGAAACTAATTACACTTGCCACAGGGAAGAGGGATTGTCCAAAGAGAAAGCCAAGGAGAGAAGCAAAGAGAAGGAATGCTGGCTGAGGCTTCCAAGAGAGAGAGCTGAGGCTGGTCTATACTATCACAGCCCTGAGAAAGAGAGAGAGAGAACTCTTCCCAAGAGAGAAGACCAAAGGAGAGGCAGACCAGTCTCCTCCTTTAGAGAGGAATAAGGGAAGAACAGGATCTAAATGTGTATGTGTGAATCAGGAGAGGGTAGGAGGAAGGAGGAGAGTGGAAATTTTGGCTCCTTGAAATCCACTAGAATTCCAACTAATCCTTCCCTCCCTCCTTCCTTCCTTCCTTCCTTCCTTCCTTCCTTCCTTCCTTCCTTCCTTCCTTCCTTCCTTCCTTCCTTTCACTTTTTTAGATTGGAGAATTATCTAAATGCAGATCTGGGAGTTCCATTTGGGTTGACCAGACAAGAATCAGCTGGATTTGATGGTTTCCCATCACCCACTGGGAATGGGTACACCTGCATATAATTTCTCCAGAGGGAGTGGATCTCTTCTTTTGGGGAGAGGCTATAAATAGTGAGAGTATGTTGAGGAATTTATCTCCTCAAATTCAGTGGAGAGAAGGAAAAAGGCCCATCTGGTGGTAAAAAGAACAGCTGTATAAACCCTTAGGAAGAGGTCTGTTTTATTATGGACTTGGATGACCGTTCTGAATATAGACTTAATGAATCTGTGAGTGGTGTGAGGCTAGGGGTTACAGTGAATATGTGGCTGTACAACTAGAATGCAGATAGAATTTGATAGGCTGAAACAGTGAATGAAATCTACCAATGTCAAACCTCTTATGAATAAGTGTATTAAGTCCTGGCCTTGGGTCCAAACACTAACTGTGCAAGTGCAAGAAGCAAAGAGATCTCAGAATTTAAATAGATAGAAAATGGAATTTGAATGAAGAGTGGACGGGGCAGCCCAAAACTTAATATTATATGTAATGAATTGACAATAGTATCTTTTGTGAATTGAATATAAAATAAGATACTACATGCAGTGCCAGGAGTATACTAAGTGCTTAATAAATGCTAATTGCTATTGCTGCTATGGTCACTGTTTGCTCTTGTTGACAAGAGGGTGAAAACAGGGCAGAGTGTTGAATACTTTGAGGTTTCTGGATGGATTTGCTCTCATCCTTCTTTTTCCTCTAGTCTTTTCTTCCATGTTCATTTTTAAATGTACTTTGGTGTTGCTGGGATTGATAAAAGTGGAGTTAGGAACTAGCTAGGGAAAGGGGCTCTGATCAGAAACCAACCTTAAATCCTTCTTACTGTCTAGGGCTGTGTCAGAAGCTTTACATGGATTATGTGATTGAAGCCTCTCAACAACCCCAAAGTTAGCAGCGATTGTCTCCCCATTTATAAACCAGGTTTGTACCTCTAACAAAGGCTCAGAAAGTGGCTTCACTGATATTACAGAACCAGAAGGGGACAGAACAGGGCTTTCAATGTAGATCTTTGCATTCTTCTCAATGGCTTTCTCTATGTGACTATGTCCCCACTGTAGGAGCTCCCCTACTCTGAGTCTGCAGCAGGGATGATGGGGGTCAGGGTGGAAATGGAGGTTGAGAATGGGTTTTGGGAAATGGGGGTTGAGAATGGTAGGGAGAAAATAAGGGGATTAAACAAACCATTTATGTGGCTACATCATTTCAAACAATTCAAAATATTTGTTCCCCTCAGAGAGGCTCAACAATAGTATCTTTGCATTTAGTTCCAGAGAAGTGGTTGGGTTTTGGACTTCTCAACGTGCCCACACTCTCTGATGGGTCCGCTGAAATGCTTCCAATTTTAAGTGACCCTTGAAGGAAGATTGAGTTGTGAGATCAATTGGTAAAACTTTATTTTCCTTTCTCTTTAACCCAGAGAAAGCTATCATATTCTCAATTTACAAAAAAAAAAGTTTACAGGAAGAAAAAATGTTCTCTCTTTGGAGATAAAAATAGCATCTGCTTTTCTGGGAGCCAGTTAGCAGCTGGAGGAAATTATTTCTATCTTATCTCTGACCCTTTCCTAAGTTTGCTGGTCACCTTTTTCTTTAATTACTTTTGCCACTATGATTTAAAACTACCACAGTTTTAGCATCCAGAATTTCACTAGCACCTGGATGCTCAGATTTTTTGCTTAGCTTTAAAGTTTAGCTAAATTATACCACATGGCAATTTTAGGAGCTTGTCACCCTGTTCTAAACACTTTACTCTGAAAACAATAGCCATCATTTTAGAAGAAAATGCTCCCTGACTTCACTTATATTGCAAAGTTTTGACAAATTCTGAGTTTGAATTAAGCCACCAGTTCCCAAAACCATGTAGGAAAAACAATCAAGTCTAGGCTAGGAGCTATCTTTGTTTTCTCTTCAAATATGATATTTTAAAGTAAATTATATTTTGGGGGGCATGGAGAAGAACACATATTTAAAATGTGATCTTTATTCCATTTACATAAAAGTTTTCTGGTACCCACTGGACTCAGGGTAGGCAGAAACCTTATTATTAACTAAAATTTGAGAACTCTGTAGCATGGTCACTTTGAAGTGGCTCTTTGTTGTGGTTGGAATTCTAGGATGGGAGAAAAAGCTGTCGGCAACCTTGGGGAATTACTTAACTTTTCCTGTATTTGTTCCTTAGCAGTATAAGAAATGGCTCTTTTCAGCATAGGGAGAAGAGAAGTATACTTTAAAAATAGGGGCAGGATAGTTTTTCTTTTCCTTTGAATTCTCTTATCCTTAGTAAAAAGGAATGATCTTTTTTTTTTTTTTAAAGATTTTACTTATTTATTCGTGACACACACACACACACACACACACACACACACACACTCACGGAGGCAGAGATATAGGCAGAGGGAGAAGCAGGCTCCATACAGGGAGCCTGACATGGGACTCCGTCCTGGGTCTCCAGGATCAGGCCCTGGGCCGAAGGCGGCACTAACCACTGAGCCACCTGGGCTGCCCAGGAATGAGCTTCTTAACAAAATTTTGTCTCTCTATCCTTGGTGATTGAAAAGCATTGATGCCAGAGAGAACACAGGGAAGGGAGGGTGACAAACAACAGAGAGGGAAATTGGGAAAAGTCTACTTCCCACTATCAGCACTCAGATTAGGAGACTGACAATTCTTTATGAGGTGGCCAAGTGGTGAAGTATTAATCAGATGGCGATTGTGCTACGGATAGTGTTTTATTAGTGCCATGCTATGGTAGTAAAGACTAGCTTCCTGCACTACAGTAAGAGTGAATATTTAATAGAACTCTACTAAAGAAAAAAAAAGAACTCTACTAAAGTATTTTTTTCAATGTGTTTGTCATTTAGAATTGGAGAAGAACATTGTCCTCATGGAGTGATGACCATCACTTACAGAGCTAACCTGGATCAGTACTCACATGGGCCAGGACGGGTGGGTGTCTGGTTAGGAGGCCTGGCTGCCCTGTAAGAATCTGTTGGGGACAGAATAGAACAGAGCAGCTTCTCACCTTTCTGAGCTGTTTAAATTCAAACTGCCTTTGAGGGATCCGAAGACAGTCTGTCCAATCAAAGATTAGAATCATTCAGACAAGATGGGTCTCATAAGATTAATTTGGTCAGTCTCCTGCCTTTTGAAAGGATGTACATAAAGGGCAGGAAAATGACACTTCTCCCTTGAAAGGGAAATCTGTAAACTTTTTTTTTATTTTATTTTATTTTATTTTATTTATTTATTTATTTATTTATTTATTTATTTATTTATTTATTTATTTAGAAATCTGTAAACTTAATGAAATAATAGTCAGGGGCTGAACCTCCATTTAAATTGAAAAATGTAATTTTTAATTTCTCATTGATGTTTTCTAATTTTTGAGTTAAAATTAAACAAAAAGTATCTTGTAATTCCAAACTTCCAGTTTATAAAGTAAAAACTAAAAATTATAAAACTCAGAATTATATTTTATCTTTCAGATGTGAAGTTCAGTGACACAGTTCCATAACACACGCTTGAAAGCTGTGTTCCTTTCCTTCTCAAGTGACCATCTGAGAACAAAAATTATCCTTCTGAAGCTAAACGTAGTCCACATTCGGCATGCACAGTAAATGCAGTACACATTTGGCATGCATAGTAAGTTCTTTCAACCTTGTGGTTTTAGTTAATTTTTAAAATACTTGATCATGAGAATCAATACTCTTGCTTTCCATTTTGCAGCCACTTAAAAATAAAAGCTTAATGTCTAAGTTCAATAATGCATTTAGAGGATGCAATAAGCTCCACTTTTTAGGCAAAGTTAGTTTTGTCAATGAGACAAAAGGCAGAGAAAGTAGAATATTCTGAAACATTTGTTCAGTCAACACATCAAAGTATATTTCTGAAGGCTCTTGAGTTCTTTAAGGTTATCAGGTGTGAATGTACAGGTTGTACAATATTTGGGCACCACTTGCATGCCATTAACACTTTGTATTTATAAAGCAGCTTTGCTTTTTTGAAATGTTTCAGATAGATCTTACAAAAGTCCTATATTTCTCTGACAATACACACGTGAAAGAACGAACATCTAGCTTAGGACAAAAATGAGATGAGTGAATTGACTTTGATAACTGCAATGCGGCATCAGAAGCTGGGGCTCGAGTCTCTGTTTTAAATGTGGAGGATGTTAATTTTCTTTTCAATACAATGCTTGCCCAAATTAGGCAACAGAATCTTAATCTCCAACTTTCTACTTACCCCCCTTGTGAAGTACTTACGACTCCTACATTAACAAGTACTTTATTAAATTTCACATACAACAATCAAATAGGCTAAACACAAGAGAGAAAGCATTGGACTCTGGTGAATGTGCTGCACAATGCTTATGAGTGGGGGCTCTGAGGTTGGGGAGGTCTGAGCTGGCACCCTAGATTGGACACTGTCTGTGTGCTAATGGACGAGAAAAAACAAAAAACTTTTGTGCCTAGTTTCTTCATCCATAAAATGGGTGATTGCAGGGCTTCCTCACAGTTGTTTGGGGAATTAAATGACAGGATGCACGTAAACCTTCTCGAACAGGGCCCAACTTGGAAAATATGCTAATATTTTGTTGAGTTCCTACATAATAGTAGTCAATCACTGTGACTTCTCCTTCAACAGTCATTCTTCACTTACCCACCAGAAGTCTTTATTTACTTTAGATATACCTTGACTACTTTAAGAGTAATTTCAGCCAGTTTAAAATAGAACAACTGATACGGGGAATCAATGAATAAAAAAGACAAAACCAAAGGAGAGAAGGACAAATTCTAATGAGGATTCCTGGTTTAAGGAAAACAAGGCAATGCACATAAAACAGCTCTGAGAGGGAGACAGAACATGAAAGACTCCTAACTCTGGGAAACAAACAAGGGGTGGTGGAAAGGGAGGTGGGCAGGGGGTTGGGGTGACTGGGTGATGGGCACTGAGGGGGGCCCTTGATGGGATGAGCACTGGGTGTTATGCTATATGTTGGCAAATTGAACTCCAATAAAAAAACAAAAAACAAAAAACAAAGAAAACAAAACAAAATAAAACTTAGCTCTGAGATCCCTGGCAGCCAGAGGAGAGAGGGATACTCAATACACCGAACCATGGATTGTACTGCAGACAAGAATGCATTCTGGTTCATTTCCATTACCAATAGCTGAATAACAAACTGACCTAACACTCGTGACTGAAATCATCAGGACTCATCAGTTTTCAGATTTCTGTGCATTGGTTGAGTGACTCTTCTGCTAATCTTGCAAGGGTCACACACTGGAGGCTGGGATTGTTCATTGGGAATCTTGGTTTAGTCCACATGGCCAACCTGTGCTTCCTCACAGCATGGCAGTCTCAAGGTAGCATTCCTATAGGACAAGCCGCAGTACTCAAGGCTCTGCTCAATTATGCTGGCTAACATCCCACTGATGAAATCAAGTCATAAAACCAAGCCCAGAGTAACATTAGGTGGGAACGCCAGGAGGCTATGGTTCATTGAGTCCATAATCTACCAGTGTTTTAGGACAGGCCAACTTAGAAATCTGGGACTCATTGGTACCTCTGTTTTTTTTTTTTTTTTTTGATACAGCTATCTTCATATTTCATATCCTTTTTGCTATTAAATCTTGTTTCCATGTGTTACATCTTTTTCCCCCCTCTAGTGAAACCACCAGTCGAAGCCTTATAACCTCTTATCAGCTAGGACTATAAAGATTTTGTTAGCCTTCTGCCTCTGGGAGCCCCGGAATAGTTTTTTCTCCCTTTTGGTTGATGTCCCTTCAGACCTTGCTTGCTGAAGCAGAAGTTTTACAATAGTTCTGCACATGTTGTCCATAGATTCAAGTGCTTCAGCAGATCTCCTGTAAGCTGTGATGAATTCCTGGCAAAATTTTTGTAGCTTTAAGGTGTGAATAGAATAAACGGGGGGAACATCCAAAACGCAGACTCCTGGGCCTATCAAAAGTTAATCTACAGAGAGCTAAGAGCATATGAGGCATTTTATCAGCATAAAGAAATATTGCCCTCTGAATTATACTTTCTCATCCTTTTTCTTCTGACACTTATTTTTCTTCCAGTATTTTACGTATCATTGGCCTATTTTACCTTCAAGTATAACCAGACAGCCTTGTGCTTAATTCTCTCCATCTTTTTTGGTAACTGGGCAATTTTGGATAAATCACTACACCTGTCTGAGCCTCTGTTTCTTCATGGATTAAATGGAGATAGTTTCCTACCTCTTATTATCATTGTGAAGACTAAATGACACAAAATAGATAAAGTACAGTGCCTGAAACATAATAAGAAGTCCACCACTACTACTACTACTACTCCTGCTGCTACTATTACTACTTCCTATGGTGTTTTAGGTTCTGCTTAAGAATACAGCCAATGCAAGAAAACAGAGTTAACAGATGAGAGAACCAGTCAATCTCTGATGACTTTGCTTGAGCACTTGGATCCAGCTGTGCCTGAAGCCATCCTTCTTGTTGGACTTTCTATTTACTAGGGTTGACAGGTTCCCTTTTTGCTTTAAGCCAGCTGGAACTAGATGTTCATCTCTTATAACAGAAAGGTCCTGACTTAGGTAGGGCCCAATCCTGCTCTGTATCAGTTTCATCTGATGAATGTGGTTAAAATATGGTTATGGTTTCTTTTTTTGGTCCCTGGAGATTCTGATTTTGTTGGCTTGGGATATGGCTGGGGGACATGTATTTTAGAGCACCCTAAAATGAGTCAGACATCACTAGTCTATTCATCACCTTTAGGAAACTGTCTTCTTCAATTTTGAGTTCCTTATTTGGCAGTCCCTACAGGACCTTGTAGGCTATCTTGCACATAGAAGACCCACTAGTCCTTTAAATATTTGTTGAATTGAACACACATTCCAGGAACATGAGTAAGGAGAAAGGACAGATTTTCTTGATAGGCTGATTACATAAAGTTGGGAGGATAGTTAAAAAGAAACAGATTACTTCCAGAAATTTTTAGCATTTCAGGGTAGCTACCTCGCTTGAATTAATTTCAGACAAATTAAAAATTCTATTCATTTTTCTCTTTCAAGCTTTAATGTTTCGGTTGTTACCAATTTATCACATGGCCTTGGACCTATTTCCTGACAATTTAATATTGCATTTTGTTTTTTTTTAATTTGTTTCAAATTAAGACCTCTTTGCTACATATAAAGATTTCATGTTAGGGTTGCCCTTTATGATAAATTTTACTTCAACTGAATGATTGTCTAATAGAAGTTTCAGTCCCATTCCAACCACATCAAGGGATTTCCAGAGAAAAATAGTTTCATACATTCAGTACCCTGATAAATGGGGTGGGAATCCTTCTTTACCAAAGACAGACAGTAAAAGGTGTTACTGATGGAAGCATTACCCGCACACGCTATCAAAGTGGGAGAGACATCAGAGCCCACCTGGAACAAAACTTTGGTCCATTTATTTAATGCACACATTGGAAATTTCTTGCTCCTGGCCCCACAAATATTACACTGGCTCTTTTGGAAAAAATGCATCTGAAGGCCTGTCTGGATGGATTTTTAAGAGTTATAGACTCGAGTTGACAACGTGACCACAGGAAAAGATTTATTCCAAAGACTTTCAGTGGGAACCACCCATCATCGGCAATGGAAGGGAGTTTGAAAGATCATTTTAAAAAGCGGCATTGCATTGATGGTTTGGATTATAAAGCTTAAAATAGGCCAAAGATAACTCAATTCAAACCACTGGAATTAAATTAGAACCTGGAAATTCATAAGCCAGAAAATATATGCATGCAGTCACATATTAGGGGCTCCTCTAATCAGATACATTATAATGTATCAAAATGAGGAACTTCATCCCATTTTTAACATCACAACAAGATCTACACTCCCCCCCCCCCTCCACATCCTTCTATGTGATTATCAATTACAACATCAAAGCTAGGGTTTCTCTTAGGGGAAGAAGAGTATTCCAGGATCTCCAGGAGGGAGAAAATACCCCATTCTTTCTGCTAGAGTGACACATATTTTTAGATGGAAGAAAATCTTGGAATCATGTAGCCCAGGGATCCTTCATCTTGATTCTATGGATCTGCTGTGTGGGGAACGGGGTCAGTGGTTAAAGCTTACTGGAAACTGGAACATGTAAGTTAGTTACATTTTGCGTCTGAGTGTATATGAGATCCTGTGAGGTAGAAGCACTGAGAAAGATTAAGAGTTATCAATTTTCTCTCACTGAACCCATTTTATGGATGGGAGTCCTAAGGACTACATGGTCATACCTAACAGCACCCAGCAAGTAACTTGAAGAACTGTCTTGGAGTTATGGGTGACAGAGGAGAATCTATGAACGTGAGGGTGACAGGATGGGAAACCCTACAGTGAACTTAGCCCATAGCCCTGCTTCTTTCACCTACAGTGTTTTCCCCTTGTGAAAAATCACAAACATTCCTCTAGCTTCTCAAAAACTGCAAGATATGGCAAGATGGAGCCTACACTTCATTGGCATGTGCCCACCAGCTTGATCCAGTCCCTCCAGCTTTCTGCCATCACATGCTCAGCTGCTTCACTTATTTACCCTGCCCTGCCTGGTTGCTCTAACACTGGAGTTTGTGGTTTTGGATGCCAACAGTCCTGGCACCTGCTGAGTCCCTTGGAAGGCTTACAAAACTCCTTTGGATCTTGTTCTGTGTCAGTCAGGATGGTTGTGGGTTTCTTTCTTTCTTTTTTTTAATACGCATATCACAACAGCTTAGAATAAACAAATATTTAATGCTTGCTCATGCTGCATGAGCATCAGTGTTGGGACAGGAGCTTTGTTATTGTAGTCATTCAGGGGTCACAAACCAACAAACAGCTACTGCCCCAAATATTACGAGCAAGACAGAGTTCTAGGTCTTCTCACACTGACAAATGCTTTCATTTTTTTAAAAAGACTTTATTTATTTATTCATGAGAATACACAGAGAGGAGAAAGAGAGAGGCAGAGACACGGGCAGAGGGAGAAGCAGGCTCCATGCAGGGAGCCCGACATGGGATTCGATCCTAGATCTCCAGGATCACACCCTGAGCTCTAGGCGGCGCTAAACCGCTGAGCCATGGGGGCTGCCCCTGACAAATGCTTTCAACTTGTGGCCTGAAAGTGACACAAGTTGAGTCTGCTCACAGCTCATTGGGCAGCACTGGTCACTTGGCTCCACCCGACCTTAAGGGGCATGGAGGTGTAATCCTATAGTGTGTGCAGAAAGCAGAGGCTGAGAACTATTCAGTGAGCGCCACTGGTTTGCCTTCTTCAATTAGCTTAGCTTAGTTAGCTTAGTTGTGGAAACCTACCCTGGGTATTGAGCAGTGGTGTGTAGTCTGGAAGAGCTAGATTGCTTTGGGATTCCTGTGGACATCCTTTCTAGAGTGGTGAAGCACTCTGTGCATGAGGGACATGTGAACCAGAAAGTGCTATGTAGGGTTCAGGATGTCTTATTCAGAGAGTTGTCAAACGCCTGTCTTGAATTCAGCTCCAGGGATTTTTCACTGTGCACCACCGGGTGAGTGTGCTGTAGATCTATGCCTCTGTTTCCTCAGCATGACTAGCATCCTACAGGTTTGTGGAGAGGATTATATTAAATGAACTTAGTCCAATGACCCCATCAATGGTAACTGCTATTTTTGGAGGCGGCACCTCCGAGTAGTCACATGAGAATGGGCTTACAAATAGCTGTGGAACTTTGCTAAAGTCACCTCTCTGAGACTCCCTATCCTCACCTTAAAAATGGGAACTCACTGTGCTATGTATGAAAAGCCCCTTGTGCAAATTAGTCACTCAGGAAATACGGTATTTAGAGTATTCTTATGTGGATTAACATGTAGATGCCCCAATTCTTTCATTTCTTTAAAAGAAAAAAACCCAAATGCTAATGATAATTCTTGCCCTGCTGACCAATATCCCTATCACTTGATTTGAGCCTGTTTTTGGCATAAAATGTTCTTGTGTTACGACCTCTTCTTGGATATAAACCATTCTCTGGCTGGGGCTCCAGGCCTCCTTGGTTTTTCCTAATGAAGTTGAACTCCATTCTAAGTACTTGGCAACATCTGATCTGTGATCCACACAGTACATTCGTGTAGCAGTCAGAAACCCGGAGCACAGGCCAAGGAGCTGCCGCCAGTTCCCCACGCTGTTGAGCAGCTCAGGAAATGTTATGGGAACCCTTAGACTTATTTACCTAAAGTCTCCCCTAAGAACCAGGGGACAAACTGACTCCAGGAAATCAAGCAGGTTACTTTTTCCTCTCTCTTTCTCTTTCTTTCTCTCTCCCTGTCTCCCCCTCCCCCCCTCCACAGATCTTCTTGTGACTCTCTTGGACAAGCAAAGGGGGAATATAAGATACTTGACAAAGGCAAAGGAAAAAAAAAAATCAAGAAATCCAAAGAGGGTTATCTGTACTCGACATCTGAAATCCAGTTCCCTAAATATCTGTCTCTAGGAGAGACACTGAAGGACGAGAAAGCCTGTCTTTTGGGGGACTATTAAGTGCTTTATTATTTTATTTAATCCTCCAGACACTGTGAGGTGGTTCTACTTGTTTCTCTGGGGCTTAGAGAAGTTAAACCATCCAAGGTCACACAGGACAGACAGTAGACTTCGAATTTAAATCACACCCAAAGCTAGCTCTACTTTCACATGCAATTTCTCCTGCCAGGGAAGTTAGCTGCAAAATGTTAGTTTTAGAGTCAATGTCAAAATGTGGCTCTAGAGAGGTTAAGAAGTTTCCCAAGAGATGAAATAATTTGCTGAAGAACATACAGCTGCTTAATGGAGAAATGGGCTCCAAATCTTGTGTTCTTTCCCTGCTTCTATCCAGCCTCCCAAACCAGGCTGACGCTTGGTTCTAACGTTGACTCCCTGGGATCCTTCAAGTTTCCCCAATCACCAGGAATCTGAGGGACTCACTCAAGAATCTCTTCAACTTGTTTTGGCATTAAAAGACTTACTTCATATAAATACCAAGCCTGGCCAGTTTCTGCTGGTTTAGAATAAGGAGCTCGGCTGGAGATCCACACTATCCCCTCTCCATGGGACCACGTAACAATGTTTCTAAGCTGCCAAGTGGACCTACATATTGAACCCATCTGCCAGCCCAAAATTACTTTAATTTTTCATCTGCCTTTTATAGGCAGTATTCCATTCCCTGGCTCTGACTGATAACTAGGTATGACACCAATCCTGCCCAGGCAAGCAGCTTCAAGCAAACTGGAAGTGAGCAACCCTGGATTCTGGGCCAGGGGCAGAGAGATGAGGTCAGCACATCAGATTTCAGCACCCAGATTTCTTTACAGAGAAAGGAAGGGTGAGCTTTTTAAAAGGACATTCTCAAGGGTACCCCAAAGATCCTGGCTCTCCCCCTCTGTCTTGAGCGGGTTAGAATCCTTGTGCATCCAGCTGGCTGAGGCTCTGGGGGCTTTTATGAAGGGACAGAGACATTTTCCTACATGATAGGGAATTGGGTTTGGAGGTGTCATGGGATCTAAAGCTGACCCACCTAGCATTTTAAACCCCCACCTGTTTTTCAACTAAAGTTCTTGTGGATGGGCAGGGGTGGAGACACAAACCATGGTTTTGGTGCAAATACACGGCTGATAGAATGCAAGCGCCACAGGGCACTGTATATGTCTTGCGTAAAGTTTTCTTAAGTTCCCTCCAAATTAAGTCCTCCAGAGCTTTAATTTCACAGGCTGAACTTCTAAGTTAGCAAGTATAGATAGCATAATTCCATTATTTAAAAAAGAGATGGCTGAGGTGAGGAGAAGAGGGTGCTAGGAGGTGAAATAATTCTTCTTGACTCCTGATAGATCCTTCCTGTACAGGGTGGGTAGTTGGCAGAAAAGGTTCTCGCCCTCCTGCTGCCTGAGGGCCTCTACTCCAGGGAGGAGTTGGGGAAGAAAAGTTGGGGAATTAAAAACTAGATCTTCCTTTTTGTGTTTTTAGAAGTGCCAGTCAGGAGAAATGTGGGTTCTTCCCAGCTCCCCACACTGGCAGCCCTGCTTGGGCTGTTTGTGTTAATCTACTTGGCAGAGGGTGTCAGGGTTCGAGTTCCTAATTCCACTGCACAGGCTTACCTGAAAATATGAGCCGCATCTCCCATCCTATCCTTTGCCTGCCACAGAAGTTATAGTTGGATTTTCCAACCTACAACTCTTCTGTCTTATTTCTTTATTTGTTCAGAATCTAGGTGGGGAAGGGGGTCGTATTTATTATGTCCCTATAATGGTTAATTTTAATGTGTCAAATTGGCTATGTTCCTCAGGCTTGCTTGTTTCCAAACAGTAGATGTTGATGTAAAAGTATTTTTTACATGTGATTAACATTTAAATCTGGTGACTTTAAGCAGAGAAGCTTCCATAATGTGGTGGGTCTCATCTAATCAGTTGTAGTCCATAACAACAAAAGCTAAATTTCCTAGAAGTAGTGATTTTGCCTCAAGACTGCAACATGGAAGCCTGTCCAAGTTTCCAGTCTTTAGATTCAAGACTACGTCAAATCTTAATCTCCTGCCTGCTAGTTTGCCCTATGGACTTAATGCTTGTTAGAGCCCACAAATGTGTGAGTGAATTCCTTAAAACAATTATCTCTCTGTTCTTTATCTGTGCCTCTGTCTCTCCCCATTTATTATGCTCTATTATTGTTTCTCTAGAGAACTTTAGGACAGTCCCCCTAAAACCCCAACAAATAATTACAGTGGCTGACATCACTAAGCCTCAATCTCACAGTTACTTACAAGGTAAGCAACTGCAGTTTTCCAATCTCAAAAAATAGGGAAACTGAGGCTTAAAGCAGGTAAGTAATTTGCTTAAGCCCATGCAACTAGAAAATGAAAGAGTTGCAGCATTCGAATTCAAATTTTCCTGAAACACTAGGAAATAGGTATTCTTAATCACTGTATCACACCAGGAAAGAAGGGCATAGTCACCAGGAAATGAAAGAGTTGCAGCATTCGAATTCAAATTTTCCTGAAACACTAGGAAATAGGTATTCTTAATCACTGTATCACACCAGGAAAGAAGGGCATAGTCAAAGCTATGATGTGGTACAGAATTAAGGTTACGTTGGTATAGTCATTTGATCATGGCCAAGTGAGGCAAACCTCCATCCATTAATCATCTTGTAATGAGCACTGCTATTTTGAGACTCTTTGCTTCAGTACAACAGTGAACTAATCACATGTTAAAGGTGATACTAACAGCTCAGCGGCTGATCCTCTGGCCAGCCTCCTTGGTGCTTGCAGGGCCTGGTTCAGCATGTGATATGTGGTTCTGAGTGTTCCTGCTGTGTTTGTTTTGCTGATATTCACCATAATTAACAACTCTCAAGGCAGGCGACATAGACCACCTATACCCTTTTTTTTTTTTAGTTCTATCTAAAACTATTATAAAAACTTCCAATATTAGCAATAACAACAGCATGAAGAAATAAAAGTATCTTTCTAGATAAAATTCACCTTTGAGGATGTATTCCTACGTTCATCTACTTTTGCATTTATATAATAGCCATCTGGAAAGAATACTGAGAATTTGTTCTGTGCATGTATTTTATTTCATTCATTCATTTATTCAACGTTAATTATGAATTCTTACTACATGCTCTTTTTTTAAGGGGCACTCTCCCAAATCTCTCCCTTTTTTTTCTACGCAAACTAGTGTCATCACAACGTGCCCACAATGACAATAAAGGACTTCATCTCTACTCAGACTTTTCATATCCACCTCTTGAAAATGTATCTAACTTATTTCTCCTCCCTCAGAGCCTTGCTCTCTACTTTCCACGGTGATACTTAGATAAACTAATACAGAGAAATAGATTAGTGGATATTGAATGACATATCAGTTATTCAGTCTGGGTAACATATATTTTAAAAGTAAGATCTTTTGGAAGCACACTATCTCTATGCAGAAGGAGTGGCTTTCATGGCAGACATTACAGATCCTTTTTATGTGTGGTTTTGGTCAGATGAATTTTATCAGTGTCCTGTCAAATCTCACGACCTGTGTTGAAGACAAAAGCAACCCTTTACAAGAAGCTGGCAAAATGTCATCTTGTATGACATCATTCCACTTGTTAATGGGATGGTTTTATCACAAAAATAAAAAAGCACCAAGTAAGTATTTGCATTAAGAAAATCATTTGTTAAATATTTATAGAAGATCTAAGATAATGGTTAAAAGAGGCCAAAAGGCTTCTTCAAAGGATCTCCTCTTCAGTTTCATAAAAGTTTCACTTGACAGACTGAAGCTATATCTACTCCTTTTATTTTTCAGTGACTGAACCATCATTCTGATTAGGGTGACAAAAAGACCTGCTTTTCAGTTTCCAGGCATCTAGTCAGTAGTGTGTTTAAACAGTTAATCAGTAATCAGTAACATGTTTCTCCTAGGAAGTTTCTTTAAGGACAGAGGGCTCAACTAGGAGGTGTTCATCTTTTGCTTTCCCCTCTTCCTCCTGCCTGGGAAGCAAATATAAAGGCAGGGGCACCAGCAGCCATTTCTGAACATGGAGCAACACTGGAAAATGAAGCCAAGTAATAGCATTTCAGAGCACAAAGGTAGAACAAGCTTGGTGAGTAGGGAATTATCCTGTCAATATTGGACTGTGTACTTCTAGAGTTCTTTGATGTAATATATAAAGTTCCACCTCACTTCAACTACTCTGTGTTTGTCTTCTATATAGCTATAATTGTAACTGAAACATCCCTCAGGTTTATTATTAGAATCTGTTAACGGTATTATTCCAATAATATTTCATTAATGGAAATAGCCTGAGATCTTGAATTTATTACCAACTGACTGTTCTAGTCCGTTAGTATGAACAGAAACTGGGTTCCTGAACTTTTGGGTGTTGGGTCCTATTCTTTGGTTTTGAACACAGATCCTCAATTTTCATTGTTGTATGACCGTTGCTATTCATGGCTTGTCCAACCTATTTTTAAAGAAGTCACCCTCCAGAGAATGTAACTTTCATTTTAAGTGAAAAGCTGTTTCCTCCCTTTCCCCCTTCCTCCTTCTGAGTTCCAGCACAATTATGCCTGGTATAATTTATTGAAATCCACCCCCTCTTCCCATTTTCTAAACCATATCTCTCTTGGAGAATTTAACACCTGTAAAATGTTTGTTACTCTCACTTGTCCTAATCAGGAACTGAATAAGAAGACATTTTGACATTTTGGAAAGAATGAGGGTTTCTGAACTTAAGCTGATCTGTTAAACCAGTTAGTTAAGCAAAGGCCGGATGAGCCCCCAGGAAAAATCATGAAAACTAAATTAAACTGAACGCAAAAAGCAATTTGCCAGCAATGAACCTAATTCACAATTTGCCTCCTCCGGAGAAGAGTTTTCTGCTTTGGTCATGTGCCAACGAGAGCTCCATGCGATAATCTATAGGATTGCACAATTCCTCTTAGGACAGTTATGAAGGGAAAAATAACATTTGTTCTGCCAAAGTATGTGGACTTGCTGACATTTGCTGAAATACAGATATCATCTAGGTGAAAAGTGAACAGGATATTACCCTTAAGGTGCTTCCGAGAGCAAGTATGTTACAGATCTTTTCCACACATACATAAGGCAGCTTGAATTTTGGGTAATTGTGAGGGCTTGACTCTTGCAAGTATTTCCAACAGATCCCTGGTGACTTTTGGGCTTTGTGAAGATCATTCCTGTGATATACTCAACCTGGTGAGAAATTGTTCTTCGCGATTTTCAGTAACGTTTGTCTATTCTCCTCCTGTTGGAATGGTGATTTAAGGCGGATAGAATCTGGAGTTGTTGGTAGGGAGAGGAGT